>NC_136485.1:95276330-95876330 GCF_053919585.1 Euprymna scolopes
TAAGTAACAAAAAAATAGGTATATAACAAATTGCCCGAATTTCCATAACTAACGATTACTATATTGTCCAATTGACTAATGTGCACTGTTCAATCCTTATCCTCGAATGGCCTCTGGGCCTTGATAAGTGGTAATGAGTATGTAACAAAATATAAATATATATATAACAAATTTCCCGCATTTCCATTACTAACGATTACTATATTGTCCAATTGACTACAGCACTTTTCAACCCTTATCCTCGAGTGGCCTCTGGGCCTTGATAAGTGGTAATATCCTTGAGTGGCCTCTTGGCCTTGATAAGTGGTAATGCCTAAGTAACAAAAAAATAGTTATATAACAAATTTCCCGAATTTTCATTACTAACGATTACTACTGTGCACTATTCAATCCTTATCGTCGAGGGGCCTGTGGGCCTTGATAAATGGTAATGCGTATGTAACAAAATATACATATATATATAACAAATTTACTGAATTTCCATTACTAACGATTACTATATTGTCCAGTTTACTACTGCACTTTTAAACGCTTATCCTTGAGTGGCCTCTGGGCCTTGATAAGTTGTAATACCATCGAGTGGCCTTTGGGCTTTGATAAGTGGTAATGCCTAAGCAATAAAAAAATAGGGATATTACAAATATCCCGCATTTCCATTACAACCGATTACTACTGTGCACTTTTCAATCCTTATCCTCGAGTGGCCTGTGGGCTATGATAAGTGGTAATGAGTATGTAACAAAATATTAATATATATATTACAAATTTACTGAATTTCCATGACTAACAATTACTATATTGTCCAATTGACTACTGCACTTTTAAACGCTTATCCTCGAGTGGCCTATGGGCCTTGATAAGTGGTAATACCATCGAGTGGCCTCTGGGCCTTCATAAGTGGTAATGCCTAAGTAACAAAAAAATAGGTATTTTACAAATATCCCGCATTTCCATTACAACCGATTACTACTGTGCACTTTTCAATCCTTATCCTCGAGTGGCCTGTGGGCTTTGGTAAGTGGTAATGCGTATTTAACAAAATATTAATATATATATATATAACAAATTTACTGAATTTCCATTACTAACGATTACTATGTTGTCCAATTGACTACTGCAATTTTCAACCCTTATCCTCGGGTGGCCTCTGGGCCTTATTGTCCAATTAACTGCTGTGTAAATTTTAACTCTTATCCTCGAGTTGTATCTCGGCCTTGATAAGTGGAAATGCCTAAGTAACAAAAAAAAAGTATATAACAAATTTCCCGAATTTGACTACTATGCACTTTTGAACTCTTATCCTCGAGTGGCCTCTGGGCCTTGATAAGTGGTCATATATATTTTTTACAAAATATATATATATATATATAACATAATAGGTTGGAGTGGCTGAATAACTCATCCTCCCGTTAAAGCGGTTCCATCCTGTTTCCCGAATTTGACTACTGTGCACTTTTCAACTCTCATCCTCGAGTGGACTATGGGCCTAGATAAGTAGTAATATATATTTTATGCAACATATATAATAAAATAGGTTGGAGTCGCTGAATAACTCATCCTCCCGTTAAAGCGGTTCCATCCTCTTTCCCGAATTTGATTGTGCATTATCCAACACTCATCCTCGAGTGTCCTATGGGCCCTGATAAGTAGTAATATACATTTTTTAATAAATATATATATATATATATATATATATAACAAAACAGGTGTGAGTCGCTGAATTATTCATCCTCCTGTTAAAGCGGTTCAATCCTCTTTCCCGAATTTGACTACTGTGGACTTTTAAACTCTCATCCTCGAGTGGCCTATGGGCCTGTATAAGTGGTAATATATATTTTATACAATATATATATATATAAACAAAATAGGTTGGAGTCGCTGAATAACTCTTTCCCGAATTTGACTACTGTGCAGATTTCATCCTCGAGTGGCCTATGGGCATTGATAAGTGATAATATATATTTTTTAATAAATATATATATATATATATATAACAAAATATGTTGCAGTTGTTTAATAACTTATTTAAAGCGGTTCCCTCCTCTTTCCCGAATTTGACTACTGTGCACTTTTCAACTCTTATCCTCGAGTAGCTAATGGGCCTTAATAAGTGGTAATATATAGTTTGTACAAAGTATATATATATATAACAAAATAGGTTGGAGTCGCTGAATAACTCATTTTCCCGTTAAAGCGGTTCCATCCTCTTTCCCGAATTTGACTACTGTGCACTTTTCAACTCTTATCCTCGAGTAGCTAATGGGCCTTAATAAGTGGTAATATATAGTTTGTACAAAGTATATATATATATAACAAAATAGGTTGGAGTCGCTGAATAACTCAATCTCCTGTTATAGCGGTTCCATCCTCCTTCCCGAATTTGACTACTGTGCACTTTTAAAATCTCATCCTCGAGTGGCCTATGGGC
Organism: Euprymna scolopes; assembly: GCF_053919585.1. Classification (NCBI taxonomy): domain Eukaryota; kingdom Metazoa; phylum Mollusca; class Cephalopoda; order Sepiida; family Sepiolidae; genus Euprymna; species Euprymna scolopes. The sequence continues at coordinate 95,278,759 of NC_136485.1, forward strand.
CTTGATAAGTGGTAATATATATAGTTTCTACAAAATATATATATATATATATATATATATATATATATACAACAAAATAGGTTGGTGTCGTTGAATAACTCATCCTCCCGTTAAAGTTGTTCCATCCTCTTTCCCAAATTTGACTACTGTGCACTTTTGAACTGTCATCCTCGAGTTGCCTATTGGCCTTGATAAGTGCTAATATAGAGAGAAGAGAAACGGGTAGAGAGAGAGAGACGATAAAGAGTGTGAGAGAGAGGCAGAAGAGAAAGTTATTCTATCCTCTTTCCCAAATTTGAATACTGTGCACATTTGAACTCTCATCGTCGAGTTGATCCTCGAGTTGCCTATTGGCCTTGATAAGTGCTAATATAGAGAGAAGAGAAACGGGTAGAGAGAGAGAGACGATAAAGAGTGAGAGAGAGGCAGAAGAGAAAGCTGTTCCATCCTCTTTCCCAAATTTCACTACTGTGCACGTTTGAACTCTCATCCTCAAGTTGCCTATTGGCCTTGATAAGTGCTAATATAGATAGAAGGGAAAGAGGGTGAGAGAGAGAGAGTAGATATAGAGGGTGAGAGAGAGAAAGAGAAGAGAAAGAGGTCTAGAGAGAGAGAAGAGAGTGAGAGAGAGAGAAATATGGTGATAGAAAGAGAGTTAGGAAAGAGGACACAAGCGGTTCTAATAAAATGTGCATCTAATGGAGATAATGCCTGGGAATGGGTGCACTGTTTTTGTTGGTTTTGAAGCTGCCTCTTCCCCCCCACCCCCACAGTTTAACAGTGGTATGACGTCAAGAGGAAGAGGGTGAGAGAGAGGGAAGAGTAAGTGGGTGAGAGAGAGAGAAAAAAGAGAAAGACGGTGTTGGTTTTGAAGCGGCCTCTACTCCTCCCCCCTTCCAGTTTAAGAGGTATGAGGTCACGTGGTAATATAGAAAATGGCTAATTATTTTATAACATAAATATTATGATATTTTTCTTATCGTCTAATATTTTGAAAGCTGAATTTTTTTATTCCTGTACATTTTTTCCTGACATTTTTCGTTAAAACTCTTGTATAAATACTATTTTTAACCAGTTAATCATGATGGAAACATTGTCATAAAGTTTAACAGGATATATAACGAAGGAGAAGAGAAATTGGAAAAGTATCGGTGAAAAAAGTTGTTATTTACAATTGTTCGCCATTAGTGGATGTTCACGTCACGTGACATGACTAAGCGTTTTTTTTTTTTTACGTATAATTTACATTGGATCATTCAAGAATTATTACGTAATAAAAACCATTAAAACGACAGGTTTTTTGGGGCCCCCCTGGGAGAAAAATGATCAGTTCACCCCCTTCTAGTTGTTCGTTTGACGCGAAATTTCGATATTTGTCATCCGGGTGATGGAGCTTCAATATGATACCACATTTGTCAACTTTGGTTCCGTCTCTCAAAAGTTTTAGCGTTACATACAAACATACAAACACACAGACGTTTGAGATTTATATATATAGACTAGCAGGGCTACCCGGCGTTGCCCGGGACCGTATAAACAATGAAAAAACAAAAGCAGATATTGAACATGTTTTATTCTTAGGGGAGAGGAATCTTTCATCTCTATGTATTATTTGTTTTATCTACCCTAAGACTGGTATTGTTCATGTTTTATCCCTAGCATAGGTAATTTACAGCATGTATATGAAATTGTTTTACCTTAGGGAGAAGAGAACAGGTAATATACAACATAATGTGTCTATATTACATCCCTGGCAACGCCTAGAAACCAGCTAGAACATGTATTTCAGTCAATCTTTATTACATCCTGGGCTATGCCGGGAAACCAGCTAATCTCTATTTAGTGACTTGACCACCAAAATACCTCCCTAAGTGTGTCCTTTCTTTTGAACTTATTAGATATAGGTATCTAGAAATGTGTGTGAAATTTTGTTGAATGCATTGTTCACTATGATTTTCTGATTGTTCTACACAATATCAACTGTAGCGAAATAACACAGTAAACTTAGTGTAGTGTTAGAATAAAGAGCAAAGGAAAAAATTAGAATCATATTCTGTAATTGCAAATCTAAATTTGCTAGCGTGTACCAGTATTTGCCAGGTTGTGGAAATTTGGAATTTATAACATACTAGCAGGGCTACCCGGCGTTGCCCGGGACCGTAACAACAATGTAAAAACAAAAGCAGATATTGAACATATGTTTTATTCTTAGGGGAGAGGAATCTTTCAGGGTGAGAGAGAGAAGATAAAGAGTGTGAGAGAGAGGCAGAAGAGAAAGTTGTTCCATCCTCTTTCCCAAATTTGACTACTGTTCACGTTTGAACTCTCATCGTCGAGTTGATCCTCGAGTTGCCTATTGGCCTTGATAAGTGCTAATATAGAGAGAAGAGAAACAGGGGTAGAGAGAGAGAGAAGATAAAGAGTGTGAGAGAGAGGCAGAAGAGAAAGTTGTTCCATCCTCTTTCCCAAATTTCACTACTGTGCACGTTTGAACTCTCATGGTCGAGTTGATCCTCGAGTTGCCTATTGGCCTTGATAAGTGCTAATATAGAGAGAAGAGAAACAGGGTGAGAGAGAGAGAAGATAAAGAGTGTGAGAGAGAGGCAGTAGAGAAAGTTGTTCCATCCTCTTTCCCAAATTTGAATACTCTGCACGTTTGAACTCTCATGGTCGAGTTGATCCTCGAGTTGCCTATTGGCCTTGATAAGTGCTAATATAGAGAAAAGAGAAACAGGGTGAGAGAGAGAGAAGATAAAGAGTTTGAAAGAGAGGCAGAAGAGAAAGTTGTTCCATCCTCTTTTCCAAATTGTAATACTGTGCACGTTTGAACTCTCATCGTCGAGTCTATCCTCGATTTGCCTATTGGCCTTGATAAGTGCTAATATAGAGAGAAGAGAAACAGGGTGAGAGAGAGAAGAAGAGCGAGAGAGAGAGAGAGAAGATAAATAGTGTGAGAGAGAGGCAGAAGAGAAAGTTGTTCCATCCTCTTTCCCAAATTTCACTACTGTGCATGTTTGAACTCTCATGGTCGAGTTGATCCTCGAGTTGCCTATTGGCCTTGATAAGTGCTAATATAGAGAAAAGAGAAACAGGGTGAGAGAGAGAGAGAGAAGATAAAGAGTTTGAAAGAGAGGCAGAAGAGAAAGTTGTTCCATCCTCTTTCCCAAATTTGAATACTGTGCACGTTTGAACTCTCACCGTCGAGTTTATCCTCGAGTTGCCTACTAGCCTTGATAAGTGCTAATATAGAGAGAAGAGAAACAGGGGTAGAGAGAGAGAGAGAAGATAAAGAGTTTGAGAGAGAGGCAGAAGAGAAAGTTGTTCCATCCTCTTTCGTGAGAGAGAGGCAGAAGAGAAAGTTGTTCCATCCTCTTTCCCAAATTTCACTACTGTGCACGTTTGAACTCTCATCCTCGTTGCCTTTTGGCCTTGATAAGTGCTAATATAGATAGAAGGGAAAGAGGGTGAGAGAGAGAGTAGATAAAGAGGGTGAGAAAGAGAAGAGAAAGAGGTCTAGAGAGAGTGAGAGAGAGAGAAATATGGTGAGTCGAGTTGATCCTCGAGTTGCCTATTTGCCTTGATAAGTGCTAATATAGAGAGAAGAGAAACAGGGTGAGAGAGAGAAGATAAAGAGTGTTAGAGAGAGGCAGAAGAGAAAGTTGTTCCATCCTCTTTTCCAAATTGTAATACTGTGCACGTTTGAACTCTCATCGTCGAGTCTATCCTCGATTTGCCTATTGGCCTTGATAAGTGCTAATATAGAGAGAAGAGAAACAGGGTTAGAGAGAGAGAGAGAGAGAGAAGATAAATAGTGTGAGAGAGAGGCAGAAGAGAAAGTTGTTCCATCCTCTTTCCCTAATTTCACTACTGTGCACGTTTGAACTCTCAATCTCGAGTTGCCTATTGGCCTTGAAAAGTGCTAATATAGAGAGAAGAGAAACAGGGTAAGAGAGAGAGAAGATAAAGAGTGTGAGAGAGAGGCCGAAGAGAAAGTTGTTCCATCCTCTTTCCCAAATTTGAATACTGTGCACGTTTGAACTCTCATGGTCGAGTTGATCCTTGAGTTGCCTATTGGCCTTGATAAGTGGTTATATAGAGAGAAGAGAAACAGGGGTAGAGAGAGAAGATAAAGAGTGAGAGAGAGAGGCAGAAGAGAAAGTTGTTCCATCCTCTTTCGTGAGAGAGAGGAAGAAGAGAAAGTTGTTCCATCCTCTTTCCCAAATTTCACTACTGTGCACGTTTGAACGCTCATACTCGTTGCCTTTTGGCCTTGATAAGTGCTAATATAGATAGAAGGGAAAGAGGGTGAGAGAGAGAGAGTAGATAAAGAGGGTGAGAAAGAGAAGAGAAAGAGGTCTAGAGAGAGTGAGAGAGAGAGAGAAATATGGTGAGTCGAGTTGATCCTCGAGTTGCCTATTTGCCTTGATAAGTGCTAATATAGAGAGAAGAGAAACAGGGTGAGAGAGAGAAGATAAAGAGTGTTAGAGAGAGGCAGAAGAGAAAGTTGTTCCATCCTCTTTTCCAAATTGTAATACTGTGCACGTTTGAACTCTCATCGTCGAGTCTATCCTCGATTTGCCTATTGGCCTTGATAAGTGCTAATATAGAGAGAAGAGAAACAGGGTTAGAGAGCGAGAGAGAGAGAAGATAAATAGTATGAGAGAGAGGCAGAAGAGAAAGTTGTTCCATCCTCTTTCCCAAATTTCACTACTGTGCACGTTTGAACTCTCAATCTCGAGTTGCCTATTGGCCTTGATAAGTGCTAATATAGATAGAAGGGAAAGAGGGTGAGAGAGAGAGTAGATAAAGAGGGTTAGAGAGAAAGAAGAGAAAGCGGTCTAGAGAGAGAGAAGAGAGTGAGAGAGAGAGAAATATGGTGAGTCGAGTTGATCCTCGAGTTGCCTATTTGCCTTGATAAGTGCTAATATAGAGAGAAGAGAAACAGGGTGAGAGAGATAGAGAGAAGATAAAGAGTGTTGGAGAGAGGCAGAAGAGAAAGTTGTTCCATCCTCTTTTCCAAATTGTAATACTGTGCACGTTTGAACTCTCATCGTCGAGTCTATCCTCGATTTGCCTATTGGCCTTGATAAGTGCTAATATAGAGAGAAAAGAAACAGAGTGAGAGAGAGCGAGAGAGAGAGAAGATAAATAGTGTGAGAGAGAGGCAGAAGAGAAAGTTGTTCCATCCTCTTTCCCAAATTTCACTACTGTGCACGTTTGAACTCTCAATCTCGAGTTGCCTATTGGCCTTGATAAGTGCTAATATAGATAGAAGGGAAAGAGGGTGAGAGAGAGAGAGTAGATAAAGAGGGTGAGAGAGAGAAAGAGAAGAGAAAGAGGTCTAGAGAGAGAGAGAGAAATATGGTGAGTCGAGTCGATCCTCGAGTTGCCTATTTGCCTTGATAAGTGCTAATATAGAGAGAAGAGAAACAGGGTTAGAGAGAGAGAGAAGATAAAGAGTGTTAGAGAGAAGCAGAAGAGAAAGTTGTTCCATCCTCTTTTCCAAATTGTTTCAGTACATTGCTACACAATGTGAAATTTGTTGGCGTTAAAAAAAAATCATGAATGTGCTTATATTCCAAAAAAGAAAATATCAGTGCACAGTATTGAAAGTGTTCGAGATTCAAAAGTCTGTAACATTTCTACTAACTTCATAAAGATGTCATGTGAGAAACTGAATTGAATATCAAGACATTATCTGAAGCGTTTTTATTTTGGAGTAACATGCGTTTACAGTGAACCTTAACTTTTAATAAACAGCTTGGTATGCAATGACATAGGCTAAGAATCTTAGACAAAATATATATAAATTGGAAAAATGTGTGAACAAATGAAAAGAAAAAATGATCCGCTCCACTTGATGACATCAAGCACAGTAATATTTTAGTGAAGAAAATATGAAATTGATGTTCAGTGATTAGTTTGGATGAATGAGAAAATGCAATTGTTTGATGCATAAAAAATAACTCATTTGCTGCATTTGATATTAAGCAGCAAAAATACAGTGATTTGAATCTTTAGGAAAACATCAAACCAGATTATGTAAAAAAAAAAAAAAGATGAAATTAGAAAATATATATTTTCTGTTTATGAGTTTTGCCAATCAAAATTTTGTGGCAGAAATTGGGTGATTACCATGTAATTTTATTTTGGTAAAATTCTTAAATTATTTGAATGTTTATTATAATGTCTAATTACTGACTTGTTATCATCAAAATCTGCCCCAAAGAGTGTCCTTTCTTTTATTAGGTATCAGAATAGGTATCCAGATTTCTACTTCTATACAAATGTGTTATTGTAGTACAGTAAATGTCAAATTGTTTTACAAGTATTAGTTTGTAATGTTTCTACTGACTTCATCAGATGTCATGTAAGAAACTGAATTCTATTTAAGAAGACTTTATCTGAAGTGTTTTTATTTTGGTAGATCATGTGTGATTACACTGTAGTAATTGCGCTGAAAGCATGTTAATTACAAATGACAAAAGTTCAATCAATTTCTGATTCAGCTACACAATATAAACTAAAGGAAATCAAATTTGCAAAATGAAAAAAAAATGTAGTTATGGGTTAGTTTGGAGTTATAATAAAAAGCCAACAAAACAGTTTGTATTGTGTAGATTGTTCATTTCTGATAGTATTGAGAGTGGTCAATGAAAATCTTAATTTCTGACAAAATACTGAACGTTTCTTGGATACCCATTCGAAAAAGTACCTTTTTTAGAAAAAAAAAAAAAAAACACTCCCCGGATCACCTTCACCACCTTAAAAATAAAAACAAAAAATAACTTTATTCTTCAAAAAATGTGCACATTGTTTGTGTAAAAAGCAGATCCGTACCACTTGATGAAATCAAGCACAGTAATATTTTAGTAAAGTACTTGGTTTCCAAGTAATAGGAAACATATACAGCTTCATTTTAAAGACAAAATGTAAACTGTAGTAATGGTAATGAGAATGTTGAAGGAAATTGGCAAAAAATTGTTAGTCAAATGTTGATCAAATATTATAAGTTTGTGTGATATGCATGAAACGTTTAGAATATGATCTGCTCTCATGCTGAAAGCAAGTAGAGAAACATTGTGAAAAAATGATGTAAAGCTAAGCTAAGCAAACGACCAGTGAATGGAAATGTTTATTATAATGTATCAAGATTAACATATCATGAAAAAGCAAATCGAAATAGTGATAGTTATTTGGTGCTTATACGAAACAGGTATCAAAGATTGTCACCAGTGATTTTATTTATGTTAACAGTGCATGTCACTACAAATAATGATGGTAGCGAAATTAAGTTTCGTTAATTCTACCCAATATAAAATATATACGCAAAACAAAGTAAACAAAGTTACGGGTTAGTTAATGATAAGTTTAGGTTTGAGAAATAAGCAAAGGAATATAAAAAAAAAGGTACATGTGTTTATATTGTGTAAAATGTTAGTCTGTAAATATTTCAAACTATCAACACTGGTATGTGTAAATCCTAGATACCTATTGTCATAAAGTACCACTTCTTGTTTGATATATCACTCTACATGTTCCCTGCAGCATACCAGAGAGGTAAATGAGTGTCCACAAAATGAAATAAAACATAGTACTGGAAATAAAATAAGAATATGTCTGAAAAGAAATAAATGCTGTTTACTATATAAAAAGTTGTGTTCAAGTGTCAAATGGAATTGAATCTTATACAATGTTGGTGGATTATGAAATTGCATGAATGAAATAACATTGTATAAATAAGAAAAAAATTGATATATAGAATATTTGGCATGAATACAAATATAAGATAAAAGGTGAAGAAGGGCCAAGTCCCAGATCTATAAATAGTAAATTTTCAAAGTTAAAAAAAATTTTTTTTTTTTTTTATAGATCTGCTTTCCAAGTAATAGTAACCATGTACAGCTTCATTTTAAATGAAAACTGTACTAATGATAATGTTCATGGTGAAAGGAAATTGGCAAAAAAATAAAAATGTCAGAGGTAAAATGTTTGTGTGGTATGCATGAAACACGTGTAGAAAATGATCTCATGATGAAAGTAAGAGAAACATAGCTAAAACATTATGTAAACGTAATAGTAAAATCCTCATTTTAAGGAACATAGTGTGGGGTATGTTGTTTGTTTCAATTGAGAAAGGAAAGTTTAATTTTTAGAATTGGATGTTATAGATCACAAGTTTTATTACAATAAACAATGTGTCCTCTAATTATCAACCAAGTATATTTATTGATAAAAAGAGAAAAGTAATGGACATGTTTATTATAATGTATCAATATTAAATTGTTATCATGAAAAAACCAATGGAAAGCGTGTTGGTTATTTGGTGTTCATAAGAAAAACCATCATGGGTTGTCACCAGTGATTTTATTTATGCTAACATTTCGCTGCAAATGTGGTAGCGAAATGTTTTTTTTTTTTTTTTATTCTACACAAAATAAAATATATACACAAAACAAAGTAAAAATGTCAGGGTTAGTTAATGATAAGCTTAGTACCAAGAAATAAGCACAGAAAAAGGAAAAGAAAGATACATTTGTTGATATTGTGTCGATTGGTGAATTTGTTGGTTCATTTTGTTTTATGACATATCAACACTATATCAGGTTTCTCAGGCTCTCAAATTGGGGGGAGGGGCTTAGCCCGCCCTTAAGGCAAACAGTCTGACTGTCTACCTTATATAAAAAGGCGATTTTAGCTTGTCCGGCGGTATGCCCTGCGTTGACTATTTTTCGTCCACCTATTGACCTTCCCTCCCTGAAGGAGGGAGCCGTGCTACGCAGATTAGGGAAGGGCTGAAGGGGTGATTTGCTTTTTTTTTTTTTTATCCCTCGCTATGGGGAGGTGGCAGTCATCCGACCAAAGAAGGGGATCAAGCAGTGAGCATTCTCTCTCCTGCATTAGGGAGGGGGTAGTTTTCTTGTTAAGTGTGCCCGGAGTGGAGTTCGGCAAACTCACCGCACTTGGGGAGGAGTCAGGACCTTATTCGCATGGAGGAAATAGAGGCCTCAACTGAACTTGGATGGAGTGTAAACCTGTGTTTATGAGACCGGCTGGCTATAGCTATTGATCTCTTTATCTTTTTAAGTTTTGCCATCTGATGATGTGTATAAAAAGGCTCTTTTAGCTTCCCAGGGTGTATACCCTTCGTTGACCATTTATATTTAAGAGTTTTCCTTACTCCTTCCCTGCCCCGGAATGGGAGGGGAGCTCTTTCCCCCTGTAGGGGGGGGGGCGGCTTTCTTTTATGGTTATGTGGGGGAGCCTTACCTCTACCCCAATTAAGGGTGTAGTTCTTTTTTGTAAGGTTGACATACTTTCAGATATTTCTTGAGTTTTTAACAGTAATTTTATCTTGTCCAATGTATTCATTGCCATGACATGATGGATATTGTATCAGATTTTCAACGTTTAGTTTGTGGGTTCAATTCATGACCGTTCCTAATTTTGTTTCCTTTTAATTTCATTTTTGTCCAATCCAATCTGAAGGAGGTGGATGGTATACCCTCGCACATGTATGTAACACAAAGGGTTTTTCCATGGCGCATTTCGCATTCTTTTCCCTCTGGGAAAAGTTTTGTAATCATGTTTGAATTGTTAATGTTGGCTCAGTGTTTTAATCTTATAATCTGTGGAACAAAGAATCAATCAGACTGTCTGTGTGTGTCGTTGTGTATGAGAAGGTGATTTTAGATCCCCAGGAGTTATACAGTGTGTTGACCATGTATTTTTAAGAATTTTCCTTTCTCGTTCCCTTCCCCTCTGGTGGAAGGAAACTTTTTTTTTATGGTGGCTCAGAAGGTGGGCTGAGCACTCTCCCCACAAAGATGGGATAGGGAAATTTCTTTTATTTGGTTGACTGGAGGGCGGCTGAGCACTCCCATAAAGTTGGGAGCCGGGGAACTTCTCCTCCCAGAAAGGAGGCCCGGGAAGGCTTCCCTCTCCACATATTTTTTTTTGTGTGTAAGGTTGATCTCTTTCCGAAGGGAGTAAGCGGAACCGACAGAGAGGGTGGGGGAGATAAACCATACAAAAGGATATCCGTCTCTTAGTTTAAAGATGGAAGGCTCCCTGGCCTCCCCTCCCGCTTCTGAGAGGAGAAATTTCCCCGGCTCTCAACTTGGGGGGGGGGGGGCTTAGCCCGCCCTCAAGGCAAATAGTCTGACTGTCTGCCGTATATAAAAAGGCGATTTTAGCTTGTCGGGCGGTATGCCCTGCGTTGACTATTTTTCCTCCACCTGTTGACACCTTCCCTCCCTGAGGGAGGGAGCTGTGCTACGCAGATTAGGGAAGGGCTGAAGGGGTGATTTGCTTTTTTTTATCCCTCGCTATAGGGAGGTGACAGTCAACTGACCAACAAAGGGGATGGGGCAGGGAGCCTTCTCTCTCCTGCCTTAGGGAGGGGGTAGTTTTCTTTTTAAGTGTGCCCGGAGGGGAGTTGGGCAACCTCCCTTCACTTGGGGGGGAGTCAGGACCTTATTCGCACGGAGGAAATGCAGGCCTGAAGTGAATTTCGGTGTAGTGTACACCTGTGTTTATAACTCCGGCTGGCTATAGCTATTGATCTGTTTATCTTTTTAAGTTTCGCTGTGTGTTGACGCGTATAAAATGACTCTTCTAGCTTCCCAGGGTGTATACCCTTTCGGTGACCATTTATGTTTAAGAGTATTCCCTGCTCCTTCCCTGCCCCAGAATGAGAGGGGAGCCTTCTTCCCATGGAGGATGGGGCTTTCTTTTATGGTTATGTGGGGGAGCCTTACTTCTACCCCAATTAAGGGTGTAGTTCTTTTTTGTAAGGTTGACATACTTTCAGATATTTCTTGAGTTTTTAACAGTAATTTTATCTTGTCCAATGTATTCATTGCGATGGCATGATGGATACTATACCAGATTTTTAACCTTTAGTTTGTGGGTTCGATTCATGACTGTTCCTAATTTCGTTTCCTTTTAATTTCATTTTTGTCCAATCCAATCTGAAGGAGATGGGTGGTATACCCTGCGTTGTACAGTTAATTTTAAGACTCCCTCACACATGTATGTAACGCAAAGGGTTTTTCCGTGGCGCATTTCGCATTGTTTTCCTTCTGGGAAACGTTTTGTAATCCTGTTTTTTATATATTTATTTCCTTCTGGGAAAAGTTTATTCTTATAATCTGTGGAACAAAGAATCAATCAGACTGTCTGTGTGTGTCGGTGTATATAAGAAGGTGATTTTAGATCCCAGGGGCTATACCATGTGTTGACCATGTATTTTTAAGTATTTTTCTTTCTACTTCCCTTCCCCTCTGGTGGAAGGAAACTTGTTTTATGGTGGCTCAGAAGGTGGGCTGAGCACTCTCCCCACAAAGGTGGGATGGGTAAATTTTTTATTTATTTGGTTGACTGGAGTGCAGGCTGCGCACTCCCCAAAAGGTGGGAGCCGGGGAACTTCTCCCAGAAGGGGGCTCTGGAAGGCTTCCCTCTACACATATTTTTTTTTTTTTTTTTGTGTAAGGTTGATCTCTTTCCGGAGTGAGTAAGCGGAACCGATAGGGGGGGGGGGGTGAGACCAACCATACAAAAGGATATCCCTCTTTTAGGGGAAAAAGAAGGCTCCCTGGCCTCCCCTCCCGCTTCTGAGAGGAGAAGTTTCCCCGGCTCCCACTTTGGGGGTGAGGGAGTGCTTAGCCCGCCCCCAAGGCAAATAGTCTTACTGTCTGCCGTATATAAAAAGAAGATTTTAGCTTGTCAGGCGGTATGCCCTGCGTTGACTATTTTTCCTCCACCTGTTGACCTTCCCTCCCTGAAGGAGGGAGCCGTGCTACGCAGATTAGGGAAGGGCTGAAGGGGTGATTTGCTTTTTTTTTTATCCCTCGCATTTACATGAGAAAATACTGGTTTTGACAGGTTGAGCCCAACAACTTTTAGTGACTGTCCTTGTGATTTGTTTATTGTCATTGCAAAACTTAGCTTGACAGGAAATTGCAGCCTTTCAAACTCAAATGGCAATAGGGAGGTGACAGTCATCCGACCAACGAAGGAGATGGGGCAGGAAGCCTTCTCTCTCCTGCCTTAGGGAGGGGGTAGTTTTCTTTTTAAGTGTACCCAGAGGGGAGTTGGGCAACCTCCCTGCACTTGGGGGGGAATCAGGACCTTATTCGCATGGAGGAAATGCAGTGAATTTCGGTGTAGTGTACACCTGTGTTTATGAGACCGGCTGGCTATAGCTATTGATCTCTTTATCTTTTTAAGTTTCGCTGTGTGTTGATGCGTATAAAAAGAGTCTTCTAGCTTCCCAGGGTGTATACCCTTCGTTGACCATTTATGTTTAAGAGTTTTCCCTGCTCCTTCCCTGCTCCAGAATGAGAGAGGAGCCTTCTTCCCATGGAGGATGGGGCTTTCTTTTTTGGTTATGTGGGGGAGCCTTACCTCTACCCCAATTAAGGGTGTAGTTCTTTTTTGTAAGGTTGACATACTTTCAGATATTTCTCGAGTTTTTAACATTAAATTTATCTTGTCCAATGTATTCATTGCCATGGCATGATGGATACTATACCAGATTTTTAAACTTTAGTTTGTGGGTTCGATTCATTTTTGTCCAATCCAATCTGAAGGAGGATGGTGGTATACCTTGCTTTGTACAGTTATTTTTAAGACTCCCTCTCACATGTATGTAACGCAAAGGGTTTTTCCATGGCGCATTTCACATTCTTTTCCTTCTGGGCAAAGTTTCGTAATCATCTTTATATATTTTTCCTTCAGAGAAAAGTTTCGTAATCATGTTTATATATTTATGCTTCATCTTAATGCTTCAGAATATACAATATTTTTGGTTTTTTTATCTGGTGCCAGAATGAAGAGTCCATCAGGGTGTCCAACTCTTGATAGGCCAACATATAGCTGTCCATGAGAAAATACTGGTTTTGACAGGTTGAGCCCAACAACTTTTAGTGACTGTCCTTGTGATTTGTTTATTGTCATTGCAAAACTTAGCTTGACAGGAAATTGCAGCCTTTCAAACTCAAATGGCAATTCTTGTGGTCTCATTGGGATTCTTGGAATGAAGCAGTGTACTCCTGCATACTTACCTGACATAATTGTTGCTTCCAGTACGTGAGGCATCATATTCTTTATGGTGAGCCTTGTGCCATTGCAGAGTTTCGGTGGATCAAGATTGCGAAGTAACATTATTGGTGCTCCAAGTTTTAGAAACAGACTATGTGGAGGCGTTCCTGGTGGTTCAAGACTATTAAGAAACTCAGTCGGATAATTTGTTACTTCGTCCTGTGAACAGATTGTATCAACTGAATTGTATAATATGATTTCTCCAGGTAATCTATTCAACAACCTGCTATTTATTTCATTTACAGATTCATTCTTTGCTGCTAAAATTGCACAGCTACTTAGCCTATTGATATCCGTATGAAAATTATGAAGATCTGGAAAAACTCTCATTATAAATTCCTCTTCTGTTTGAATTGTTGGAAAAGGCAACTGAATCTGGTTATAGGAGTCCTTGTCCAGAAGTCCATTACCCACTTGCAAAAGTTGAGTGGCAAAGTCATCAACAGCAGCATCAGCATGTAAATGTACTCGCATGTTTAGTGTTAAACTCATTGTTTTAATATGATGCCATAAATAGGAGTTTTTGAGACATGCATTCATTTGATCAGCTCTGGTTCCTCGAGGAACAATAGGAAGGGTTTGTCTGAAATCACCAGCAAAAACCAAAGTCACTCCATACATTGTTTGTGTGTTATCTTTTAGGTCCTGTAGTGTAGAATCTACTGCTTCCATAGCTTTTTTGTGACTCATTGTTGCTTCATCCCAGATTATTAATTTACAGTTTTGCAGTAGTTTAGCCTTTGCTGAATCTTTTTTAATATTACACAATGGTTTTTCCTGTCGAGTAAGGTCCAATGGGAGAGAAAACATAGAGTGAGCAGTTCTACCACCATCCAAAAGTGTTGCTGCAATTCCACTGGATGCCACTGCAAGGGCAATATTGTTTGTGAGACGAACTTTTGCAAGGAGCAGATTTAACAGGAAAGTTTTGCCAGTTCCACCTGGGGCATCAATAAAGAATGTCGTTCCGTGATCATGATGAATGCTTTCCAAGATGCTCTCGTAAATATTCTTCTGTTCGTCCACAAGTCGAGGTTCATTTTCCTGAATGAATTGGTCATAGGCATCATAGTCATAAGTCTCTTGCTGTAATATGTGGTTTACATTCATAATATCCGCAGGCTCTGGCATTCCACAATTCGTTAACGTACGGTTAAGTGCTTGTACTCAACGGGATAGGTCAGCAAGAGATAGATTAAATATCTCAGGCGAAAATGCAATTGCCATATTCTCATTTCGCATTTGGGCTTGATGAAGAAAATCTTCGGACATATCAGTTTTAAATTCATTCCAGAGCAAATGTGGTTGTTCAATCTCACAGGCTGTAAGCATAATTGCAAATAATTGTCTAATTTGATTGGCGATTTGTGAGACTGATGCTTCTTGTAAAGTTTTCCGCCAGTGTTCATCGTCTTTCAAAAGTCCACGTACAGCACATGCTTCTTGGTATGTTGTACACAGTCCAACTTCAAAGCGTAGGAGATCCTCAAAAGATGTTGGTCCACGAATAGTATGGAGAAGCAATCGTAAATAAAAGCATTCTCTGTTATTAGGATGCACAATATAAACACGGCCAATGGCGTCAGATGCTTTGATGTCATGACCTGATACAATTTGTCCTTGCTTACGACGAACCCACTTTTTTTGCTTACTCCAGGTATAATATGTAGGAATTTCAGTATACATGAGAGATCTAGCGAAATCATCTTCTTGGCATAGTTTAAAAAATGCAGTTAAGGTTGTTTCTGGTGGTGTCTGCGCCAAATTATGTGCAGTCTCTTCATTGAAATAAACTCTCTGTCCATTCTCAACATGTACTGCTAAATGTACAACGGTTGGAAATCGTTGGTGGATTTCAAATCCAAAGATCCTCCATATTGCTTCATTACTCGAGATGTATCTTCCTGTCTGATAAAATTTTATTTCATCCCTTGCACCCTCGTCACCAACACTGAAAGTTGCCATGTCACTACCCTTGTTTATGTATTTTGTTATGTACTTAAGGGCTTTAATGGAGTTGCAAAATTCCACATTAATATGTGCCTTCAGAATTTTACATAATAAACTATTATAAGGCACTATCCATCGATTGTCCACGGTTGTTATTTGTCCTCTAACAACTAAGGTTGTTGATTCGCCTCCATTTTCTGGTGAACGTCTGCGATAAAGAGGATAGCCATTATTGTCAGTCTGTGTTTCTCCAATAAAAGGCTTTGGATATCTTTTGGAGCATTTACGATCTTCCATACAGGGTGACGCTGGATTTAAGACTCCACATGGTCCATGGATTAATTGAGTTTTTATTATTTCGAAAAGTTCTGGATCCGTAGTTTCATTTGGCAGTTCAGCCGAAATTATTTTGTCTATGTCATCAGCATTAATATTATCTTTACACCAAATCAGGGTGTGAGAGTGCGGAAGGCCTCTCTTTTGCCACTCAATCGTAGTTATATAAGCACTAAGTTCACCAAAAATTCGTCCTCCTTTGAGAAGCCATAGGAGTTTCTTTTGTTTTTCATGGAACACTCGAGCAATCAAATCATGGCGATCCTTGGCTTTTTGATGTGGAAAAAGTTCATTAGTAATTTCACTCCACTTTGGATTACATGTGAATGTGATGAAAAGATCAGCTCGCCCAAATTTTCTTACATAAGTCATTGCATCGTGAGTCCGTTGATGCATATATTGTGGTCCTCCTGTATAACTGGAAGGCAAGATAACTGGTTGTCCAATATTTCTCGGGTCACCATCACAGTTCATAGCATCTTGCAGATGGATATATTCATCCACCCTTAATTTTTTTTGATTTTTTCGTATGAAATGTAATCTTTCAGTTTCTATTTTTGCATACATATCCACCATTAACTGACTGGTCACTTCTTTTAAAGATAATACATGATTGAATCCATCTCGCACCATAAAATGAAATGCATAGAAACACTTAGATGTTACAGATCGAGTTGTATTGAGACCTGTTTGTGGATTCCTCTGCCACAGCTGAAAATAATATCCATCTTGTCCATTCCAGAACATAAGTGGGTATTGGAGTGCATCATAAGCTCGATGAGTTTCTGGAATACGACGCAGTTGTCCACTTCTTAATTGCAAAACAATGTCCCTGTATTCATGTTGTTCACCCACCATTATGATTGCAACTTAATCGGCCATAGGTGCATTGTATCTCCGTGCATGTTCTGATGGTGGACGTTTGTCTGCTTTGATGATGACCTTATGATTACGACTATGTTGCATCTGTTCAATTGCATATTTCAAAATTCCAACATATTTATGGTGTTGGTGAAGCATGTTCTGCAAACCCATGACAATCTCCAAGTTCAATCCACCTTGCTGTGCTTTTGATTCGTTGCCACCCATAAAATAAACCTGCACAAATTCATGAGAATGTCCGTGTAATGGAAGCAGATCACCCATCAAGTGATAACACTGACCTTGTATTTTGTAAGTGGTAAAGAATCCAAAGTCAGTAACATTTCTAGAAGCTCCAAAAGATGTCATTTGAAAGGCAGAGTTGTATTTTAGAAGACTTTTTCTGAATTGTTTTGCTTTTGTTGTATCCTGTGTCAGTAAAGTTTTCAGAACTTCTGGAGGATCTTGTATTTTTGGCAAATTGATTTTACCTCCCAAGCAACACAAACCAGGTCTTTCAGCAATCCATTTTTTGGCACCACAATGTCCACAAATGTTGTCCATTTCCCCAATTATTACTTTCGGGTCAGTGTTATAATGTTTCTCTGCATCATAAAAAAACGCTTCCATCAGCCAATTAATATGTCTCTCGTGTCTTAGATTCATTCTGCGTGTTGACTGATAGGTTTGATCAGCCATTCTCCTATTCTGTTGTATTTCTTGTGTCTCTTGTGATCTCACTGTAGCCATGTGACTGCTATTAGCAATTAGACGAATTTCTCTTTCGTCTTCAGTTTCATTTTCTCTCATTGCAGCAATGCGGCTGCTATTAGCCATTAAACGAATTTCTCTTTCGTCTTCAGTATCATTTTCTCTCATTGCAGCAATGCGGCTGCTATTAGCCATTAGTCGAATTTCTCTTTCGTCTTCAGTTTCATTTTCTCTTAATGTAGCCATGCGACTACTGCTAGCAGTCAAATGTGTTTGTCTGTCGGCCACACTTTCATGTTCTCTTTTGTTTGCCATCCTGATTCGATTAAACATCAAGCGTTCTTCTCGATCTTCTGCACTTTCTTCCGACCGCCTTCGTTTCTGTTCACGCGCTGCTGCTGCTGCTGCTCTTCCATATGATGATGCTGATGATCTCCTAGGCATTTTTTGTTTTGTTTTTCAATATAAAAACGTTTCTTATAAGAAATGTACGTTTAATAATACAATAATAAAAGTGAAATGTAGCAACAAAATTGTTAACGTAAAAAGCAAAGTCAAATAAACAAATAAAATCTTATAATAAAAATGCTTATGTATTTGTAACTGTTTCTATTCAAGTCGGCAAAGATTGTGCAAACTGCAACGAAAAAGGAAAAATTGTATACATGTTTAGTAGAATGCATTAGCAAATGTGGGAGAGGGGTGCATTCTTTTACAGGTTTTCAGGGATGCTTAAAATGAATATCACATTTAAATATAGTGCAGATAAGTAGTTTTCATAAAATAAATATATTTCTTTACTGCGAATAATAATTTTAATGTGTAAATTAAACATAATGATAACATACTTTCTGGCCACCAAGTTGGGGGGGGGGCAATTATGAGTATTTTGGGCTGAAAGTATTTTTTATTCGTTTCAATTAAACAAAGGTCTCAATTGTTTAGTAATTCAAACCCAAGTGTTGTCATGCGGCGAATATTTAAAAATATGATTTTTAATTCTGTATGTTCTAAGAATATTTAATAAAGTTTACTGTAAAATCGGAAAAATAAATAAATAAATGTTGCCAGAAACTAATTCTAAGCAAAATCTTATACTAAAAGTTTTATTATAAATAAAAGAGTTTATTTGTTTGTGTACAAAGATTGTATAATTTAAAGTTAACGGTAAAAGTCAATATCTATTAATGCTGTGTATAAAAATAATACTATAAAGTCATCACAATAATAATTATAAAAATAGGGTTTGTATTACTGTACACAGATTCGAAAAAGTTGTCAAAAAACAAATATATAAAAAGTAAATGTTATCAATGGCAAGATAAGTTACTTTTCTGCCAAACTGGATATATTTTTTGTGTTTCTATTCAATGTAACATATTTATTCAGCTCTAAAAACATACAGTGTTTACCGATGTATTCTAAAATTCAAGATGGCGTTTCACAGGCTAAGTATGGAAAAAGGTGTTATGAATAAAAAAACTATAAAAAATACTATTAAAAACCTGCCGAATATATGTCAACCTATGTCACGGTAACATATATTGAGCGAGTTTTTAACAGTATTTTATCCGGTTTTTTATTTATAACATCTTTTCCCACACTTAACGTGTTAAAGAGAGAATAAGACGCCATCTTGAATGTTCCAATACATCGGTAAATACTGTATGGTTTTCGAGTTGAATAAACATGTTACATTGAATAAAAACACGAAAAATATCTCCAGTTTGGTAGAAAAGTAACTTATCTTGCCTTTGATAACATGTATTTGTTATATATTTCTTTTTGGACAACTTTTTTCGAATATATGTGTACAGTAATACAAACCCCACAAAATATTTATTTAACAAAAATTTTATTTTTTTAAAGTGAATAACGAAAGGGAAATAATTCCATTTTGAAACGAAAAAGTCAGTTAAACTAACTTACTGTATTAATGCTATTTTTTTAAGCAAGAAAAAAAAAAGGTAAATATCCAGATACGCTACTAAAGAACACTGACCACTCTAAATTGTTTATTTATAGGTAATTGAGGTCGCTGACAACGAATCTGATAGTCAAACTTGGGGCAAATTTACCGTTTGCATGGTATTTACCCCTGAACCCACGAACTTCTTTCCACCATTTTGCAGCATCCGTTTATGCTACGCGCATGCACGCTGTAGCATAAACGCCGGCTTCATCAAGCAAACTATGGTGGGAGGAGGGGATTTTTTTTCCAGGACACAGAATTTTCTAATACATTATAGCCCTTTTTCGTTGGAAAATTTAAAATTAGCTGAAAAAGAAATAAAATAATAAAAGGAAAGCACACAAGTTGGAGTAGGGGGGGGGGTAAATTACCTGGGTTTTTTTTTTACCTGGAACATCGAATTTTCAAATTTTTCGTAAGTAACGCAACGCGTCCCAACATCACATTACCCCCCCCCCCAAAAAAAAAAACAAATTAGTGTGGTCGGTGTTGTGTAGTAGCGTATCTGGATATTTACCAAAAAAAAAAAAATATTTAGGTTTGGTTCACCGTAAATAATATAGGTGACTGAAATAGGAATCTAATTGAATCTTTAATTTCCTGAATAGTATCCGATAATTCACGGACTTTAGGGGCTTTTTTCGTAATGTTACTGTAATAATTATTGTTAAAAATTACGATGCTTTAAAAAAGGAAAAAAGAAATTCTTGTGTTTAACTGTACACATAGAATCGAAAAAGTTGTCCAAAAAAAAATATATATCAAATAAATGTTATCCAAGGCAAGATAAGTTACTTTCCTGCCAAACTGGATATATTTTTTGTGCATTTATTCAATGTAACATATTTATTCAGCTCGAAAAAGATACAGTGTTTACCGATGTAATCGAAAAATAAATAAAAAACTATACCAAATAATGTCACGGCAACATATATTTAGCTAGTTTGTAACAGTATTTTTATAATAATCTCGAACCCTTTATCACATAAAAGGAACTAATTTCCCTAATCACCGGTACGTTACTTATGTCAATAATATATAAACAATGAAAACAACTTTTTACTGAAGGTGCTAGTGCAGAGAGTGATCCGTGCTATTTTTTAAATCCAAGATTAAGAACGGCTTTTTAGTTTTTTAATTAAGAATTGAAAATACGTGAGTAGTTATAAACGATACCAATAAATGTTTAACACGCGTAGTGTCTTGCAATTTATTATTTCTCTATTTCAAATTTAAATTTAATAATTATATATAACCTTCGGTACATATGTATTTTTCTTACCGTGCTAAAAGAAGGTGGTTAAGATATCGTTAAGATAAACGATAAAGATATCGTTAAGAAAAACGATATAGATATCGTTAAGGTCTGTTTAAGAAGTAAAAACTGAGAGAAGAAAGATATCTATATCTATCTTCTATCTATCTATCTATCTATCTATATCTATATATCTATAAAAACAGAGATGTGTGTGCCACAGACGATTTCTGATTGGTTAATCCAATAATCACATCTCCTAAAAAACTATGGTTCGTAGGCTTTTAACGATACCATAAAATATTATGGCTTTATTTATTGTCCATCTTGGAAGGGTTTAATTTTTTCCTAACTTGCGATTTACAAATTACAAAGATACGAAACTAACTTACAATCTAACAATCGAACCTCCGACATCACGGCCGTCATTATGAAACTAAACTAAAAAAAAAAAACCCGCGTTCACTCGTGGTCTTTACATTTCGGGTTTGGGTACGTGTGCAGTTTTCCATTGACATTAAAAAATGGAAATATTTTTTAAAAAAATATATTGTACGTACTCGTCATGGGATAAAGTTTTCCTACAGAAAAAATCACGTAATTTCATCAAGTAGTTATTTTTTTATAGCGAAAAAAGAAAAAAATCAACGCTACAAGCGAAATTAAACAGAAAGTTCAAGTAGGGGGATTTCCCCCTTTTTTTTTATAGCGAGGCCAAATTTCGCGAATTTGGCCATTTTTTAAAGCAGTTTGGCCTTCAAAATTTCTGTTTGGCCATTTTCTTCACCGATGAAATAAAAGAAGCAAATAAAAACAACGCAATAAAACTTTTAAAAATACGGCACACTTTTGTTGTTCTTGTTTGTTTTTTTTGGTAATTTTCCTTATTTTTTTATTTTTTCAAGATAATACTATTAAATGGACACTATTATGCCAAATTAGCCCCCCCTCCAAAAAAAAAAATGCACAAAAATTCGAGATTTAAGGTTTTGACGAGATAATTTAGCGAATTGTCCGGACTATTGCGAGATAACCATCCATTAGTTTTTCCTGAAATTTTGCCACAAATTGTATTTCATTACATAGATGTGCATAGTAACAACATTTTTTTGCCGAAAATTCCCGTTGCGTCTCCAGATTTCATCGGTGAAGAAAAAGGCCAAACAGAAATTTTGAAGGCCAAACTGCTTTAAAAAATAATATTTAATATATTCAACGATTTGACCTTTGAGAACTCTACCAAACTCCTCCTACAATTTTGGGTCTAAACAGTAAACACGTGATATTTTAGATATAGATTCCTTGGACATGGATCTAACTTATTAACTTTACTTGATCCCTAAACAATAAATGTTAAAAGGTCATAATAGGGGTCAAAGTTTTAAAAAATTGACCCTTTTTTTTTTTCTCAGCATTAACCTCAAAACACCTGGGCAACGCCGGGCACCGATTGCTAGTCGTGAATAAAAAACTCCAGTCTTGCCGATTATTTGTTTGTGTTTTTTTTACGTCTGTTTGTGTAAAGAAGGTCGTGAAATTATTTGATTTTATTTTTTTAGGTCTGTTTGTTTAAAAAAGGTCGTGAAACGTTTTTTTGCCGATTATGTGATTTTTTTTTTTTTTTTTTCATTTAAACTGTCGTCGAGATCGATTTGAAGTTAACGTTAAAAGTCAGTATGTGATAATGCTGGGTGTAAAGAAAAGTATAATATAAAAATAGGGTTTGTAGTAGTAAAAAAACAAATATATAACATAAGGCAAGATAAGATACTTTTATGTCAAACTGGATATATATTTTTGTGTTTTTAATCAATGTAACATATTTAATCAGCTCGAAAAACATACAGTGTTTACCGATATAATCGAAAAATAAATAAAAAACAAATGTCAATCAACGTCACGGTAACATATAATGAGCGAGTTTTTTTATAATTTTTTCATTATCAAGTCAACACTTACGAATTTGAAAACATTAAAAATGTCGTACAGATCGATTTTTGCGAATTTAACGGTAAAAGTCAGTATCTGATAATGCTGGGTGTTGTTTATGAAAACAACTTTAAAAAAAACCAAAAAAAACTTTTTTATATTGCTTTAATAATTAAAACTTAAAATATTATCGTAGGTAACAGTTATGAAAAGTTCTAATCATATTTAAATGTCTTATATGTTCTGTGTTTCTTTTTTTTTTTTTACACAATGAATACCTTTTTACTGAAGGTGATAGTGCAGAGAGTGATCCGTGCTATTTTTTTAATCTTAATTCCAAGATTAAGAACGGATTTTTAGTTTTTTAATTAAGAATTGAAAATACGTGAGTAGTTATAAACGATACGAATAAATGTTTAACACGCGTAGTGTCTTGCAATTTATTATTTCTCTATTTCAAATTTAAATTTAATAATTATATATAACCTTCGGTACATAATTTTTTTTTACACAATGAATACCTTTTTACTGAAGGTGATAGTGCAGAGAGTGATCCATGCTATTTTTTTAATCTTAATTCCAAGATTATATATATGTATATTATATATATATATATATATGTATATTTATATTATATGTATATTATATATATATGTATATGTTTTATATATATAATAAAACAGAATGACAAAAAGAACATAGTAATGCTTTACATGAACCCTGTAAATAGTTAGGGGAAAGTAGGGAAATGTATGATTCTTTTTTTCAAGAGAATGTACAAAATATTTTTTATCTTTTTGGAAAGATGTTCAGAAAATAAACAGAAAAATACTTCCATCATTAATTATGCAAGAAAATAAATAAAATGTTGATATAGTGTTTCAACATCATGCTTATATAAATTATGATAAAACTTGCTGAGTATGCGCTTTTTTACTGTTGTAAAAATGGAACGGAAACTTTAATTGGGCGCCGTTTTAATCTTAATTTTTTAATCCCCCCCCCCCCCCCCCCCGAAGTAATATGATCAAAACAGTAACATTCACCAATTTTACTTTATGTATATGAAACACAAAATTTAAAAAAAAAAAAAAAAAAATGTGAATATCGAAAGGCAAATAATTCCATTTTTAAACGAAAGAGTCAGTTTGGTATATGTTCTTGTTATTTTTTACATGTCCAGCTTACCATTCACATTGGAAATGTCGACATGTATAGGTTGTCGGGTATGTTTACAATGAATAAACACTCCAATCTACCCATGTTAGAACGGCTTTCGGAATCGACACCCCTAATCTTGTCAGCATACCCGAAAAGCTATAAAAGTTGACGTGTCGAATGTGAACGATGAGTTGAACGTAATGTAAAAATGTACCGAATTTAAAAGGGAACGAAACTCAAATTTCCATTCCATTTTTACAACAACTGTAAAGCAGCGCATTTTATGCAAATTTGACTTACTATATTAATGCTATTTTTTTTTTTTTTTTTTTTTTTTAATAAAAAAAAAAAAATTTAGGTTTGGCTATAAATTCCTAAACTCATTTCACCCAAAATAATTTAGATGACTGAAATAGGAATCTAATTGATTTTTTAATTTCCTGAATAGTATGCGAAAAAATTCATTTTTCTTCGAGTTATATCGAATTCATTAATACGGACTTTAGGGGGTTTTTTTTTTGTAATGTTCCTGTAAAAATTATTTTGTATTGTTACAAATTACGATGCTTTATTTATATAAAGAAAGCAAAAATAAATTCTTGCGTTATTTACTACTGTAAACCATAACTTTAGTAAAGGTATTTTTTGTTTAAAAAAAATAAAGCATTTTCACTAAGAGTTAAGTAAAAATAATTAGGCCATTATATTCTGCGATCATTATTTTATAAATACTGAAATTTTCATTAAAATTGATTAATTTCCTGATTTTTGGTGAATTTTAAAGTAAAGGGAGGAGTCAAAATGTGTATACACTTTGAGTGTCGGCATTCATTTTGTCTGTACCTACCATTTTTCGATGAATATTTGATAGGAAAGCGACCACGTGTGGTTAATTTAAATCAAATTTCAATCACATGGTTACATTATCAATAATTATATGATTAAACCTATTGAAAACTTACCAGTATTGTAAACACATTCTGTTTACATTAAGCCTGTGGTGGTGAGACCAAAATATCTTTTTAATGATATCACATGCTGAGATTTAAAAAACCCGCAAGATCAGGAGAAAGAAATTACCAAAAAAATCGCTAATCCCCCCCCCCCAATCCATATTTTAACTTCCTACCTTAAAAAATTATAAATATAGTATATTCAATATATAAAATGTTCCGTGTTTTCTCACTATGTTTCTGGAATTATATTGAAGCGGTTAGCTCCCCAGAAGGCTTACATATTTTATCAGTTAGTTTTACCTGTTTTTTCAGAGGTTTTTTTTTTTTTTTTTTTTTTTTTTTTTTTGCAAGAAACAAATCATAAACTCAAACTTTTTATAGTAAAAGTTAAATTGAAATATACTGCAAATTAAACATCACAATAATGGTGCAACATATTTTGAAATTAGAAAAATAAAAAAACAAAAAAACTTTGTTTTAGCATGTTAAAAGTATTTAGGTTGGTAGATAATTAAATTCTACTGTATTGGTATAAGTGTCTTTTTTTTTTTTTTTACTGTTGTTTCTTGCTTTTTACAATTTTCGACTAAATACTTCAAAATTAAGCGGGGTTGCTTAGATGGTATTTTAAACTAAACTTCGGAGGTTGAAATGCCCACCCCCCACCTAAAATGTACTTGGAAAAATCGATTTTATAGCGAGATTTAAGAATGGTTAGCTGAAAAAAAATGGTGAAAACAAAACAAATAATCAATAAATAATTGTTACCAAAGGCTACTTTTTTTTTGACTTAGATGAATAAGTTTATTTTATGTTTTAAAGTATTTTCAAGCGCTTTTCTTTATTTTTTAATCTAAAATTGCGGGTGTGTGGGTGCAAAATATCTCCAGATTTTCTAGAATTTCCCGCTAGATTGCAAACGAAATCTCCAGATCTAGCAGGAAAACCGCTAAATTGGAAACACTGGTCACGTGACAGGAAGCGGTAATAAATAATTGTCCCTAAATAAAAAAAAAAATGGCCTATCGGTACAAAGAAAACCACCTTATAGAAAAATTAAGTATAATGTTATAATTAAAAAGAAATATCTAAAAACACACATGTATATAGTAAACATATTATACCAAAACGTGGAAGCCATCCTTCCAGTGGTTCTTTAGACTATTAATTGCGAACGAACCAAGAGTTACATTTTTTTATATATATATATATATATATATATATATATATATATATAATTACTAGCATCGGTATCCGACATTACCTGGGTTTCCATGAATTTCCGTTTTGAATACCTATACTAATTAATCATTTTCATCATGGGAAACGTGGATACCCCACAATTCCCAAAATAAAGAACGGATAAAAATATGTAAATGTAATGGCCCGAAAAAGAAGTATGTTATACTCTCTCCGCCAAATATTTCGGCAGAAGGGATACAAAGGGAAGAAACTACTCTCTGGATATTGACCGCTGGAAAGCAACCCCCCCCCAAAAAAAAAATAATTACAACTTGTTTTTCAATAAAAAAAAAAAAAAAGCAGCGACTAACCCTGCCTGTGCAATCCCCCCCCCCCCAAAAAAAATAGCCAAGTAGGCAGACCCCCTAAAAAAAATGAAGATCTACCAAAAATTAATTACAAAGCCAATCAAATGAAATTTTTCGTCATTTCATGTTTTTAATGTAGTGCCCCCTCCCCACACCACACCAAAAAAATTTGCCATATTTTAGGGTTCTTTCATGAAAATTAAACTTATCGTTATTTTATATTTCAAGTGTAATTTCCCTTCCTCCACCAAACAAAAACAAATTGTATTTGTCATATTTCCCCATCCCCCTTGATCACCAAACTTTGAAAAATGCTAGAGGTGACATGTCTCGTTGAATGCTTGGTGGCCAAAATGTGGGTGCTCATTTTACTTTAAATTTACATTGAAAAGTGATCCCCCCCACTCTAAAATGTTAATTTTTTTTTTTTTACATATTATTTATAAAGACTGTTTGAACATATTATGCCCCCCCCCAAAAAAAAACGTAGATCTTCATTTTTTTTCTTTTTTTTTTATAGAAAAATCGATGTTGGAATAATAATTCCAAATAAATTTAATTAAATATGTTATCAACATAATTATTGTTTAAAATTTATTAAATAACAATTTTAAATAGAACACTTAAAACAATTCTCTTGCTAGAAACATTAACTGCTATTTAATAAAATCGAATTTTCTTAATACAATATGCAAATGAGGTAATCTCTTAATTGTATAGTTTACAAGAATCATACTAGAAATAACTGAGAAAGTAAAGTAAGGAACCTTTTGTATATATTAATCAAATTGAACAAACAGGAATATAAATTTATATGTAGAGTATAGTAGTAATTATATTTTTATAATTTTTGTTTCAACATTACCAACATATCAAGTGACTATTTATCTGATAGTTTTTAATTTGATAATTTATTTCTTTTTCTTTGCAGAAACAGAATGGATTATTTAACATTACTGAGAAAAGATATGTGCAGATATTATAATTACAATGATTATCTGATGATGAAATTTATGGAACTTTTCCCGCAAGAGGTGAATTAGATTTTATTGTTCTTTTTGATAAACTCAAAAGAATAGTTCCATTTTATGGCTCCTATTCTGTTATGTTTCTTTTTATATTCTCATTAAACTTTTAGCAAAATGGAACAACTTTTACAAAACAAATTAAGAAATAATTCATTTAGATTTCTTTTTTTTTTTTTTTTTTCAGGAAAATCTATTGCTAACAACAACACTCTAAAACACCAAAAATAAAATAATAAGGAACATCTTTTATTCATTTGCTTTATTTGTAAGTTTATAACTTCTGTATTGTGCAAACAAGGGTTATTTGTTACTGCATGTGTTTTCAGTCTATTTTTCAACAATGAAAATGTGTGCATTTTAATGAGTAATTTAAAAAAAAAGCTACAATCAGTCATAACATTATTTTGATATATTGTGTGTCTGAAAATAAAGCATGTAGTGAATTGTTATCCAATTAAAACTGAGAATATAGTCTTTATTTAGTCTGTGACCTATGTTTTATAACTGTGCTAGAGGTAATTTCGTTAACATAAAGAACACCACTAAGATAATTGTCATCTCCAAGATCAGAATCCCAATCAATGTCATATATACTGCAGTTTAGAATTCTTAATCCACAAATAATCTTTTCTCAATCATAACATTTACTTTCCTATAATTTCACATTCTATGTATGTATTGAAGTTTGTTTAAAGAAAAGATAAATTTTTGAAAGAATGTGTTGCTATATACAGTAATAAGGTAATAGAATATATTACTTAGAAGAAGGAAAAAATGAACACAGTAACATATTGATTTAATATTTCATTTCAATTCATTTTGTAAGAGAAACCTCCAGGTTGTCCTTGATGGCCACATGTCTAAATAACATTAATGCAGGTGTGCACCAGGGGTCAATTCTTGGACCTTTATTGATATTCCTCCCTGATAAAATTGTCTAAAATGAGTATATTTGATGACATCATGCTCTATAATAGACATAAAGGAAAAACGAATCTGCACATATCCAAGGCAATGACATAACCTCATAACCTTAGAAAATAAGCCTGTTGTGGAATGGGGTCGTAAATTGATGGCAACATTTAATGCTACTAAGCTTCTTTCCTTTAACACTTACAAGAAGTCTTCTCAACCACTGATAGTCATAACTAATAATAGCCAACCTGAGAGCTCTTCTTTCATACTTCTCAGCTTCACAGAATAAGAAACAGTGGAATAAATACTCTGAGACCATTTCAAAGGCTGCTGCAAAAAAGGTGGACTACCTCTACCATACTAGAAAATAATTTGGTACTTGTGCATTTAACGAAGCAGACGTAACTCAGCATTTGCTCGGCTTTGTCCGGCGCATGACGTCAACAGCCAGATAAAACCGAGCGCTGCCAATAAAATAAAAAAAACGATACAACAAAATAACTGTACAATGAAATTGTAAATTGTAGAAACATAAAAAAATTAAATAAGTAAAAAGCAAAAACCTACTGTTCATTTATGTTTTTATTATTATTGTTTGAAATTTTGTTTTCAAAATAAATACATATAAAACAAGTTTTTTTTTTGTTAAATAATAGGAAACTTTTTTTTTGTCTGAACTGTTTTTTCAATTTTTAACGTAAAAAAACATTGTCTATGTCTTAAACACGTAAAAATTAATATTTTTATTTATTTATTTATTTTATTTTATTTTTTTTTTTTTTTGCAACTCTTTGTCAAATAAATGGAAAAAGCCTAAAAAAGGTCAATAAAAAGCATTGGGGGGACAGGAAAAAGGATTATTTGCTCATTTTTATTTTGCCAGAAACAAGGACTTTTTTTTTTTTTGCTAGAAACAAGGATTTTTTTTTTTTTTTTTTTTTTTTGCTAGAAATAAGGATTTTTTTTTTTTTTTTTTGCTAGAAACAAGGATTTTTTTTATTTATTTATTAGTGGAAGGAGGGTTTCGGCGTTCCTATTTGGTACATTGACCAAGAAACCCTCCTTTTCGGCGGGGTCGTATCCACCGAAGACCCAGACCACCGCCACCGGTGTCAGAAGTCTGCCGACGTTGTGTTTTCTGCGGTTAAAAACGGACTCGTCGATTTCTACCGTATGGCCTGGGCCTGCAATCTGCCGGGGATTCCTCAGAAAATAATCCCTGCATATATCACGCAGGAAAATTTTCCAATCCACAATTGTGTGGCGAGAACGTAACCCACATTCGCGATGGAGATTTTTTTGTAGATGCCATCTCGAACGCCCATAAGTATATTATTTTTATTATACACGCGATGGTTAGTCGGGATTTTGAGAAAAAGGTCCCAATCCTAATGGAGGTCCATCGACGACATGTTACACTTTTACACCTCCAACCGTAACCGTTGGAAAGGCTTGTTCTCTTTGCAAGTACACAATCCTGGCCAAAATGTAAACACCTTTTCTCTTATGCCAACAATTTCCGTTGCTGGCAAAAGTTTAGTGCAGCCTCTGAGGTCTGGAGCTGGTCTGCAAGGTTTGTAATATTCATTATTATTTCGTCAGTTATCTTTTTAAAACAAAAATTTTTTTTTGACTCTCTTCAAATAAGCGTTTCTTGAGTTGTGACACTCTTCAAATTGATAGCGAAATTCTCGTCTGCTTAATCGGCAACGCTCGGTTATATCCGGCTGTTGACGTCATGCGCCGGACAAAGCCGAGCAAATGCTGAGTTACGTCTGGTTCGTTAAATGCACAAGTACCAATAATTTAATTAAAAGAGAGTATCCTATATTTCTACAAAGCCACCATTCACTCATGCATCGAGTATTGTTGCCACATCTCAACTGATGCATCTGGCACTAATCGCTCATCCTTAGATAGGATCCAAAAAAGAGTCTTCAATCTAATGGGTCCTGCAACTAAGCTCCAGCCTCTGTCCCATCACCACAATGTTGCATCCCTGTACCTGTTTTACAATTATTTTAATGAAATGTGCACTGATGAACACCTCCTACTTGTACCCCCAACAAACATATTTAGCAACAAAATCCTTTGTGTAGGTCTCTAGATGCCGGGAAGCCGTCCTCTTTCGAACTGCTAGACTTTGAAATTCCCTTCCTGTTATCTGCATCTCTGACTGTACTGACGCTCAGAAGCTTAAATGTAATGTAAACCGACAGCTCATTCATCTTTAAACATGGTCCCAAATAGTCTTAGTGGTAGTATGCCTTGTTTGGGGTGAACATGACTTTAAAAAAGAAAGAAGTAGTGGAGATGAGTAGAATGGAGGGAATATGTTAGGAGAAAAGTTAACTTGAATTATGAATAATAAACATCAATGAATTTGGCTTTATTGTAATTTAATTTAAAATTTTATAAAGTAATTATATAGTAATTCATTAAAGGGGTTTTGTTATTTGGCTTATTTAAAAAATTAAGTAATATTTTACCAAAGAAACTTTGTAATAAATAAGGTAGAGTACTGTTTTACTACTGATTTTACAAAAAAATTATTTAATTCTTTGAAATATTATCAATTTATTTGTTTGTTTTTAAATTTTTATTTGATATTTAGGCAAACAATCAAATTAAGAAATACCTTTATGGATTTTCAAGCAATGATGATCATTTTACATTAAAATTACATAGAAAACTACACACACTCTTAAAAAATGAAGTTATTCAAAAATAGTTGCAAATATTGGAAAACTAAATTATGTTATCAAATGTTTTATTAAATGATTAAAATCTTTTTTTTTCTCAGGGACTTTCAGTGTAAGATACTTTTTTCAAAGAAGATGGTTTTTTTCTAGTCTTTGAAAAAGATGTCTCAGAGAAAACTGTTTAATCATCAATTATTACATTATTTGGTTGTCCTATATTTTCAAATTAACCTTACATAATATTTTTGAAGATTCAACAAAATCCTTGTTTTTCATAAATGTGTTTACAAATTTCATATCATAATTTTAAAAAAATGAAATAAACATTCAATAAAAAGTCAATGAATTTTATATTTATTTGTAGACTGTTATTTTCATCTTCGTAGTTGTTTCACAACATTTCAGCCAACTATTCCTTTGGCCTTCGTCAGGTGGTTTACTGTAACAGAAGGCAGTAATTACTGGAGATGCAGTTACAGACTCAGCATTCCTGCAGTTAATCACCTGATGAAGGCGAAAGAAATAGTTGTCCGAAATATTGTGAAACAACAATAAGTCTGCAAATAAATGAATAAATATACAAATTATTTCTCAAAGGATTCCAATAATAAATAATGATAGTTAAAAAATTTCTTAGAACAAATGTGAACTTTAATTAATGATCATTTTCTGTTCAACTTGCAGAGTAACACATTCACAAAATTAGACTTTTTTAGCGAATGATTTGCCAATTTAGTGCTTAAAACAACTTGCAGAAATGCATAATTTGTTAGGTTTTCTAACATCCATAGAAATCATCTGCACAAACGTTTTATTATTTTTAAAAAAGTCATACTATCAAATTTTAGATTTTGTTTTTGACATCAGGCAATAGTACCCATGGTTTATTGTCATTCTGTATATGTTAGGGTGTTTTTTTTTTATTAATCGTCTATTTAAATTTGAACTTTAAGTTATTTATTTTTAATTTTACAGATCATAGAGTTTCTAGAAGCCAATGAAGTTAACAGGCCTGTGACCATTAGAGCAAATACACTGAAGACTAGAAGAAGAAATTTAGCTCAGGTATTTTCAACATTATTTTCTTTTTGTTAATGTCCTAACAAGCAGGTATGCATAACAAGGAGCTTAATCTAATAACTGGTTCTGATCTGGTGTCATCTTTAAGGTTAACCAATTTTTAGAGAACCTCTCTATATTTTTGATAACCTTAATGCAATTTTTTTCAAATTTTTTGGTTACAGAAGTCATGCATTACCAGTTGTTTGAGAATATGTAAATAATTCATATCAAGATATTTTATCAATTTTCTTAGTATAATAAGGTCAAATTTCTGTTTATAAGATTAGATGTTAAATCTGTTCTTATAAAATTTACATTTTTTCTTTCAAAATCTTACATATGCAAAGCATAGTTTATAGACTTTATATATTCTTGCTGATTTTAAGTGATTTGTTGCTCTTAAACAAAAACAATGTCTTCATAATGTTTAAAGTATTTGTTTTACGTGTATATAAATCTTCAAAATTTTCTAAAATAAAAAAAAAATATAAGCAAACAAATTGTAATCCATGACTGTAAATATATTTAGCTTTCTTCTGTGTTTATAAGAGATAATGAAAAATGCACAATTTCTACAGATATTCCACCAGATATATTTTATGCACATAAAAATATATCTGATAGATATTTGAATAAAAAACATTCAAATGGTTAAAAGATAAAAAAAATTAATTACAAATAATACGTTCAAAATGGGGGCAATTAGAATGTAAACAAAGGGCAAGTAACTGCTCTCAAAAGCGCTCACGGAGCAAAAAGAAAATACCATAGAATCGCTAATAATAAACAAATAATTAATTCAACAATCTTATATATATTTTCTTGAAAAAGGTGTCTGCCTCAACAGAAAAATGTTCAACAAAATGTTTAACTGGAATATTATTTTGCCAAAAACTATTAATATTAAACTATAAAAAGGAAAATACTATAAAATGTTAAAAAGTGCAACAAAATGCCAATTACATTTTTATTAGTGCATAAGGCACATCTGATTGAGTGTAAATAAAAAATTATTTCTTTTTAATTCTAGTATCTTCCTTTTTATAGTTTAATATTAATAGTTTTCGGCAAAATCATATTCCAGTTAAACATTTAGTTGAACATTTTTCTGTTGAGGCAGAAATCTTTTTCAAGAAAATACCTAACTTTTTAAAATTTTATTTATTAACAACAACAGAAATAATAGCATTATATTTATTAATAAAACATGCTAAGGATCACGTGAAAAGTATCACATAATGCAATATTTACAAAAAAATATTAAAAATTTCTGAGTTTAAATGATTCATAGAAGTGTCATCGTTTGCCTACGGGGATGCAGTTACAAACTCATACTATGCTGAGGTAGTGGTGGAATTTTAAGGGCCAGCACTAATGTTTTTGCTATTTCTATTGAATATATGACCCAATTTTTCTCAATTGTTTGTTCCTTTTATATTTTTCCAAAGAAATGCCAATATTGTTGGACATTTTGGAATGAAAATTGTGACACTGATAATATTCCACTCATTATTATTCCTAACAATTCAAGTATAATGCCCAAAATAAACTTTAATAAAATTGTGCACAATAGCTGTTTTTACACTGAAATTTGTGCAAATTTTTTTTTTTTTTTTGAATTGAAATTCCTGGTGCTCTTGCATAATTTGACCCGAATTCTTGTGATTTTCCCATCAAACCCGCACCGGGCGAGACCGGCAATCATCGGTGTTAGCCGAGCGTTGTTCAAATGTTGAAATGCTAATTCGACTTTAAAGTTTTTTTTTTTATTTTAATGTTTTTAGTAATTTTGTAATTTATGATTAGTTATTTTAATGATTTATTTTGAAATTTTTTCTTGTACTTCAATTTCTGGGAGTTTGAGTAGCCAATGAAAAAGCGATATGTAAATGAAAGCAGACAACATTCGAATTGGAAGAAATCGACTGAACCCAGAAAAAAAGCTGACAAACAACTATATTTTCAGACTCACCAAACAGGAAAAAATGACAGGCAAGGAAATAAATCTGTGCATGCTAGAAAAACAATGACCCATGTCGAGAGGATGTGGAAGGAAGCAAAACAGCGTAACAAGCAAGAATGCGGGACCAGCCGGGAGCTTCTGGGTACATATTTACTTGAATTTATGTGGAGAAAAAAAATTGGAAACGATCCTTTTGTCGCCATCATAAATCACATTTCTGAAAGCTACCCGGCTGGGAGGCTTCCTTCCATTTCCCTTACCCCATCACCTCCCTCTTTGCTGTCGATGACCGATCAACAGTCGACCGAAGTAAAAGATTCCTAAGGAAATATCCTCATCTCAAGAAAGTTCTTCCATCAGCAATTAACAACCGTTAAAAAAAAAAACATTTTTAAATAAATTTAAAAAAAAAAAAAAAAAAAATCACTATTTCTTGAAAAAAAAAAAATCATGCTTTTCTATTTCTGTTTAACCCCCGCCCCCAACTAAAAAAACTAATTAAAAAAAACAACCTGACTGAACAAAAAGTCTTGAAAATAAAATAAAAAAACAAGAAAAAAAATATGGTTAAAAAAAAAAAAAAATTGTACTTACACCTAACAACCTTTTCTTGAAGATAACATTTTTTAAATAACTTGCTGTTGATAAATATTTTGCAAAAAAAAAAAATAAATAAATACTAAAATAAATCAAATAAACATATTGTCTTTTTTCAAAGGTTTTTTTGCTATTTTTTGATAATTTGTATTTTTTTTTTTTTTTTCGGTTTGTTTTGCTTTTTTCCTTAGTCTGCGCCTGTTACGCTGCTCGGCTGTCACTGATGATTGCCGGTCCGCCCGATCTAGGCTTGATGAGAAATTACGAGAATTCAGGTCAAATTATGCAAAAGTACCAAATTCATGATTTCAGAATTAATTCGCCGAGGATTGTAATTTTCAAATATAAATCTATTTATTTGAATACACAAATATTTCATTGCAGTAGGAAAAGTTCTAGTGACATTTTTTTCAAGTGCTCAGTATGTTATTGACATTCATCACAATGTTTAAGAATTGAAGAGTCAGTTTTGAGCAAACTTTTGAATTGTTTGAGTGTAAATAGTTTTTTTTTCCTTTTTAAAGTGTAATATTGATCAATAGTTTCAGTAAAATAATTTTCCGGTTAAACATTTTATTGCACATTTATCTGTTAAAGCAGAAATCTTTTTTCCAATTGAGTTATAATGATTCAACAGTGCCATTGTTTGCATGCAGGGATGCTGTTACCACCCCATGCCACGCTGAGGTGATGGTTGAATGTTAAAGGAGAAAGCCACCACTATTTTTTTTTCTATTTAGATTGGATATATGACCTGTTTTTTGTCATTTTTATTTTCTTCATAATTTCAAAAGAAAGAAGAAAAAAAAAAAAAAAAATGACAACAATGTTGGACATTTCGGAAGGAAAATTGACATTAGAAATGTTGGTGTGACTGACAATATTCCACTTGTTATTTTTACAATGCAAGTATAATGCCCAAAATCAATTTTATTCAAAGTGTGCAGAATAGCTGATTTTACTTTGAAATTTAGGCCAGAAATATATTTTTATTCAAATTTTCATCCCAAACAGGGCACAATGCCACTTTGAAGTAGGGGGGGGGGGGGGGCTACTATCAGGGACATAAGTTGCAGGGGTATTATGAACAGCAAGATGTCTGTTCACATTACACTTGAACTTCTGCATGTCAGTACAGTTGGGAAAGCAGAATCCTGGAAGCGAGTTCCAAAGTTTAGCAGTTCTGGGGAAGAAACTATTGGAGTAGAAGGCTTTCTTACACCTAGGGATCTCTACTGTGAAGGGGTGGGATTTATCTGTTTGTCGGGTTTGCCAGGGGTGTTGACATTGATGGGGTACAGGTGCTCGTAGTTCGTCAGAGCATTCACCATTAAAATACTTGTAGAACAGGTAGAGGATTCAACATTTCGTCGATGAGACAGAGGCTGAAGCCTAGATGACAGTTCAGGACCTATCAGGTTGGCGACTTTCTTTTGAATCCTGTCAATAAGTGAGAGACAAGTAGCAGATGCACCAGCTCAAATGTGACAACAGTACTCCATACATGGGCGAATGGTGACCTTATAGAGGTACAGGATACTTTCAGGCATAAGTAGTTTTCTAGCACGGTAGAGAGAACTCACCTTCGCAGCAGCCTTGGCAATGCTCTCAATGTATGTATTCCAGTTCATGTTCCCTGTAAACGTTAGGCCGAGGAGTTTAAAGGAAGTACTTTCGGGTAATGTGTTCTTGGCCATTGTTATTGGTGGTAGAGAAGGTTTCTTGCAATTATTGAAGGAAACAAGCTTAGTCTTGGCAACATTGAATGTGACCATCCATTTTTGTCCCCATTCCACTACAGATTGGAGGTCATCCTCTAGTGTTTCTGCCATTTCCTTAGATATGTGTTCATTTATTTTCCCCTCGTGTTTGCTATAGAATGTGGTGTCATCAGCAAATATACCCATTTCAGAAAAATTTTTATCAGGGATGTCATTTATGAATATCAAGAATAATAAAGGTCTAAGGATAGACCCCTGAGGTACTCCCACATTTATATCTTATTGTTTTGTACGACCATCAAGGACAACCTGGATTTTTCTCTTAAGAAGGGTTTAATTACATTATGTAGTGATACCATATGATCTTTTTTTTTTCTTAAAAGACCATTGTGCCATACCCTGTCAAAAGCCATAGATATATCAAGGGCTACCGCTCCACTCTCCCCTATTTTGTCCAGTGAATGGTATATATGTTCAGAGATTAGTAAGGATATGTGCTGTGGAACGGGCTTGCCTAAATCCATATTGATTGTCAGTCAAGAGTTTAGCATCTGTAAGGTGATGGACTAGAGCTTGATTATTTAAGGACTCAAATATTTTGGCGAAAAGCGGAAGAAGGCTAATGGGGCGATAATTTAATGGGTCAGTTCTTTTGCCAGAATTCTTGAAAACTAGTACCACAGAAGCGGTTTTCCAGCAGTCAGGAAAACAAGATTTGTTGAGGCATTTGTTGTGAAGTTTGGAGAGAACTGGAGCAACTTCAGCGAACCATTTTTTTAACAGCACAGCCAGGATGAGATCTGGTCCACATGCTTTTGAAGTGTCTAGGTTTGTATGATACCTTGTACCTGAGAAGGGGTGATTTTCAAATCATCTTGGTGCCACACCAAAGGAAAGTCAGACGCAGACTAATGAAAAAAAAAACAAAAAAAACAAACCGGAAAAAATTAAAATGCAAATAATCAGAAATAACAAAAAAGACAAAACTACCTTGAAAAATGAAAATGTTTCATTTTAGTATTTATTTTTTATGTATTTATTTATTTTTTTTTTTTTGCAAAATATTTACCAACAAAAAGTTTTTTTTAATTTTCAAGACTTGTTGTTCAGTCATGTACTTTTGGTGGCACTGTCTGTTTGTACATCTCCAGGAGAAACCATCCTTTACACACACTCTTTTTTTTAAAGTAAACCTTTGTGTTTAATATTGCATTATTGTTGCCCCTCGTTTTTGGGACAGCCATTTCTTCTGATTGTCTGCATCAATGTTTTCAGTTCTTTTTCTAACATGTATAGATTTATTTTCTTGCCTGTCATTTTTCTGTTTGGCAAATTTGAAAATATATTTGTTTTTCAGCTTTTCTTTTCTTTTTTGTGTTGGTTTAGTCGCTTTCTTCCAATTCGAATGTCGTCTGCTTCCATTTAGATAGCGCTTTTTCATCAACCTCCCAAAAATTCAATTAAAAAAATAATAATAATAAAGTAACTAATCAGAAAATAAAGTCACCCCGCCCCCTTAATATCACCTTAAAAATTACTAAAAACATTTAAAGAAAAAAAAAAGTTTTTAAACTCGAGTTAGCGTTTCAACATTTGAACAACACTCGGCTGACACCGATGACTGCCGGTCTCGCCCGATCCATGTTTGGCGGGAATTCATGAGAATTCGGGTCAAATTATGCAAGAGTACCATATTTTCTTTTATTACGCACAGCAAAGTTTCACGGTTTTAAAAAAAAATATTTTAATATTTTTAAACATTTTATTTGAGGGTAAAACCGTCAAATCACGATAATACGAATTATTAAAGTTTTATCACGATATTACGGATTATTAATATTTTCAAATATTTTTTTAAATATTTAGATATTTTAAAATAGGTTTTAAAAATATTCTATTTCAAGTTTTACACTTTATACATGACAAAGTTTCAGTTTTTTTTTAATATTATATTTTGTTCTGTTAAGACAATAAAACTTTCTGGAAATTGTTTTTTTTCTGTTAAATAAATAGTTATAAATGTACGCACGCACAAACACACACACGGTACAAAACGTTGTTAAACAAAGAAAGAAAAAAACATGCTGTAATGTAGTGCGACTATTTATACTACCATAACCTAACATTTAACTGTCGGCTAAAACTATTACTACTACTACTCTGTAGATGGAATACTGTTGCCATATCTGGGCAGGAGTTGCTAAAAACAGCCTATCCTGCCTTGACAGAGTACAAAATAGACTTCGTGGCTTAGTGGGGGGTGCCCTTTTCTCTACCCTGCAACCTCTCTCCCACAGAAGAGACGTTGCGAGCCTATCCTTGTTTTATCGTTATTTCCATGGCAGGTGCTCGTCTGAACTCCAATCTCTGGTTCCCCCTCGCCAATCTTTCACGAAAAACACCCGTCTAGCTGAATCCACTGTGAAAAATTTCCCCCAACTCTATATCTGTGCCTAAATCAAAACACGGATTCCATGAACAAAGCTTCTTTCTTAGAACTGCACGCCTGTGGAACTCTCTTCCGTCTGCCTGCTTCCCACCGGACTACAACTTGGATGTGTTCAAGTCCAACGTTAACAAATTCCTAATGAACCGCCCCCTTAAGTAAACACTTCATCAAATCTCCACACTAACGTAATGTACTTGCAATAACCTTATCCCTGAGTGGCTTCCGGGCCTTGATAAGTGGTGATCACTGTAAAAAAAAAAAAAAAAAAAATTTCTATAATAGCGTCACTGCTAGAATTAAAGAGAGAAAGAGAAGGTGAGCGAGGAAAAAGCAGTATGTTTATATATGCACTCTCTCTCTCTCCCTATATATATATATATATATATATATATATACTACCTTTTTTCCTCGCCCACCTCTCTCTCTAGCAAGCAGTGAGTGACACTGTTATAGAGATAAAGACTAGTAGTAATAGTTTTAGCAGAGTTAAATGTTGTTATGGTAGTATAAATAGTCCTTGAAAAACTCTGAAGACTTGATTTTGTAAAAAAGATTTTTTTTTTTTTTTTTTTTTTTTTTTTTTTTAATGAATATATCGAATTATATAAAATAATATATGAAATGAAACAGAAGAACATGGAGATTATTAATATTCAAAAGGAAATTCGTTAAATATTTGGCGAGGAAATTAAAAAATAGTTTTTTCAAGCAGTACCCAAGGGGTCATTACGCAATTATAGTCTTGCAAGTAACATTTTGTTGTCAAGCAGTCACTTGCTTGACTAATAACTATATGTCCCTACCTGTCTGTTATCAAAATGGCTTACTGTTATTTAAATCAGTAAAATGGTCGTATCCATCTATCTCAGAAATCAATGGATTTTTGTGCAAGTCTATCTTGAATATGCAGTTGTTGTAGATGTAGGTGATCAGCCATCTGTGTTTTTTCTCTCTCCACTCTCATATTGGAGCCTGCCTTCAAGGCACTTTTCTAGTGGTTGGAGTTTTCATCCACAAAGTACCAGCCTGATGGATTGATGCCACCTGCCCTTGCACCACCTGCCCTTAAAGTTTAGGAAAGGTCTTCTTACTGGTATACAGCTGGTTGCAAGCTCATTGTATAGAATATCTTTTGGAATTCTTCCATTGCCCATTAGAGTTGGATGAACATCGCAAATATGTTTGGGATGTTCATTTGATCAAGGATACTCTTGAGACATAGTCCTACCGGGTGATTCCCAGGATTCTCGTAAGGTTGCATAGGTAGATGTTGAGTCTGTTCTGCAAGAGTAGAGGGCTCATGATTCACTGCCATACTGGTACACCTTCACCTTGATATTGATGATAAGCATCTCATTATTCCAGACTTTTCGTAAAGCAAGCCATGGCTGTTTCCACCTTGTTAGATTTGTGGAAAGATTGATGGAACCAATGTATGTAAAGTGCTTCTTTTGAATATTTATGATGCAAGTTAACTTTACACAGGAAGAAACCATCTATATTCCAAACTTAATTAAAATCCATTCAGTAGTTTTAGAGTATATAAAGAACATACATGTACTTTCTTTTTAAATCTTTACATACACACACACACACACACACATATATATATGTTTTAGCATCAATTGATATATATATATCTCGATGCTAAAACTATACATTTTCATGAATATATTTTTTTTTTTTCTTCAGTCTCTGATTAACCGTGGTGTTAACTTGGATCCGCTTGGAAAATGGACTAAAGTTGGATTAGTTATCTATGATTCTCAAGTTCCTATTGGTGAGTTTTTAAGATAATCTTCACAAATATTTTTCTATACTTTGAATAATATCAGAAGTGGAAATTTGCAAAAATCTTTTAGAAAATACAGGCTAGAGCCACTGACTATAACTTTGGTCTTCCTGTGAGCTTCATATTGGTTTTCAACCTGTGGAAAACCGTACTTGAGGTGAAGTGCCTTTGGGTCATTATGGAAAAGACCAAAGTTATGCTCAGTGGCCTGTAAGATTTTGGCAAGTTTGTATTGTTTGCAGAACTGGTGTTGGCAGAAATTCTGTATTTTGCACAGGCTTTAGTTAAGTTTATAAGAACTGTAGTCAGTTATGAGGAAAATTAATCGCTATTGAAAAGTAAGGTATGCTGCTACTGTTTGTCCAATTACAGGTAGGTCCTGAACTGAATGATCTATGGATGATCTGCTGAAGTTTTCAGCTCATTTTGCTATCTTGGCAATATGATTTGTGCTATGTTATGGACAGTATGGGCAAGTTATGTGAGTATAACCCATCATTCACTCTCATTTGTTATTCAGGGCTTGAGCCGTAATACCTTGTTACATGGCATAAGTGAATGCTGGTGGTAAACCAGCTTGATCTTTCTGTGGATAAAGAGGAATGACATGGCTATGGTTTGGTTGGTTCAGAATGAAGTGTCATCAAGCTTTCATAGCACTTCTGACTCCTTGCTATTGAGGATGAAGATGCTCAGACTGAATTCAGCTCTGCACTACCACGGTAATATCGACATAAGTAGATGAACAAGAGTAAGCAAGGAAAAAAAGACTGAAATTGAAATGGCTATTAAAGATGATCTCAAACAATGGCACATTGAAACCAATGTAAATGATAGTTTCATGAAAAAATCACTTTGTGCCACCCATGGCCAAGAGATATGTTAAATGAAGGAGTTATTTTAAAAATGATTACAAGGTTAATGTTATATATATATATATATATTTATATATATATATATATATATATATATGAAATAATTACAATTAAGTTTACCAAGATAATCCAAGATGGCAAATCTAAGGTATATTATAAATATTAAAGAGTTAATATTTATAAAGTAATCTCAACCAGATGTAAAAGCTCGATAAAACCAAATAGGAAATAGAGCTTATAATAAGAACTAGTAGTTAATAAAACATGTTAAAAAACACTTTGAAAAAGAGTTAAAAACATTTAATTTTAAAAAGGAAGCGCAAAATAAGTGGATAGTCCTTAATCCGTGGAGTTTCGAAGAAATACTTTCATTCTCTTCATTGGATTTTGCTTGCAAAAGTATTTAATGAAACTACAAGTAAGTCATAGATCTTACTTGGTAAAAAATAGTGAAGCAGAGGGAATAGGAGGAAGAAAAAGGTGATTTTACGTGAATGGATGGTCTGGTAAAGGGTAAAATATCCAATAATGGAAAAATCAAAAAAGTTGATTAAATTTCCATTTCTACAAGTAAAATCCAAAGGAATCGCGTTAATGGAAGATGGTTCAAAGTAATCCAAAAAGCAGAATTCCGTGGAATAATTCAACAAATGGGTGCAAGGAAAAAAGGGAATGAGTCCAAATAATATTATTAAAAGAAAGATACATTGTGCGTTTGATCGTGGCTCTGGTCTCGAAAACAAATAAGGCAGAACACCAAAGTCAGAATTTATCAAGTCCTTGTCCACATCATTCTTATTTGTGGCTGTAAGACTTGGCATATGTGAGCAAGTGACCTATACAAACTGGAGGTATTTGGTGGTCACTGCTTACACTGCCCTCTTCATGTCCAGTTGCAACAGTTTATCTGTCCAACAGTATAGTGCATGTTCATTGCAAAATCCACTCCCTCCCAAACTCTCTCTTTGCCAGATACCTTCATTGGCTCGGCCACACCTTATGTTGACACCCAGGTGACGTTATCCCTGAAATCATTGACCCAACACCACTACCAAGCTCGATAAAACCATGTAGTAGCCAACTCAAAAACTGGCTCAGGACAGTGAAGAAGGATGCTGAACTGATTTTAGGTCCTTAACTTTACACGGTCCATCGCTAGAATTGCGAATGGCTTACACTCATAACAGAAGTAGCTTTCAATCGCTGTGTTTGGTCAGCCAGTATTTTGGATGTTGTAAACTTGGAGAGAGCTGACTCAACTGACTCAGGGTGAATGCTGCAATCATAACCATGATTTTTTTAATCTAATTTGAAAATTCTTACACTAATGATGAATTAAGTTTTGTCAATTAGAAAAAAAGAATTGACTTTACTCTCATAAAGTTGTCATAATTTCCTTGCAACTAAAAATTAATTTCATTGAACTTTATTAATTTATCTGATAAATAAGCAATTGAGGTTTTAAGATTATAAGAGCCCACTGTTAGAAAAATTCTGTGAGAATAAATGTTCAAACTCTTTATCAATGCAAAGCTGCTGGAAATTCTGAAATTGAGAGAATATGTCTTGATTTTATTTACCATTGTGATAACAGTATTCATTGATTTGTGAAATCAACCACTTAGGTTTTTGCTACTAGGTTATGCCTGTGAATTACAGTTCACGGTGTATTAACAATATTTGCCAATCAAAGTTTTGTAAGATTTTCCGAAATTAGCTCAATTGGTATTCATTCACTTTTGTTTTCATTTTCCTATAAAAATGCTCCATTTAAAGTGTTATTCTTCAACATCAAAACACGAGAACTGAATTGAACTGAAAAAAGTATCAGATAGAAGTAGGTTCAAGTGTCACAATTTCACATACTTGAATAGATATTTTTATATTTACAGATAAAAAATAATTCTGTTAAAAATATATAAGTGCCAAATACTTTTTGCTTTCACTTGGATGATCATAATTCTTTCTTTGATAAGTTTTTACAGTCTATCCGTTTCCCACCCACTCAAACCCTGCTGCTTAATATTTATTTTTTCTCTGTTACTCGTATAGGTGCCACTCCTGAATATTTGGCTGGCCATTACATTGTCCAAGGAGGTTCCAGTTTATTACCAGTGATGGCTTTAGCTCCCCAAGACAAAGAGATGATTCTTGACATGGCTGCTGCTCCAGGAGGAAAAACAAGTCACATTGGTAAGATTTACTTTCTTATATTATCTACTGTTCATTATTTAGAGCACTATCTTTTGCAGGTTTCAAATTTTCTTTTAAAAAAATTTGATGCTTGTTCAGAATTCCACCTCTATTACAAAATAATTTTTAAAAAGATCTGTCTGATGTACCTGTGACAAAAAGAAAATATTGTTTTGCAAAAATTACATAAAGAAAATCATTTTTAAGTTAATTTAAGTTTTACGCTGCCCTCCTTCCCATATTAAGAATAGCTTTTTAAAATCTCACAATTATTTGAAATCATCTCCTTTGTTATTTCAACCTGTTTTCAAGATAATGCCATAAGACAGTTGATTCTTGGTTAGCCATAAAAATTGGATTTTCTTATTTAAAAAAACTATTTCATCAATTCAGGTAAATTTTAGATTATATTTTCTTTCAGTCATGAGTACACACATCATACATATTTTACTTTTTTAATAAAGATGGAATTCTGGATAAGCACCGAAACTTTAACGATTTATAAAACATTCATTATCTTAACAATCCTTCAAAAAAGAATAAAAATATAAGGCTTCTCATTTTTTTCTTTTTTTTTTTCTTTTCTATGAGATGGTCAATCTTACACTTTAAAATCTCATTTTTACTATTAAATCTCATTTTTACCATTAAATGCATAAATGAAATCAACACATCTTAAGAATTTGCTTCTTTGTTGTTCAGATGATAGTGTAATTCTTTTTCTTTTTTTATTGCATTTTCATCTCAAACAAAGCACAATGCCACTTTGATGTAGGGGCTACTATGTAGAGAGTTTAGCAGCAAAATGTCTGCTTACATTACACTTGAACTTCTGCATGTCAGTACAGTTGAAGAAGCAGGAACCTGGAAGGGAATTCCAAAGTTCTGGGGAAGAAACTATTAGAGTAGAAGGCTTTCTGGCATCTGAGGATCTCTGTGTAGTGGTGGGATTTTGCTGTTTGTCGGAGGTACAAGGGCTCGTAGTTCGGAGCATCCACCATTAAAATACTTTTAAAGCAAACAGGGATGCAACATTTTGTCGATGGGACAGAGGCTGAAGCCTAGCTAACAGTTCAGGACCTATTGGGTTGGTGACTCTCTTTTGAACCCTGTCCAGGAGCGAGAAACTAGTAGCAGATGCACCAGCCATGATAGAGAGAGGCCACTTTCTTCCCAGTAATGCCCTCAATGTATCTGTTTCAACTCATGTTCAGGTATACTTAGTCATAGCTATTAGTCGTTAAAAAGGTTTCTTGTAATTATTAAAGGAAACAAGCTTAGTCTTGGCAGCATTGAATGT
Organism: Euprymna scolopes; assembly: GCF_053919585.1. NCBI lineage: Eukaryota > Metazoa > Mollusca > Cephalopoda > Sepiida > Sepiolidae > Euprymna > Euprymna scolopes. Next base: position 95,323,141 of record NC_136485.1, read on the forward strand.
TACCATCTACAGACTGGAGGTTTTTCTCTAGGGTTTTTGCCATTGCAAATATGTGTCTATTCGTTTTCCCCTCGTGCTTGTTATAAAGTGTGGTGCCATCAGCAAATATACCCATCTCAGGGAGGTCATTTATGAATATCAGGAATAATAAAGGTCCAAGGATCAACTTCCGATGTACACCGCATTTATATCAGTGTTTTTTACATATGACCATCAAGGACAACCTGAATTCTTGTCTTATTTAAGGATTTAATTATGTTAAGTATTTGTTCAGTAATACCATATGATCTGATTTTCCTGAGAAGACAATTGTGCCATACCCTGTCAAAAGCCTTAGATATATCTGGGGCTACTGTCCTACCTTCCCCTGCTTTATCCAGTGCATGGTATATACGCTCAGAAATTACAGTTAGAATATATGCAGTAGAGCGGGCTAACCTAAATCCATAAATCAGACAGAAGTTTAGTAAATGTAAGGCGGTGGACTAGAGCTTGATCATTTATGGACTGAAATATTTTGGTGAAAAGAGGGAAGAGGCTAATGGGGCGATAATTTAATAGCTCGGTTCTTTCTCCAGAATTCTTGTGAACTGGTACCACAGAAAATTTTTTCCAGCAGTCAAGAAAGCAAGATTCGTTAAGGCATTTGTTGAAAAGTTTTGCAAGGACTGGAGCAACGTCAGTGGAATATTTTTTTAATAATACAACCGGGATGAGATCAGGTCCACATGCTTTTGAGGTGTAAGTTTTTTATGATATCATGTACTTGAAAAAGAGTGATTTTCAGATCATATAGTTTGATGTTTGTCTACAAAGGAAAATCAAAGAGGGAGTGGTTTGCTGGTTCTAATGAAGAGTTTGAGGCAAACCGACTGGCAAAAATGTTAGCATTCTCAGTTGGCGTGCAAACAACCTCATGATTATTGGATATTGGGGGAATTGTTGATTGCCCATTATTTATTACATTCATGATTGCTGGGTAGTGGGGGAATTGTTGATTGCCCATTATTTATTACAATAATGATTGTTGGGTAGTGGGGGAATTGTTGATTACCCATTATTTATTACATTCATGATTATTGGATATTGGGGGAATTGTTGATTGCCCATTATTTATTACAGTCATGATCGTTGGGTAGTGGGGGAATTGTTTATTGCCCATTATCTATTACATTCATGATTATTGGATATTGGGGAAATTGTTGATTGCCCATTATTTATTACATTCATGATTGCTGGGTAGTTGGAAATTGTTGATTGCCCATTATTTATTACACTCCTGATTGTTGGGTAGTGGGGGAATTGTTGATTGCCCATTATTTATTACAATCATGATTGTTGGATAGTGGGGGAATTGTTGATTGCCCATTATTTATTACAATCATGATTATTGGATATTGGGGGAATTGTTGATTGCCCATTATTTATTACAGTCATGATCGTTGGGTAGTGGGGGAATTGTTGATTGCCCATTATTTATTACATTCATGATTATTGGGTAGTGGGGAATTGTTGATTGCCCATTATTTATTACATTCATGATTGCTGGGTAGTGGGGGAATTGTTGATTGCCCATTATTTATTACAGTCATGATCGTTGGGTAGTGGGGGAATTGTTGATTGCCCATCATTTATTACATTCATGATTATTGGATATTGGGGGAATTGTTGATTGCCCATTATTTATTACAGTCATGATCGTTGGGTAGTGGGGGAATTGTTGATTGACCATTATCTATTACATTCATGATTATTGGGTAGTGGGGAAATTGTTGATTGCCCATTATTTATTACACTCCTGATTGTTGGGTAGTGGGGGAATTGTTGATTGCCCATTATTTATTACAATCATGATTGTTGGATAGTGGGGGAATTGTTGATTGCCCATTATTTATTACAATCATGATTATTGGATATTGGGGGAATTGTTGATTGCCCATTATTTATTACAGTCATGATCGTTGGGTAGTAGGGGAATTGTTGATTGCCCATTATTTATTACAGTCATGATCGTTGGGTAGTGGGTGAATTGTTGATTGCCCATTATTTATTACATTTTTGATTATTGGATATTGGGGGAATTGTTGATTGCCCATTATTTATTACAGTCATGATCGTTGGGTAGTGGGGGAATTGTTGATTGACCATTATCTATAACATTCATGATTATTGGGTAGTGGGGAAATTGTTGATTGCCCATTATTTATTACATTCATGATTGCTGGGTAGTTGGAAATTGTTGATTGCCCATTATTTATTACACTCCTGATTGTTGGGTAGTGGGGGAATTGTTGATTGCCCATTATTTATTACAATCATGATTGTTGGATAGTGGGGGAATTGTTGATTGCGCATTATTTATTACAATCATGATTATTGGATATTGGGGGAATTGTTGATTACCCATTATTTATTACAGTCATGATCGTTGGGTAGAGGGGGAATTGTTGATTTCCCATTATTTATTACATTCATGATTATTGGATATTGGGGGAATTGTTGATTGCCCATTATTTATTACATTCATGATTATTGGGTAGTGGGGAAATTGTTGATTGCCCATTATTTATTACATTCATGATTGCTGGGTAGTTGGAAATTGTTGATTGCCCATTATTTATTACACTCCTGATTGTTGGGTAGTGGGGGAATTGTTGATTGCTCATTATTTATTACAATCATGATTGTTGGATAGTGGGGGAATTGTTGATTGCCCATTATTTATTACAATCATGATTATTGGATATTGGGGGAATTGTTGATTGCCCATTATTTATTACAGTCATGATCGTTGGGTAGTGGGGGAATTGTTGATTGCCCATTATTTATTACATTCATGATTATTGGATATTGGGGGAATTGTTGATTGCCCATTATTTATTACAGTCATGATCGTTGGGTAGTGGGGGAATTTTTGATTGCCCATTATCTATTACATTCATGATTATTGGGTAGTGGGGAAATTGTTGATTGCCCATTATTTATTACATTCATGATTGCTGGGTAGTTGGAAATTGTTGATTGCCCATTATTTATTACACTCCTGATTGTTGGGTAGTGGGGGAATTGTTGATTGCCCATTATTTATTATAATCATGATTGTTGGATAGTGGGGGAATTGTTGATTGCCCATTATTTATTACGATCATGATTATTGGATATTGGGGGAATTGTTGATTGCCCATTATTTATTACAGTCATGATCGTTGGGTAGTGGGGGAATTGTTGATTGCCCATTATTTATTACATTCATGATTATTGGATATTGGGGGAATTGTTGATTGCCCATTATTTATTACAGTCATGATCGTTGGGTAATGGGGGAATTGTTGATTGCCCATTATCTATTACACTCCTGATTGTTGGGTAGTGGGGGAATTGTTGATTGCCCATTATTTATTACAATCATGATTGTTGGATAGTGGGGGAATTGTTGATTGCCCATTATTTTTTACATTCATGATTATTGGATATTGGGGGAATTGTTGATTGCCCATTATTTATTACAGTCATGATCGTTGGGTAGTTGGGGAATTGTTGATTGCCCATTATTTATTGCATTCATTATTATTGGGTAGTGGTGAATTGTTGATTGCCCATTATTTATTACATTCATTATTGCTGGGTAGTTGGAAATTGTTGATTGCCCATTATTTATTACAGTCATGATCGTTGGGTAGTGGGGGAATTGTTGATTGCCCATTATTTATTACAGTCATGATCGTTGGGTAGTGGGGGAATTGTTGATTGCCCATTATTTATTACAGTCATGATCGTTGGGTAGTGGGGGAATTGTTGATTGCCCATTATTTATTACATTCATGATTATTGGATATTGGGGGAATTGTTGATTGCCCATTATTTATTACAGTCATGATCGTTGGGTAGTGGGGGAATTGTTGATTGCCCATTATTTATTACAGTCATGATCGTTGGGTAGTGGGGGAATTGTTGATTGCCCATTATTTATTACAGTCATGATCGTTGGGTAGTGGGGGAATTGTTGATTGCCCATTATTTATTACATTCATGATTATTGGATATTGGGGGAATTGTTGATTGCCCATTATTTATTACAGTCATGATCGTTGGGTAGTGGGGGAATTTTTGATTGCCCATTATCTATTACATTCATGATTATTGGGTAGTGGGGAAATTGTTGATTGCCCATTATTTATTACATTCATGATTGCTGGGTAGTTGGAAATTGTTGATTGCCCATTATTTATTACACTCCTGATTGTTGGGTAGTGGGGGAATTGTTGATTGCCCATTATTTATTATAATCATGATTGTTGGATAGTGGGGGAATTGTTGATTGCCCATTATTTATTACGATCATGATTATTGGATATTGGGGGAATTGTTGATTGCCCATTATTTATTACAGTCATGATCGTTGGGTAGTGGGGGAATTGTTGATTGCCCATTATTTATTACATTCATGATTATTGGATATTGGGGGAATTGTTGATTGCCCATTATTTATTACAGTCATGATCGTTGGGTAATGGGGGAATTGTTGATTGCCCATTATCTATTACACTCCTGATTGTTGGGTAGTGGGGGAATTGTTGATTGCCCATTATTTATTACAATCATGATTGTTGGATAGTGGGGGAATTGTTGATTGCCCATTATTTTTTACATTCATGATTATTGGATATTGGGGGAATTGTTGATTGCCCATTATTTATTACAGTCATGATCGTTGGGTAGTTGGGGAATTGTTGATTGCCCATTATTTATTGCATTCATTATTATTGGGTAGTGGTGAATTGTTGATTGCCCATTATTTATTACATTCATTATTGCTGGGTAGTTGGAAATTGTTGATTGCCCATTATTTATTACAGTCATGATCGTTGGGTAGTGGGGGAATTGTTGATTGCCCATTATTTATTACAGTCATGATCGTTGGGTAGTGGGGGAATTGTTGATTGCCCATTATTTATTACAGTCATGATCGTTGGGTAGTGGGGGAATTGTTGATTGCCCATTATTTATTACATTCATGATTATTGGATATTGGGGGAATTGTTGATTGCCCATTATTTATTACAGTCATGATTATTGGGTAGTGGGGAATTGTTGATTGCCCATTATTTATTACATTTATGATTATTGGGTAGTGGGGGAATTGTTGATTGCCCATTATTTTTTACAGTCATGATCTTTGGATAGTGGGGGAATTGTTGATTGCCCATTATTTATTACACTCCTGATTGTTGGGTAGTGGGGGACTTGTTGATTGACCATTATTTATCACAGTTATGATCGTTGGATAGTGGGGGAATTGTTGATTGTCCATTATTTATTACAGTCATGATTGTTGGGTAGTGGGGGAATTGTTGCTTGTCCATTATTTATTACAGTCATGATCGTTGGGTAGTGGGGGAATTGTTGATTGCCCATTATTTATTACAGTCATGATTGTTGGGTAGTGGGGGAATTGTTGCTTGTCCATTATTTATTAGTCATGATCGTTGGGTAGTTGGGGAATTGTTGATTGCCCATTATGTATTACAGTCATGATCGTTGGATAGTGGAGGAATTGTTGATTGTCCATTATGTATTACACTCCTGATTGTTGGGTATTTAGTGAATTGTGTATATACCATTATTTATTACACTCCTGATTGTTGGATATTTAGTGAATTGTTGATATACCATTATTTATTACATTCATGATTGTTGGGTAGTGGGTTAATTGTTGATTGCCCATTATTTAATGCACTCATGATTGTTTGATAGTGGATGAATTGTTGATTGCCCATTATTTATTACAGTCATGATTGTTGGGTAGTGGGGGAATTATTGATTGCCCATGAATTATTACATTCATGATTGTTGGATAGTGGGTGAATTGTTGATTGCCCATTATTTATTACATTCATGATTGTTGGATAGTGGGTGAATTGTTGATTGCCCATTATTTTTTTCATTCATGATTGTTGGATATTTAGGGAATCGTTGATATACCATTATTTATTACACTCCTGATTGTTGGGTAGTGGGTTAATTGTTGATTGCCCATTATTTATTAAATTCATGATTGTTTGATAGTTGGGGAATTGTTGATCGCTCATTATTTATTAAACTCTTGTAGATTGTCCACACATCATGCGTTTCTTATTTCTGTACTTCAATGCGTTTTCTGGCGGTTTTGGTGCATTGTCTCTTAATTTTCACTATTTCTTTCTTACAATTACTTCTTGCTTCCATAAACTTTAGTCTGTTTTTACTGGATTTGTGTTGGATAAATCTATGGTATGTATGCTGCCTTTGAGCAATGGCAACTGCACAAGTAGGAGTAAACCTTTGTGGAGAGTGGGATTTTCTATAGAACTTCCGTGTAGGAACATGTGCTTCGATTGCCGCTTTGAACCATTCAGTGGTCTCATTTGCACACTGTTCTGCAGGAAGAGAAAAGATATTTTCCCATGAGGCATCTCTGATGAGATCCTTGATGGCTTCCCAGTCAGTAATGGCTCTTCAGCTTTGGGTTGAGAGTTTAGAGTTATTTCTACAGTTATTACAGTGTGATCAGCATTCCTGAGTGGGCTATCAACATTTACACAATCACTGTGAACTGTGGTCAGAAATAGTCTAGAAGTGAGGCTTGTTGATCTTGCTGATCTGGTAAACGGGTCAGAAATGTAATTCTCTGTGCTACGGAATGTCTTAAAGCATAAAGATAAATCGTACTTTCATTGAAATTGGAAATGTATTTTGCATAACCATGAGTAGTGACTCATTTTTTTGTATTAATTTGAACTAGAAAAAATGTTTGTAATATGTAATTCTTTTAAATTAATCTTGGTTTATGTTGAATATATAGTCATATTTTTCTAACTTTTTAAATCATTACTATATATTGGCTCCAATATAATCTATATAAATAAAAATGTATGTTCGTAATTGATGGTCTAAAATTTAGAAGCGGCGGTGGCGGTAATAGCCTTGTTGTTGATGTTAGCAGTAATGATGGAGCGAGTTTTATAAACGTGATGCTCGTTTTGTCGCTTGTTGTTTTAATGCGTGTTACTCCTTTGGTCGCCGGCTGGAAAGAGCAGTAGAGAACTCGAATTTCGCGCCAAGTCTTTTTTTCTTCGTTTTCCTTCGGAGCTCTCCGGAAACAGTGCACGCTCAGTGTGTCGCCGTCCGACATTAGGTCCGGATATTGAGTTAGTGTTTTGTTTATGTAAATATGAACGAATCTGTAATATAACAGAGCGAATGAAAATTGTAAACACTTGTAAGACAATGTCACTGGAGAATCAGATTTACTGAAATAAATTGAATATTCAAAACTGACAATTCATTTATAAGAGAGCAATTCATAGGTCACGTGACCAAAGTTTCGCACTAATAGTTTAGCTACGCGTTTATAATTTCAAAAAATTTTTTAAATTTACTCGCAAAAATGTCAAAATTTTTCACAGATAAAATTGATTGAAAATCGCCCTCCAAAATTTGATTTTCGCCCACTAGGGGGCGATTCGCCCCCGGTTGAGAACCGCTGGTCTAAATAACCACTGGACCGATTGCTTCGACATTTTGATGTAGTATTTTCATCGTACCCATGCATGTTTTGAGATATATCTTTTAAATTATAACATTATACTCTAATATTTTATTTAAAATTTTCTTTTTTAAATACTATATTTTATTTAATAACGTTTTCTTTGTAACGATGTTGCCATTTTTTTATTTGGGGAAATATCACAGCCCGACAGTGATTCACCAGTCACATGTCATCACCAAAAGGAACTTTCGGTCAACATCAGTATCTCGCTTAATGTAAACAGAATTTGTTTACAGTATTGATATATTAGAAAAGTTTCACAAATTTTAAATGGGTAAAATTTAATCACATGATTATTGAAAATGTAATCATATGATTAAAATTTAATTTAAATTAACTACGTGTGGTAGCTTTCCTGTCAATTAATTATCGAAAATGAATATTAGCAGCAAAGCGACCATTGTGGATTGTTCAGGAAATTAAAGATTTTAAATGAAATTTGACGTATATATTTGTTCAGTGACTAATGAGATTCCTATTTCGTCACATAAATTATTTAAAGTGAAATGAGTTTAAGAATTTATATCCAAACCTAAATATTATTTTTACTTAAAATATAACATTAATACACTGAAGTTATAACAAGTTTCATTGTGAAACCACCACAAACTTCTATGTCTACTTACGTTCTATTAGAAACTAAGCAATCCCTAGAAATCTTTAAATATTGAATTTTTGGCATTTAAAAAAAAATAAACTTGCAGAATCTAGTAGCTGAGTGTCAAATCAATAATAATCTGCTGAAAATATTTAAAAAAAAAAAAAAAAAAAAAAAAAAACGAAAACCTCTCCCATACAGGCAATAATTTGGTTTTGTCTTTCCCATGTGTGTTTTCAATAAGGGGGACTGATTTACTAGAACTTTGTATTAGAAACTAAGCACCTCTTAAAAATCTTTATTGAATTTTTGCATTTTGGTTAAAGTTTTTAGTTTGCAATCGCTAATAATCTGCTCAAAAATTGAAGAAAACAAAAAGCAAAATTAAAAAGAATGGTACTCTTGCGGAATTTGACCCAAATCCTCAGGATTTTCCATCAATTATGGTTAGCGCTCAACCGGCAATCACTGGATGAAGCCGAACATTGTTCAAATGTTGACATTTTTTTTTTTTGTTTTGTATAAAAAATGTAACTTTTTAATTATTTCTTGGATGATGGGGGTATTTTTTTGTTTATTGTTATAACCTCTGTTGACAAAAAATAAATTCTCTTGAAAAAAGCTTTTCTGTACTTTCACCTAACAATTTACAGTTTTTATAAAAAGCCTTCATCTTTTCATTACAAAGAAAGAAGAAAAAAATGTTTATTGCTAATTTTCTTTTAAAAAAAAATGTAAGTTTTCTTGAAAAAAAACTTTCACCTAACAATTTAAGACAAAAAAAAATTCATCTTAGAAAAACACAATTTCTGTTCATAAAAATATTGCAAAAAAAAAAAAACAAACAATGAAAGTAAAACAAAATGCAATTTTTCTTGAGGAAAATAAATTATATTCAGTAAATTTATAGTAGGGTTTGTTATTTTTATTTATTGTATTTCTATTTTTTCCCATTTTGTTTGTTTTGATATTTGTCTGTCTGTTACTTTGCTCACCTTAATCCAGTGACTGGCAGTTGACCCCAAACCATAACTGATGGAATGGGTCAAATTCTGCAAGAGTACCAAAAACATATATACAGGCTGTTCATTGTACAGGTCGGCCGATAAAAAATCAGGCAACTGAAAAGTTGATATTTACATTTAAAAAAAAAAAATCATAACTACTTAGATTTTTTGTCAATTTCAACAATAAGCAGTATTACCTAATTGTCATGCCACCTTCCATGATTCAAGGTCCTGGATATGACCTTAAACTATATCCGATGGTGAGCTTGCAGGTTTTGGGGAGTGTGGAGCCACCCTTTAATTGCCATTGCTCCCAGGTCCACTCTGACCCGGACTGGTAGTACCTGTTAGGGTCCCAACTATGAGTTAAATAGAAACTGACTTGAAAAAAACAAACAAAAAACAAATATATTCTATTAAAACACTTTTCTTCAAAATCACTAAATTCAGCATTAAATAACCTGAAAAGGGTTGATATGCCGTAAAACAACCAACCAACCAATCCATGATTCAACGAAAAAATTTCTATGTTTATTTTGTCACATACTTACCATTCTTGAACAATTCAGATTATTAATGGAAAAAAGATTTCATCCTATCTAAATGATAAAATGCTTGTGTATGTCTACTTTCCTAGACCCATGATTCAAATATTAATTTTAAAAGATTGGCGTAAAAGGTATATGTAGAATTGGATTCTACATCTACTTTCCGCTGATGATAATGAAGCAGATTCAAACGGATACATTACCCTGCTGAGCGTGAAGAAGCACGAACAAGTGTAAATGGCAACTTTGAAATCAGCTGACAAAAAGCCAGTAAAAATGTCAAAAGAGATGTTTTCATCACTCCTAGTATAAGAAGACAATAGGAAATAAAAGTACAATTATTTCTAATTTAATTTTGACCTTCATTTTTGAGGTGTGAAAAGTGAGCATCATTTTTAATAGCAAAGTTGCTATATGATGTACTTCTTAAATAGTATCCTCAAGAAAATCTAATTTTATGTAGAATTTTTCACTTTGTCATGGCAATGTAATTATGTAAATGGACATGTTCAACATCAATTTAATTTTAATAAGAGTGCTGCATGTTATCAACAATTTTTATTCAATTGGTATTTTTTTGCAATTTTGTTGAATTCTTTGCTTGACACTGATCACATTTGTCCATTGGAGGTGGTTCTCTCAACTCCTTCCCCATTCAAACACATACAGAGAAAAAACTTCAGTTGTCGTCTTTCAATGCTTGTGGCACAAATCACTTTTGTATTGTTTATTAAATTGTTAGGTGAAAGTACAGACTAGTTAGAAAAACAACTTCTCCTTCACATGTTAAGAAATTGGTTTCCAAAAAGTTCTCTGCATAAGTACTATTGTTTTTTTTTTGTTTTAACATCTTTATTTTATTTTTGTATTAATTTCGTTAACGCTGTGATTGTTTACAAATAATGTATTTCCGGTTTGTGCGGACTATTCTGCTTTACGTTGAATGCTCAGAAAAAGTTCCTTCTAATTAATGTTTTCAAGTTTTAAAATAAGCAAACGAACTTGGCGGTTTTTAAGAATAACAGAATATTTTTTAACTGGTAAACATTAATCAGAACGGACTTTTTCATGGAATATGTGAAGCAGAATGATTTGCACAAACCGGAATTTTTTAATAACAGACTCGTTCAGTTTTTTATGCGAGAATTTGTGACACTATAGATTTCTACCTTACCAACTTACCAATGTGGACTTGTTTAAAAAAATTGCCCAGTTATTGAGTCTATTTGAAGAAATCACCAAAGAAGCAAGTTACAGAACTTCAACCATATCAATGATAATACTTACAATTTTATCTTTGAGGTTATTTCTTTCAAAAGAATCTAATTCTCATCTCTGACTTTAGTGGAAACCTTACCACTGTTGAACAATTTAAACAATTCCAACTGCAATTTACTTGATTATAAGTCTATAAAAATGCTGACATTTTCAATGAATCAATGGAAACAAGATTTTCATTCTATCTAAATGATAAAAACTTGTGTGTCTACTTTCCTAAATCCAAGATTCAAATTTCAAAAGAATGACATGGAAAACACTAAGAATTGGATTCTACATCTACTTATGATAATGAAGCAGAATCAGCAGGATACACTTCATCAAGCTCTGTTGAGGGTCAAAGAAGATCAAAGTGAAAATAAAATTGTATCTCTTTCAAACCGGTTTGATGAATTAGCTCCGAATAAGTCAGCAGTAACAAATGAAAACTTAGACAGGCAGCAAGAATAGAAGAGGAAGTAGAGCAGCAGCAGGTGCAGAACTCCAGGTTATAGTTATTCATTTAAAGAATTACAATTTGTACTTTGTAGTTGGTTTGTAATTTCTTTTTTCTTATCTAATCATTTGAGAATTGGAAATTGTACTTTGCGTTTTGTTATTTTATATAATAATGACAAAAAGTCATAATAGAAACCAGACAGTTAAATAAATGTTAAGTTAAATTAGTATGTAACTATGTCAAAGCTATCTGATGACTCGCTTGGCAGTGATAAAATGATTTAAATTTAATAGGAAAGAGAAAAGTAAGTAATCGGCAAATTTGCAAATTAAATTTATTTAATAGAAAAGTAAGTAATTAGCAAACTAATCGGTACACCCCTACTCAAAATATTGTGTATCCACAAATATTGAGAACATAAACAGACATACATTTTGTCTTTTTTGTGGGGGGGGGGGTTATTTAAACAAACTTAGCCACAGCAACACGTGGCCAGGTACAACTAGTATAATAATAAGAAATCTGCATTGATCAAAATATCATATTTAAGCATATTTTACGACCAGGCAATGCCAGGCGGCTTGCTAGTATATATATAAAAGGTACTTTGCCTGAGAGTTTGAGTTCATTTTCTATAGGATCCAAAATGGCTGGGCTAATTTTTATGAAATTCCACTTTGTGTCTGAGAGTGTTCTTAGATAGGTTGGATTGGAATTCCTTTGATAATTGTTAATCGATAATTGTTAATTGATAACCTCAATTAAAGAAGAAACAGACTGATTTTGAACAAAGTTAAAACCTTATAAAATCAACATAAGTGCATTTGAGAAGTTTTATCACCGCACAGCAAAGCTTAGCCTATTAAATCAATAGTAGGTTCATTCTTTGATAACACAGAGGCATGTCAAAATGTTTTTGTATAAAACACAATTGAGCCATGATACTTGATTTTTGCATTTTAAACTTTAATTCAAGCCATTATCTCTATATTAATAAAATAGAAACGATTATTTCCATCTACAAAAACAGTATAGGAAAGGAGACCCTGTGTCCACACATTAATCCAAAATGGCCACATCACCTATGTATACCTGAAATATTTTTCTGACTATTATCTATTGCTTTCATTCAGTATACAATAAGTCCTAGGAGAAACACTCTTCCAGACAAGTCATAGTCAGAGGAGATAGTAGCACAATACTTTCCCACTCATTGTTATGTCTTTCTATTCCAGTTCACACTGTTACCAAATATTTCATAGATTCCAATTATATGACTAATGTTCACTGACCATAAAAGTACTTTGGATATTTCAAGATTCCACAATAGTTCTATTAAAATAGTCATATTTCAGAAACCAAACCACTTTAAGTCCTCAAAATATCACCATTTTGTTTGGAAATTAATATCCTTTCATCTGTAATAATAATTTACATGATATATTTGAAATGTTTTTTAACAAATTTATGGTAAAAATTCAAACGCTATAAAACTATTTTTTTGTCAGATTTTTTTTTTTTTTTTTTTTTTTTACCTCACAATGTTAAGAAGCTTAATACTACTTCCCTATGAGGAATTTCTTCATGAAATTGCCAAACAATTAGAAAAAAATATCAATTTCACTTATTGTCGGGATATATAATTTGTCCATTTGTTATTTGTTTTGAAAAGAAATCTTTAACATGTTTTGAAGATTTTTTGTACCCCATATAATGAATCAATGTTTTTATTACTTTTATATGTAAAAATTATAATTCTATGTTAGTTTCTCTTTTGGTGCAATCGTTCTGTAAATAGGGACCCCCCCCCTCGCAATTATAACCTGTTTTCAGCGAAAGTAAACAAATTGACTACTTGTACTGATAATAAACTAACCATCAGTTGTTATTGGCTTGGTTTAGAATCAGAGTTTTGTGAATTATGTTAATTTTAAAAAAGAAAAACCTTATGCAGTTTGTGATTATTGATAAAATTTCCTTCAAGAAATATTGGTTATTATAAATAAAATTAGAATACAATAAAACAAGTGGGAATAAGCAAGGTAATGCTGGGGAAAATGGGTAATGCTGGATTGAGATAAATATTGCTTTTAGAGACAATGTAAATCCAAAATATCAAAATTATGGGCTTGAAAAGGTCAGTGTTCGGGTTTTCCAATAAATGTTAGCTTGGAAAGTAAAGCAAGTTTACAAGCAAAAAGTAATAATATATTGGAGTTTTTGGGAAGAAAAAATATCTCGAAAAGGTATCAGAACTAGCTCCCATACTTATAGTGCTGTTTAAGTATTGTCTTAAGGGGAATTGCTTCCCAACACCTTAAAAAAAACTCACTAAAATGTCCCATATGATCAATGATGATCAATCACCTGAATTCTTAATCATTGATTGATCATCTCCCTCTAAGTACAGACCAATAAGTCTCCTGTGCGTCATGAGTAAGATGCTGGAATCTGTGTTAAATAGAGATGTAGTCAACCATCTTGGCAAAAATAACCTCCTTAGTGACATACAATATGATTTCTGTTCTAGTAGATCTACAGCAGATGTGCTAACGGTTATATTTCATAGGATTAGCAAATCTCTTGACAGATGCTTCCTTTTTAGGGCAATTACTCTTGACATATCAAAGGGCATTAATAAGGTATGACATAAGGATCTACTCCACAAAATCTCCAGCTATGGTATAGCTGGGAATGTCTTTTCAGTTATTAAATCATTTCTCTCTGATAAGTTCCTAAGAATAGTGGTTAATGGGCAGAAATCAGAAGCTCACAGTATTAATGCTGGAGTCCCTCAAGAGTCCATCCTGGGTCCAACTCTCTCCCTGATCTACACCAATGATCTCCCAAATGAGACATCCTAACATCATTTGTAGACATTTATGCTGACGAAACTACCATATGACAACACTTTAAATTATTCACCAATGAAAGTGGCTGGTTAATTTTTTAATGCATCTAAAACCAAGCTTCTATTTTTTTACATCATCAACGCTCTGATCCCCATTTGGCATCAGTTGAAATGAATGGCTCTCGTCTTGGGGAGGCTCCATGATTTGACAAGCTTCTGGGTCTGGCCTTTACTCCTAATCTGAAATGGAACATGTAAATCAAATCTGTTGCCAAGGTCACTTGAAATATGGTGGGATCATTCTACCACTCGAGTAGATATCTCACTGTTGATGCAATTCTTTACCTGTATGAGAACCAAGTACACCTAAGAATGGAGTACTGTTGCTACATAAACAAGTACTTGACGAGCCATCCCCTTAAGTAATCCAATTTACCAAATTTCCACTACTAACGATTATTGCGATATATCCCATTTACTACTGTACACTCATTAACCCTTATCCTCGAGTGGCCTCCAGGCTTTGATAAGTGGTGACTCCTATGTAAAAAAAAAAAAAAGTTTTGAGAGAATATCGACACAATTTTATTTGGAAATCTATATTTCTTTAATAAAAGGGCAGATGAAAAGGTTTGTGTTATCAAGACTATCACCAGTAGAGTTCCAAAGTCCAAGACTAATATCTTCATTCAGATATGTTTGTCGAGAAAGATATCTATGCAGATATATATAATGTGGGGAAGAATCCTGTGGTGGTTTGGCTTCAAAGTGATGGAGCAAATATATTTCTCAACTCTTATTCCCGGCTCTTTTATTAAGATGAGATGGTGGTAAAAGGAAATTGATGGAAGATCTAAGTTTTAAGGGGGCGGAAGTACTTTGTAGCAGAATTTTTGAAGTGTAAATTTAGCATCAGGCAAAATTTTGGGTGAGGAGATTTGGGGTGTCAAGTAATCTTTGAATTTAGCAGCATCCATCCACCATAAATTAATTGGCTTTAGTTCCAAGAGGGCAAAGAGATTGATATCATTTTTTGTGAGTACTTGAGGTTGAGCATAGAATTTAATTTTTTCCTTTTCTTTAAATATATGGAAAAGCAGTGTTTTAGGAAATTTAATATTTTAGTAAAAAAAGGAGTAAATATTTTCTGGATGGGGAGTCTGTATTTAAAAAACTCTAATCAAAGAAATCCTAATTTTTTAAAGTTCTCCCCATGTACACACACACCCGATGTTGTCTTGTTTGAAATGTGATAGCATCATATTAAGGGATGATGCTGTCAGTTAGATATCTAACCCATTGATCTATTCTTTACATAATGTTTATAGATTATAGATACACACGCATATATATGGAGAGAGAGAGATAGTGTGAGAGAGAAAGAGATATTGCATATTCTAGAGACACTTTTATCGTCTGTTTTTTTTCCTTTGTTTTTTTAATAGAAGGTCTATTTTTCAATACTGTTTTGGATTAAAGTTTGTGTGCATGGATGTTGAAAGGGTAAACTTTTCTTTCTGAATCGATCTTTTGTATGTAACTCTTTTGTTTATCCATAGGTGCAAAACAAATTTTTTTTTTCTCTCTCAGGTTCCGAATTTTTTTTGAGTGCGGTTTTTTCTTTTTTGTTTGTGTGCACGTGTGTATCGGCCTGCCACTTAAAAAAAAAATGTTATTTTTAAATTTCTTTTAAACCATGCCTCTAGATATTCGTTTATTGTCTAAAGTTCTTTTTTTCTTCTGCCTGAAATTTTCAGTTCGTTCTGTTTTTAAAAAACATGGACCTTAATTTTTTTTTTTCGTCTAGTGGTTAATAATAACCACTAGACGAAAAAAAAAAATTAAGGTCCACGTTTTTTAAAAACAGAGCGAACTGAAAATTTGGTTATGCCGTGTTTTTTTTTTTTTTTTTCAGAGTCAATCTTTCGTCTGAAGGCAACATTTATAACAGATGGTGCCATAATCAATTTAAACCTGGCAGGGTCGAAATTATTTCCATGCTAGAAAATTATATATCCTGGTCATAGGGCATCATTTATAACACGATCAGCCGGTCACTGGCATGTAACTGGCTTCACCTGTTACACTAATCGTCTTACACACAGTTCCATGATGACGTGACGATGGGCGAGTCATTAGGGCCTGAGTATCAATAGAGAAAGCATACCTAAGATGTTGTGGCTGTGTGGCTCCTTCTCCCAAGAAACGTCTTGACCTTTGGTGGCATTCAGACTGCTTCTTCAATGAAGGCATTTATGGCAGACACAAACCAAAAAACGACACAACATGACACAATTGTAATATATATTGTATATACTTAACTATTTATTTTACAAAAAATATATTACATTACAATATACAAATTATAATTAATTTTTTACAATTAAACCTAGGCAATAGGCTCTTAAAAACTAACCTACTCTAACTAGTGTTAAAAGTGAGGGTGCCTCCCCCCCCCCTCACTCATTTACAAAGAGACAGAAATATGCTTGCTCACCTCATGACAGTCCGGACAGAAAGAGGGCGATCTAGAAAGGGAATTCTTGGAATGCATTTCTTTGTATCTCTGTGCTCATGACCAAATCACCACTCGGCCATGCTGTAGAGTGTTAGAAACCGTGGCATTGAGATATAGTGCCACACTTACATTTAATTGTATTTAAAAAAAGAAAAAAAATTCTTTGATTTTATTATTTTTTATTTATTTATTCAAGGGTGGGAGGAGGGGTCAAAATTGTGCACATGTTTTCTGTTTGATAATTTTTCCACTAAAAATTAACATATTTGTTAAATTTTAAAATAATATTTATGAGAAAAATTGGATATACATGTTTGAAGTTTTAAGGTTATTTTGTCCTGTAGATACATAGAAGGTAACAAAAATTTGTGGTTGTTTTATATGTATGATATAAATTTCATAAAAATAGAATATATAAAGTGTTTAAAAGGGGTAATACCCTCATATATATCCCTATCGAATGTACTTAGAGATTTGGGAACACTTTCATTGTCTTTCTCAGTAAATTCTACATATAAATACACTTATAGATTTTATGTGGATTCTCTAACCATTCTTTCTATAGAGAACAGGAACCTTGCGCACATTGAGTTGTGTAATATATATATATATATATATATATATATATATATATAGTTACTGCTAAGGAAATAGTTAAGGGAATCTAAACTGTTACCTTTGTCTTTGCTGCTTGTTAGTAAAATTTAATTTTATTATGAATTGAATGTTGAAAACAGCAGATTCTCTATCAAGGTAAAAAAAAACTTTAAATGTTTTAAGTTCTTATCAATAATAAAGTTTAAAATTTTGAAAAATATGGCTAATGCTATCTTTTTTCTAAATATTATCTATGAGTTATCTATTATATAAATCTCACCTGTCTGTTTAAATATATGTATGTTTGTATGTCTGCCTAAAATTTTCAGCAGAGGCAACAAATTTTCACTAGACCAGTATCGTTTTGGAGCTCGTCCCTTTGGACGACAAATATCGAAAAATTGGCTAAAAACATTAATTCCTTCACCCTCAGTTGGGCACTTTTCTACAGGGAGGGGGTTGCTTTTTTAGCCGATATTTTCAAAAGTCATCCCCTCTTTTCGATTGACTAGCCGTAATTTAGACCTTCGCCACTTGCGGTTTGGCGATGGACGTAACGGCAAAAACATCAAATTTTTTTTTTTTCCCACATTCTTTTACTACTTCGTGGTACAGGTTCGAGCCTGCCTGCCTACTACCACTTTACACCTCCAAACACCCGGTCAATGCCAGGCACTCCCACTAGTCTATATATATATATATATATAAGACAAAACGGCTGTGTTTTTTTTTTTTTTTTTTGTATGTCCAGCAAAGGCTTTTTTCGCCAAGCTTCTCGGGGGTTACTATTCCTTAGAACTTTTTATATACTCCCTAGATGGTAATATCTATGATTTACAAAGGGGTGTCATCTCTAAATTTATTTACATCGACTTTTATAAAATTTGCGCTATTCTTCCTCTCGCGTGTTTGTTTGGCTTTTTCGTATAAAAGTGAAACTAAATCGAAAGTGAACGTCAGTCGCCGGCCTTCTCAGCCGGCACCTCCAGAAAAGCAATTAGCTTTGATCAATGTGGGGAAAACCCTTCATTTCCAACTTCCAACGTAGACCCCTACTACCATGTCTCCTTCTCCAACATCAGGGGTCTTCGTTCTAACCTTCCAGAGGTTGAAACCCAATTACAGGAGACTAAACCAGACCTTTTATTTTTAAGTGAAACTGGCATTGGACAGGCTATTTCCCTAGAAGAGTTTGCAATTACAGGATACTCTAACTTAACTTCTAAATCTGACCCCCAAGATCGCCATGGGCATGGAATATGTGCCTATATTAAAGATAGCTTTCCATGTGGGAGGGACATCTCCAGGGAAGATCCTAACTTACCTTATATGTGCTTCCGGGTTGCTTTAGCTCACACTACTGCATTTATATTTACTCTCTATCGCCCCCACAACAGCGGAGTTACTATCTTTCAAAGCATATCTGAGAAAATTGACCAAGTCCTATCTGCTTATCCTTCAGCTAACATTCACATATGTGGAGACTTCAATGTTCACAACGTCGAATGGTTGACCCACTCAAACAAAACCGATGATGAGGGGAGGTTCTGTCATGATTTCTCTATTGCCTATGACCTCACTCAGATTGTTCAGGAATCCACCCGTGTGCCCGACAATGACGGCCAGTATGAGAGCCTACTAGACCTTTTTCTCACAACTTGCCCTGAACTATGTTCAGTTTCTGTTCTGTCGCCTCTTGGATCTTCCGACCACTCTGTTGTATCAAGATAAAAATGAAATGTAATAAGTCCCCAGACGTACCTCTCCATCGTACAGTATATCGATACACTAAGGCTGACTGGGATAGTTTCCGTACATTTATATCTGATCTACCTCTGCATTCCATGTTTAAAAAGGATGTGTCCTCTATAGTATTAGACCTGACTGAATGGTTAATTGTAGGTATTGACCATTTCATACCCTCTAAAAAGTTTCAGCAAAAACCTAACAGCCAGCCATGGTTCTCTCCAGAATGTGCTGCTGCCATTGCGCACAGAAATCACTTTTTCCACTGCTTCAGGCGTAATAGATGTATGGAAACTAAAGCCGTTTTCAGGTCTGCCAGCAACCATTGTAAGAAAGTAATAAGGAACGCAAGAGAGTTGTATGCTCAATCTGTTAAGTCCAAAGTAGCTGAGCAGCGGCTTGGTTCCCACCAGTTTTGGCAAATAGCAAACAGAATCCTGAACAGAAGCGTGTGCTCCATCCCAACTATTATCAATGGACCTGAGGTAATCTCGTCAGCATCAGACAAAGCCAAACTCTTTGTCAAGAACTTTGCAGCTAATTCTACCCTTTGCGACCAAGGCCGCCAACCCCCAATATTTCCTCCTGTATCAGAAAACACGCTATGTGATATACGTATATTTGTACGTGATGTTGCCAAGCTAATCAAAAACCTTGATTCCAGTAAAGCAACTGGCCCTGACGGTATTCCAATTATAGTAATCAAAAAACTTCAACCTGAACTAGCGCCCATACTTACAAAACTGTTTAAACGTTGTCTTAAGGAGAATAGTTTCCCATCTCCCTGGAAAATCTCATCAGTATGCCCTGTATTTAAGAATTCAGGTGATCGCTCATCCCCCTCTCAGTACAGGCCAATAAGTCTCCTGTGCGTCATGAGTAAGTTGCTAGAATCTGTGTTAAATACAGAAGTAATCAACCATCCCAACAAAAATAACCTTCTTAGTGATACTCAATATGGTTTCCGTTCTGCTAGATCTACAGCAGATGTGCTTACAGTTATATCGCATAGGATTAGCAAATCTTTCGACGATGGCAATCTTTCTAGGGCAATTGCTCTTGACATATCTAAGGCCTTTGATAGGGTGTGGCATAAAGGTTTACTACATAAGATCGCTAGCTATGGTATAGCTGGAAATGTCTTCTCAATTATTAAATCATTTCTTTCTGATAGGTTCATAAGAGTAGTAGTTGAGGGGCAAAAATCAGAAGCTCACAGTATTAATGCCGGTGTCCCTCAGGGGTCCATCCTGGGCCCAACTCTTTTCCTGATCTACATTAATGATCTTCCAAATCACATCCTTACATCATTTGTAGACATTTATGCTGACGACACTACCATTTATGGTAGCACATCTAAGACAGTAAACGACCAAGTTCTCTCCAATTCTCTCTCCTCTGATCTTGAGCACGTAGTACAATGGGGAAAGGAGTGGCTAGTTACTTTTAATGCATCTAAAACCAAGCTTCTCTCTTTACATCATCAACATTCTAATCCACATTTGGCATCAATTGAAATGAATGGCTCTCGTCTTCAGGAGGCCTCAAGTTTTGACAAGCTTCTGGGCTTGACCATTACTCCTGATCTTAAATGGAACACGTACATCAAATCTGTTGCCAAGGCCGCTGGAAAAATGGTGGGATCTTTCTATCGATCCGGTAAATATCTCACTGCTGATGCTATTCTCTATCAATATAAGAGCCAGGTACGTTCACATCTGGGCAGGAGCTGCTAGAAAGGACTTGTCCTGCCTTGATAGAGTTCAAAATAGACTTCGTAGCCTCGTAGGAGATGTCCTTTTCTCCTCCTTGCAACCTCTATCTCACAGAAGAGATGTTGCAAGTTTGTCTCTGATGTATCGTTATTTTCATGGAAAGTGTTCGACTGAGCTTCAATCTATGGTCCCCCCTCGCCAAACTTTTACAAGAAACACTCGTCTAGCTGTAAACACTATCAATAATTCCCCCCACTCTTTATCTGTGCCTAAACCTAATCGTAGATTCCATGAACAAAGCTTCTTTCTTAGAACTGCACACCTGTGGAATTGTCTTCCGTTTTCCTGCTTTCCGGCTGACTACAATATGGTTGTGTTCAAGTCTAAAGTAAATAAGTTCTTGATGAGCCGTTCCATATAAGTTATCAAATTTACCAAATTTTCATTACTAATGATTACTATATTGTCCAATTTCTACTGTACACTATTTAACCCTTATCCTTGAGTGGCCTCTGGGCCTTGATAATGTGGTGATGCCTATGTAAAAAAAAAAAAAAAAAATCAAACAATTGCTATTCGTTTGGAGAGCTCCACCTTCTTGAGTGTAGCTGGTTTTCCCCAACATTGTGGGGAAGCAAATTAATGAAACAGCGGAAAGCTGAACTGGCCTTCAGCCAACATTCATTTCTGCATTCACTTAGCAAGTCAACATTTTGATTGACATCGCTAAATTTGAACGCATTTCACTTCCTATGGCTTTGTAGCACAGCGCTAAAAGTTCACGTTTTCTTTTCACTTTCTTCCTGCATCCACCTTAGCAAGTCAACTTTATGATTGACACTGCTAAATTTCAATTCCTATGGTCTCGTAGCATAGCGGTAAAATGTAGTGTTTTCTTTCACTTTCTTTTCCACCTTCGCGTTCGTCACGGGTTCAAGCCTCCCTAACACTTTTTCACTTTTTTTTTCTTTTACACCTACAAACACTTGGGCAATAATCTTCTATCTATAAATATAAAAGCGAAAATGTGTGTATGTTTGTGTGTCCGCTAAAAACTTTCTACAGACAGAGCAAAAATTCACAAACTTGGTATAGTATTGAAGCTCCATCCTTCACCCGACAAATATTGAAAAATTGGCCAAAAACGTTAACTTTTCACCCTGAAATTGGCACTTTTCTAGTGGGGGGGGGGGTCAGCAAAAACCGTCCTCATGACGAGATCGGTTCTACGCATGCGTCAGATGACGTCATAACCTAATTTAGTGTAAATATTTGAAGAACTGACACAATTTCATGTACGTTGTGTTAGCTCAGTTGGTTAGTGCGTTGGTTTATTATCTAAACGTTTTGAGTTGGAACCGTGGTGTGAGATGTCTTTTTTTCTTTTTTTTTTTGATTTTTTACATTTTAGTATTGAAGCAGGGTTATTTAAGCCATTTTTCATGTAACGTTCATTTTTTTTTTTTTTTTTTTTTTTTTTTTTACTTCACTTATTCTTAGGTTTTCATTAACACCCACCCCCACACGACCTCACACCCCCCAAACCACACGGATACCCACCGATTTTTTAAATTTGAATATCGAAACAGGCTTATTTAAGCCATTTTTCACATGGTTTGGTTTTTATTTTTCAGATTTTTTAAAGCCGTTTTAACGTTCGTTTTTCTGTTTTCTTTTTTGTTTTTTCAATTTTTACATTTGACATCGTTCGTTTGCCTTACGTTAGTTTTTTTTGTTTTTTTGTTTTTTCGATGTTTTGATAACACCCCCATCCCTCCCCCCACTGGCCGGGTAACCCCCTCCCCCGCTTTATTTTTCAGATAAGTTTTAACGTTCATTTTTCTGGTTTCTTTTTTTACTTTGCTTATTCTTAGATTTTCATTAACACCTACGACCTCCGACCAATCACACACACCTCCAAACACTCGAGCAACGCCGGGTACCCCACCCCACCTGCTAGTCTATATATAAAAAAGCGAAAATGTGTGTGTGTTTTTATGTCTGCCAAAAACTTTCGACAGACACAACCAAACTTGACAAAATTGATATCACCTTGAAGCTCCAACCTTCGGACGAAAAATATCGAAATTTTGGCCCAAACAATGTTGGCCACCTGGTCAGTTTTCTGCATGGGGGAGGGGGGCATTAGATTTAATGACATTTTAACATTAAATACCACATAATTCTTATAATTTAAAATAGATTCTAATGTTATTTATTCATATTTAAAAAAATGCTTAGTCGTGTCGTGATGTGATGTCAGCTCGCTTAAATGGCGACGTTTGTATACTTTAAATATGGGTAAGATATCAGTATCATACAGATTAAAATGTTCACTTTCATGTTATGAATGAAGATACAGCGTCTTTGTGATTACAGTAAATTTGTAAGAATGCTGACTTTGGAGTCTTACACTTGACTGGCAACATTTACCACAATACCTCATTCACTCTGTGGATCCTAATCTAACTAATAAATCCCCAGCGTTTGGAAAAAACATTTACAATGTGAGCCGTTAACTCCCTGACGTACTGTAATAGGATCTGAAATCGGCTGCAACGAAAAAAAGCATGGCTGACCGATTTGACCTTGCGTTCATTGCAGCGATGATACCAGACCTGTGTCTCTGTAAATGTTGAGTTCGTCAAAGAGGGGCAGTGCATCTCAGACCAGTTGCCAGGTAAGGGAAAATTCCAAATTAATCAGAAAATCCCGTCCCGGCGCCCAACTCCTCCCTCAACCATCCCATCTGCCTACCAAGAGGATCCTACGCGGTGCCCTCCACTAACTCCCGGTAAAATCTCTTTCTAGGCTGTTTGAGGACACCGGTCCCTGGCAAAGCTCTAAGTGCGGCTCAGCATTCGGCAAAGAACTTGTGCTCCCCCTTCAGTCTATGACAACATTCTACCGAAGGGTTGGGTTTGAAATTAGGAAACCAGTTCTCAACCGCAGGGATCCAAAGAGCGTCCTCCTAGCGAACGACGCAAGAAGGCCAATTTCACAGGGTTTTTATGACATAAGAGACTGGGCAGTCCCAGGCCTCCCTCGCTCAGACTCTGAACACAGACCTCTCTGCAGACATAGTGCTTAACCTCGTCCCACAGAAGTGAGTCGAGGCGCTTTTGTAAGCGGGTTAGGCGTCCTTCAGGGACAGAAAGTACAGACAATCGATACAGGATGACCAGAAAGACTTCATACGTTTTTCCGCTCATCCTGCACATGCCTCCGCCCGACCCTTCAAGGACAATTTCCTTCGAATCCAAGTCTGGACGATTTGACCTTCCTCTATACTTCCGACCAATCTTTCTCCAGCTGAAGTCCCGAGCCAAACCAGACACCGAGTATACGGACCGGACCACCGGTCCAGCTGAAGATGCCTGCAAGCGAATTTACTCTGGTCCAGGCCCCCAACTGCAAGTCAACAGACTTGCTGTAGTTGAAGACGGCCCTTGTTACTTCTTCGTATCAAGTGAGTGCCTTGGTCACCGCTTGAATGTCCGTGGGGCAAGACATGAACACGGTGACGTCATCGACGAATGCTGAAACCCTGGCTCGTGTACCTCCAGGTAAAGCAATTCCGCGCAGGACTGGTGTAGCCGCTTCGTCCCTTAACTTGGGAAGGAGGGGTTCCAACGCCAGGACGTACAAAAGAGGCGAGAGTGGACAACCCTGACGCACTGACTGAGAGATGGCGAACGACTACGACAGCTTACTGTTGATCTGCACCGCTACCGTCGGCCTATCATACAGTACAAAGATCCACTTGCTGAAGTCCAGATTAAAACCGGCAGCCTCTAGCACAGATCCCAGGAACTGATGGTCGACCCTATCGAAAGCCTTGGACTGATCTAAACTGATCAGTGCGGTTTCGGTGTCACCTTCTATTCCTTCTGTGATTATGCAGATCAAATGAAGATTGTCCTGAATTGATCCCCTTTCACAGGTCCTGTTCGATCAAGTCAGTGATAACAACATGCAAGCAATTCACAAGAATCTCTCCCAAAATCTGTGTTTAGCAGAGTCAAGGACTTAAAATTATTCAAGTTTTCTGCCCCACCGTGCCATTGACCTTTTCTCAGCAATGTGATCACGCCTTTAGTCACCTGTTCAGGGATGGAACGCTGAGCAAACCAATGGTTGAACACATCCTTCAGAATAGGGACCAACATGGGCGACAGCCTCAAGTAGAATTTGTAGGGTAGACCATCAAGCCCCGAGGACTTGTTATAGCCGACCTGCTTCAACGCAGTAATGACCTCATGTTCCGTAACAAGACCATCACAGCTAGCCGCTCAATCTGCTGTGAGGCTGGGCGAGTCGGCCAAATAGCTGACAAACTCTCTGACCTTGAGTTTGAGAAGTTGGGAGACGTGCTCCAATAGATGCTCCCGAAACCCCTCGCAGATCTCCTGAGTCGACACGAGGGCGTGTCCTTCCAGGTTTTGTACTTTCCGAATGTACCTGTCCGAACCACGCCTTACGCTCAACAGCGTCAACATTCATAACTTCGTTAGACTTTCATTAACCTAGCCATAACTATCTGATCCTCATACCGCTCGCTAGCCAAGCGGTTCAGGTCTTGTTTAGCTAGTGCTATCTCTAGCGGGTCCACCCCCCCCCTCCACTTCTCGGGTCAGCCTATTCTCTATACGCTTCTTTGCTTTAGCCTTATCTAATGTGAAGCGTTGGCTGTACTGAACAGAGAAACGTGTAATTTTAACCTTAAGACTAACCCACCACTTACTCCCTGTAACTGTCCCCACTAAAGCCCGCTGAATTAATTCAGTAACCTTCAACTGGTAGTCGTCCACCTCCAACAAATAGCTGTTGAACTTCCAGTATCCGGCTAGCTTAGGCCTAGTTGACTGCAGCCTCCACCTTTAACCGTACCTCCGACCAATTCTTATCAAGCTGGAGACCCGGTCCGAACCACACGCCAAGGATCCGAACCAGGCCATCCGTCCAGTTGAAGGGTGCCAGGAGGTTTGCGTTGCCACTCCAGGCGCCCAACCGAAGTCCAACAGACTTACTGCGGTTTATCTTGGCTCCCGTGATTCTTTTGTATTGTGCCAACGCCTCTGACACAATCTTGATGTCTCTAAAGCTCAACACGAAGATCGTGACATCATTAGCGAACGCGGATACCTTGGCAGCTGGGCCGCCAGGTAGTCATTCCATGCAGGGCCGAATTTGCCTCCCCACATCTCAGCTTGTGGAGCAAAGGCTCCAAAGCCAATAACCGATTTGACAGAACCGTGGCCAAAATCTTCGACTCTGTGTTAAGCAGAGTTATGGGCCTGTAGTCGTCTAACTCTTCCCCTCCATACCCATCACCTTTCCTCAGCAATGTGATCACTCCCTTAGTTACCTGCCCCGGGATCGATCCCTGCGCAAACCAATGGTTGAACACATCCGTCAGAAGAGGCTGAACCATGGGCGACTGCCTCAAATACAGTTCTTATGACAGACCATCGAGTCCCGGCGATCTGTTACGGCTGACCTGCTTCAGCACAGTAAAGACCTCCCACTCCGTCACCCAGCCCTCACAACCAGCTGCTCTAGCCGCATCAAGATGGGAAAAGTCAGCCAAATAGTCGCTAAACTCAAGGACCGGAAGATCAGTCTGCTGCGTAAAACGCTCCTCGAAATGTTCTTGAAACCCCTCGTAGATCTGAATCGATTCGAGGGTGCGTCCATCCGGATGTATAACTTTTGCAATGTATTTATCCAAACCACACCTAGAAATCGTGCGACTGCATCAGAGTTGACTGCTTCGTTGCTTATCTTTCTAAGCCTGGCTCTGACTACTTGACTTTCGTAACGCTTGCTAGTCTCGTGCAGAAGGTCCTGCTTAGCTAGTTCCTGACTAACCTTATCACCCTCCCTCGTAGCCCAGGTAAGTTTCTGCTCTAGCTGCTTCTTCGTCTTGGCCTTATCTAGTGCGAGGTGCTGGGCATACTTAGCGGAGAAGCTTCTAATGTTGGCTTTAGACCTAACAACCACTTACTCCCAGTAACCGCCCCCACTAGTTCCTTTTTAATTAATTCTCTTAACTGATCTCGGAAGTCTTCTGTCTCCAGGAGGGAGGTGTTTAACTTCCAGTAACCTGCTAACTTAGGCCTATTTCCTAGCTTCAGCCGGGCCATAACTAGTTTATAGTCCGACTGACCTAACCAAGTGAACATGGGGCAAGATAGGAAATCTATTTTGCCTCTTCTAACTAGTATCTTGTCCAAATAGGTATTTGGATAGGAGGAAATGCTATTGGTCCACGTCCACATCTCCTGCCCTGGATGCTCAACCTGAAATCTGTCGACCAGATCACATCTAGCCATCAGATTGACCAGGCTGGACTCGCACCTCTCCGACCCTCTAGCTTTGCCTCCTACCTTATCTAACTTTGAGTCTAAGATGGCGTTCCAATCCCTCATTAGCACTACCCGCTTCCCACAGTCTACGAAGGTGTCAAGCTGGCTGAAGAAAGAGACCCTCTTGCGAGCGGTGCCGGGCGCATGAACCGTGACCACCCGAAACAGAATTTTTTACGCCAACATCGGCCACAACCAGCCTGCCCACCGTATCTCTATAAACAACGTTGACCGCTGCGGACAGAGTCTGTTGCACTAGCAAGGAGACTCCCTTCCCCCGCGGGCTACTATATACCGAGAAAATGTCGAAATCCCGGGATTTCAGCACTTGACAGTCCGCAGAAGAAACGAAATGCGTCTCCTGGATCACAGCAACATCCACTCCCAGGGACAAGAGTTTGTACCGGAGGCGAGCCGCCCGACCCAATGCTCTCAAGCCCCTCGCATTCAAACTGGACGAATTTAAAGATATGCTACCTCCCTTAAGGTGTGTTGCACTTGGCTCTGTTGGTAGAAGGACGCTGACGTTGTACGCAATGCTCAAGGAGGTCAGGTTTTTCAGGTCCTTACCTTCTCTCACAATGCTGCTAATGTCTAGGGGAAAGGTCAATTTTAGGGCCCTGTAGAGAGACGGATGGACCCTTCCCTTGCATTGTTTTGACAGTTCGTCAAGGGAAGAGTCTCTTTTCTTAAGTAGTTTCATTTCCGGAGAGGCACCTTCAGCTGCCTCCAGAAGTGACGACAAGTTGCTCTTGCAAGCCTCTGGAGTTCTAATGAAAGTCATTAGGAGTGGGGCGTCCAGGAAATTGACATCTTTTCTCTCTATCTGTTGGCAATCTAGCAGTGGCTTTAAAGTCTTTATCTGACGATGTGAGAGGGCCGTTGCCACAGACAGGGGGTCAATTTGACAGAGTTCTTGCCTAATTAAAAGAGGCAGAGCGGTCCCCTCCCTCTCCCGGGTTCATTCATTTCTTTTTATCTTTGGGGTGGTGGTTTGGTTTGTGTGGGTGTTGGTGTGTGTATGGTGTTGGTGGGGTGGGTGTGATGTTTGGTGTTGTTGCGGTGTTTGGGATGGTGTATGCTCACAGGGGGTAGGGCCACCTTTTCTTTCCCTTCTGTCTTTTTAATTTTCTTTTTCTTTCTCTTTTCCTCGAATGAACCGGGAAGCGGGGTGGTTGGGTTTCCCTTCCTCTCATTGGCGAATTCGTCTTCCGAGGAGTAGTCCTTCCTCCTCTTGTCCCCTGATTCAGTTCGTTCGGGGGCTGGTTTGTTCTGGTTTTCTTGCTGTTGTTGATGATGCTTCTGCTGCGGTTGCTGCTGCTGCTTTTTGGGTTTTGACATCTTTGTCTGCGGTGGCTGCTGGTCATTTTGTTCTCATCGTTTCGGCAGTATTGGCTGCAGCAGCTGTTGTTGCTGCGGCGCTTGTTTTCCGTCTGCTTGCTGGCCGGAATTGGAGGACTTTGTTTTCCTCTTTCGAAATACTGTAACCCATCCAATGCTGGGGGATGGGTCCGTTGGCTTGGTTGTCGTCTCTGAGGCACGAGGTTTGTCGGCAGCTGCAGTGGCTTTGGTCGGATTTCTTTTGGGACAATCTTTTGCCACGTGCCCCCACTGCTGACAGTGCCAGCAGTGCGGTCTCTGTCCCTCTACTATGACGGACAGTGTCCACTCCTCATACTTCAACGTCTCTGGTATTAGGTTGAAACCAGCTCTGTTGAGGCGCATCTGGAGTCTGTAGTCCCCTGTCAGGATGTCCGTCTTCTTGCTTGCTGGGACCACTGACACCAGGTCCCTGTATTGGCTGAAGACCGCTCCTAGGAGACAGGACGTTCAGCACGGCGATGTTGATGACTCTTTGGCTGAGGTATTCTGGCTGGAGTTTGATGTTTTTCCAGTGTAGATTGGTCTTCTTGGCTGTCTCTTCGGCCTCTTTTTCGTTTAGGAGCAGGACGTCCCACATGGCGTGGCTCCTCCTGCATATGTATTTTGCTGGGATCTTCAAATCCAGGAGGAAGTCTACCATGTTGTCCTTATCTACTCCTGTGAGACCTCTTTTCTTTGTGTCCAAGGTGACAAAGGACACTATCCTCTTCTTAAGGTCCTTTGCGACACCTGGGAGGGGGTTTATGACGTTCTCTTCCATGAGGTCCTTGTAAGTGGTCTCAAAGAGATCCCCGTATTCCTGAGGAGACATTTGGGTTTGTGGACCCCATTCTGTGTCTTCCTCAATGGTACTGGGGTTCCAGGACACTGTCGTTTCGCTTGGGTGTTGCT
Organism: Euprymna scolopes; assembly: GCF_053919585.1. Classification (NCBI taxonomy): domain Eukaryota; kingdom Metazoa; phylum Mollusca; class Cephalopoda; order Sepiida; family Sepiolidae; genus Euprymna; species Euprymna scolopes. The sequence continues at coordinate 95,352,668 of NC_136485.1, forward strand.
GCTTCTGCTGATCGGGGATTGGTGGTTTGCCCAGTGGGATGAAAGCTGGCCAGTCAGTGTGAAGTGTTGCCAATCTGCTGGTCCCTGCCTCCTGGGTCTCTTTTTCTTCCACTTCCTGAGAGGGGGTTGTTGGCTCCTGGGTACCACCTACTGTGGTCCACCACTTATGGGGGTTGCATCTGCTCCAGTTTTCGTTACCAGGATGTTGCTGGGTGTCAGACTTGATGGTATCTCCCTTTCCGGAGGGATGCCTGGTTTAGGCATGGTCTCTTGGGGAGCGCTGAAGCGGGCTGATCTTGGTCACCTGGCCTATAATTTTTAAGGACACTATTGCTTCATGCTTTAGTCTTTCTAGCTACTCCATCCTCATCATTTTCCCTTTTTTCCGTGAGGGGGTTGTCCTCTTGGAGAACTGAAGTGCTACATTTTGATGATGGTATGGTGGACTGAGGAACTTGGGGTACCCCACCTGCGACGTCCATCTTCTTTGTCCCTTGATTTCTCCTCCTTTTTTGTTGCGTGGTTGCTCTCATGGGGAACAGGAGTGGAGGGGTCGTCTTCGCTGACGAGGATTGAGATGCAAGAGGTGCCATAGGGTGTGGTCCACCTGAAACGTCTCATTCCCTCACCAGCCGTGACCTTTGGTCCCTCGATTGGGGAGTGGCCCTCTTGGGGAGCAGGGTCCAGGCTTGATTATTCACTTCTCCAGGGTCGCCGTGGGCTGCGGCCCTACCCTGCCTTACTACTCTTCTTCTGGGTAGCTGGGAGGTGTTCCCTCCATTGGGGAGCTTTCTGGGGGGGAGCAATGTAGTGAATCTGCGGTGGTATGCCTCCTCTGCCCAGCATCGTGGAGTGGTTGCACTGTCCGCTGACGTGGACCAAAGTGTAGCCAGGAGAAAAGAAAAAATAGGGGAAATGGGGAGGAGCGGGATCAGAAGAGAACAGAGGCTTAACCTCTCCTTGCGGGGATGTTGGGTTAGCAGCTTGTATCCCACTTGAGGTGGAGAGCAGAGAAGGAAGATGCAGTGGGTGCTAGCGGGTTAGTGCCACGTCACAATTAAGAAAAGAGGGGGATAGACATTTCTGCCCCGAGAGGGGAGCGGAAACAAAGAAAAAAATCCTCAAAAAGCCCTTTGCACAAAACAAGGAAGCGAGAAAGTCACCCTGGTTTGCTCGATCCCCTGTTAGGATGAGAGCAGCGAAGGAAGACAAAGTGGTTGCCTAGCAGGTCAGAGTGCTACTTAGGCCAATTAAGTGGGGAGAAATTAGACCATTTCAACCTGGAGAGGAAGAAACGAAAAGAAACCTAAAAAGTCTAATCCCTACCAGGTCGCATCAACTGAAAAGTGTTGTTGGTCTCAAAAAGCAGCAAACTCCCAAAGAAGGGGTCGGCTTTTGGGTCCAGACTACCACACACCTAGGGGAGCAAAAGAGTCCTGCCGCCTCAAAGTAGAGGTCAGTCCCACTAACCAAAGTGACAACAGTTGAGCGCCTTGGACCTAGCTCGAGAGCCCGGTGGACTACACGTTGATCTTATTTATATAGTTTATTTCTGGTAAGAAAAAGTTATAATCAATTGTTTACAATCAAAAGCAAAAATTCACAAAGAGAACAAACTTAGGCACAAGGCCCTTATAGATTGGATAAGATAAATGGAAATAGGTACTAGTAGAATATCTGCGGTTGCCCAGGATTAGATGAGTTAGGAGGATATATATACTAGCAGAATACCCGGCATTGCTTGGGATTAAATGAGATGGGTGGATATAGGTACTAGCAGAATACTCGGCATTGCCCGAGATTTGATGAAATAGGTGAAATGTTTCCTAGCAGAATACCCGGCGTCGCCCTGGAATTGGATAAAATTGGTTTATATGTACTAGCAGAATACCCAGCGTCACCCGGGATTGTATGACATAGCATTAGCATGACATATGTACTAGCAGCTTACCCGGCATGGCCTTGGATTAGATAAAATTCATGGAATTTTTCCGAGTAGACCACCCGGCCCTGGGATCGCAAAAAAATTGGTTGATATATGTACTAGCCAAATACCCAGCGTCGCCCGAGATTAGATTACGTAGGTGGATATATGTACTAGCAAAATACCCGACATAGCCCGGGATTGGATGAAGTAGGTGTATATGTACTAGCAGAACAGTCAGCGTCGCCCGGGATTGTATGACATAGGTGGATATGTACTAGCAAAATACCCAGCGTCGCCCAGGATTGTATATGTATATGTCCAATTCGACAATTTTGAAGGTGCTTGTGCTGTATAGGTCCGATTTGAAAAATTTTGAAAGTGCTTGTTCATTATAGGTCCCGTTTTGAAAAATTTTGAAGGTGATTGTACAGTATAGGTCCGATTTGAAAATTTTGAAGGTGCTTGTGCGGTATAGGTCTGATTTAAAAAAAAAATGTGAAGGTGCTTGTCCACTATAGGTCCTATTTGACAATTTTGTTGGTTCTTGTGCAGTGTAGGTCAGATTTGACAATTTTGAAGGTGCTTGTGCAGTGTAGGTTCGATTTGACAATTTTGAAGGTGCTTGTGCAGTGTAGGTTCGATTTGACAATTTTGGAGATGCTTGTGCAGTATAGGTCCGATTTGACAATTTTGAAGATGCTTGTGCAGTATAGGTCCGATTTGACAATTTTGAAGATGCTTGTGCAGTATAGGTCCGATTTGACAATTTTGAAGATGCTTGTGCAGTATAGGTCCGATTTGACAATTTTGAAGATGCTTGTGCAGTATAGGTCCGATTTGACAATTGTGAAGATTCTTGTGCAGTATAGGTTTGATTTGAAAAATTTTAAGGTGCATGTGCAGTTAAGGTCTGATTTGAAAAATTTTAAGGTACTTTTGCAGTATATGTCCGGTTTTAAACATTTTGGAGATGCTTGTGCATGTTACATGATAAGGGCTGTCCCCTTTTCATGTAAGTATAAAAATAGAGATTTAGTTAAAATGAAAATGAAATAGCATAGACGAAATTCGAACCTCGTAATTTAGGTTTAGAAATAGATTATGTGTGAGAATTAAAAAATGGAATGTAAAACAAACGATTGTATAGCTTAGAGATAAAATAGTTTCAAGAAAAGAATGTGCACTGTCAATTTTGTTATGAAAATTCAATTGAAAGAATGCAGCTACAAGATAATTTAATAAACATGTTTTTAACATATTGGAAATATAGGTTACTGAGCATAGGTTAAAATTCCTTTTGTAAAAAAAGTAAAAGTTTTGGACATGCATGTCCAGAACACGTGAAAGAAGACACATGTTTTAACATGTGTATGACGTCATGGAAAAATGAGAAGTTCTAGATATAGTTAGAAAACTTTAGAGTTAAGGAAGGAGAAACTGGGAGAAACTTAGAGGGAGTTTGAGAACGACAGACGATAGTCTGCAGTTTGGAATTCGAACGTCTAGAAGCAAGACGGTCACTTTGAAACTTAATATGTGAAGCTTTGAATTCTTGATGAGAAAACCACGGTCGGTCGTGAGAAGAAATAAACCCATCATGTGTTTGTATAAACGTCGTCTTTGTGTTGTGATTCTACCAAAAGGTAAAGTGGAAAATTGTTATTATACGTCTATATATCTGTGTTATAAAATGTCTTGACATCTCCATCTCATATCTACACTAAGACTGTCTGAACACTATCTCCTCACTCTAAGAGCTTCTCATCTCCTCACTCTAAGAGCTTCTCATCTCCTCACTCTAAGAGCTTCTCATCTCCTCACTCTAAGAGCTTCTCATCTCCTCACTCTAAGAGCTTCTCATATCAACACTTCTAAGTAATGAACTTTTAATATATATGAATCGTCATAACACGAACAATCTCTTCATAACAGAAACAACAACATTCTTTATAACACGATCAATCTACAACAACAATCTCTCTTAATAAAACTCTCTAAGACTCTCACTATTAATAACAACAAAAACAATAATAATGAACTATATAACATGCAGTATAGGTCAGATTTGACAATTTTTAAGATGCTTGTGCAGTATAGGTCCGATTTGAAAAATTTTAAAGTGCTTGTGCAGTATAGATACGATTTGAAAAAAAGTTGAAGGTGCTTGTGCAGTATAGGTCTGATTTGATAATTGTGAAGATTCTTGTGCAGTATAGGTCCAATTTGAAAAAAATTATGAAGGTGCTTGTGCTGTATAGGTCTGATTTGAAAAATTTTGGAGGTGCTTGTGCACCTTGGTCCGAATTTTGCAAGTGCTTATGCAGTATAGGTCAGATTTGACAATTTTGAAGGAGTTTGTGCAGTGGTCAGATTTGACAATTTTGGAGGTACTTGTGCAGTATAGGTCCGATTTGACAATTTTGAAGGAGCTTGTGCAGTATAGATCCGATTTGACAATTTTGAAGGTACTTGTGCAGTATAGGTCAGGTTTGACAATTTTGTAAGGAGCTTGTGCAGTACAGGTCCGACTTGACAATTTTGAAGGTGCTTGTGCAGTATAGGTCCGATTAGACAGTTGGTCATGCTAAGATAAGTGACTACTTGGGAATAACAAAGTATTTATGCAGATCACTAAAGTTAAGCAATATGTAGTCCCCTCTTTATCAGATGGGTGACTACTTGGGAATAAAAAATGTTTTATGTAGATAACCAAATTTAAGCAACAATGAAGTTGGTCATTCTAAGATGGGTGACTACTGTGTATTACGAAATGATTTATGCAGATCACTAAAGTTAAGCAACGTGGAGTCTGGCTATTATCAGATGGGTGACTACTTGGGAATACAAAATGCTTTATGTAGATCACCAAAGTTAAGCAATAATGAGGGTCATTTTAAGATGGGTAACTACTTGGGAATACCAAATGATTTATGCATATCACTAAAGTTAAGCAACATGGAGTCTGGTCATTATCAGATGGGTGACTACTTAGGAATACAAAATGCTTTATGTAGATCACTAAAGTTAAGCAACAATGAGTTTGGTCATTCTAAGATGGGTAACTACTTGAGATTACCAAATGATTCATGCGGATCACCAAAATTAAGCAACATGGAGTCTGGTTATTATCAGGTGGGTGACTACTTGGGAATACCAAATGCTTTATGTAGATCAGCAAAGTTAAGCAACATTGTCTTGGTCATTATCGGATGTGTGGCTATGTGGGAATTTCAAATGCTTTATGTAGATCACCAAAGTTAAGCAACATTGTCTAGGTCATATATATAGATATATATTAAATTTATTTATACAAACATTAATGGCTACATATGTGCATACATGTTTCTGTAATCACCCGCGTTGGGGGATTATGTCTTCAGGCCAAGAATTACCGTCGAAACTGATATTTCAACCAAATACATTTTCCTATTTCGTTTGTCAAGTTAGAATGTAACCTGGGTGGGAGTCATAAAACGGTGAGAGGACAAGTGAGGTCTTTGAAGATAATAAACATCTTTTTCATTTCCCTTTCAACCTATCTTTTGGTTTTTATGGCATAAGGTACTTGAGAATTTAGTTTTTTTGTCTTGGAGTCTGTAAATTAAGAACATTTGCTGTGGTCACTAAGTACTGACTGGTGTCTTTCAATCTACACCCATCCACACACATACATGCAACACACACACAACACACACATACACAGACACACTCATACACACACACTCATGTTAATACATATATTCAAAAGCGAATCTATGCTGTTCGTTTTTATTTTACTTACACACACGTACTGAAACTAGGCAATAACTCTAAACTACGCAGGAATAAAGTTAAAATTAAAATAAGGTAAACAAAAAATAAATAAAAATAAAAAACAAAATATGAATAAACATAAAACACGAAAGTTATCTAAACCCCACATGTACATATATATATATTAATATACTTATAAACGCCTACACTTTGCTACACCCGCGCATATATATACACACACACATACAGACATACAACGGCATTTTTCTTACTTCAGTAGCGTGGTATATGGTATATGAAATAGCATGCTACTACACTCCAGGCGGGTGTATGTGTATATATATATATATATAAATAACATACGTACAAACAACATTCGGACATCCATACATTCTTGTAATCTACATTGCTATAACAATCATATACGAGACAGCCTATTTTAATAGTTCAGAAATATATATGCATATACATACATACACATATACAAATACATTCATATACAAACATACACACAGATATATAGACACACACACACACATATATATATATATACATACAAACATACATAAATACACTTATACGTACATACTCACACAAAATACAGACATATATATATATATATATATATATATATATATATGTGTACCCTGCCACCAAATGATACATCTAAAGTAGGAACAGATATGAATTCATTTACTACATAAATTTCCTTTTTCTATCAAACTCCACACGCATAGTTATATTTTATGGCCCCACCCGCTTGTTACATTTTCCTAAGTTGTAGGTTTTTTTGCTACGTAAAAATTTATAGTGAATTCAGCATGAAGTTCATAGGCCTATCTTCATATTAAGCAAGCACTCTTTCGATGGTTAGGCAGATATACATAAGATGTATAACGATACAATAATAATATATAACATATGACAGAAATCAGAGTATTTAGGTTATACAAACTGAGTATACAAGCTTATATATTGTAGTACTTACCTTCATCTTTATTTATTCACCCTAATTTCTTTATTCCCTTTTCTTTCATTCACGCTTCATTTCTTACTTTCTTTCATCTATTTATTCATTTATCTTTTTCTTTTTCTTTTTTTAAATTAATTTTCCTACCCAGGTATATAAAGATCATATATTCATACATGCATGCACCCAAAAATACCCATATGCATACATTATTACGAGGTTCACCCAAAACAATCTATTACTCGTTTGGTTCAAATATACCTTCATACAGGTACTTATTTAGGTTAGTAATATTATAACTGCTTGATGAAGTAGAATATTAAGCGACTTACGTAATCCATACGGGTATGATCATAGTTGCGACCTCACTTATCCTCTTTGTGGGTGGGTTATTTGATGGGGGTTAGTTGTACTCATAGTTGTTCTAGTCTACTAATTTAGAGTTCTTTAAGTGCGTGTATTCTGAAATGTTTGCAGGATATAGCAGTTTCTTGTTTAATATTTAATAATTTATCCCTGTCTTTAAACCTAGTTATCTCAAGTTTTTCTGATAAGCATAATGGACATGGTGAGATCAATGAGTGGCAAGTATTGGCCCTCCTAATAATCTTCCATTCTATACTAGGTGTTTTATTTTCTCTAACTAATTTCCAGTAATATAACGATAAGGAAGTGTCCTTTTTATATGTTTGATTACTCATCGAGCGTGTATGTCCATAGAATCTATTTTTGAAATTCATTTGGGTACTCCCTATGTAGAATCTTTTGTCTCTTGGGTTCTCTACTGGGAATATCCTAGCTTGGTATACCACTGATGAGGTCAGACATTCATTTTTTTATTGGGCATTCCTCAGGCTTTTTACAGTTACATTTATTCACCGCCGTGTTTGCACTAGTATTTACACCTTCTCTATTAGTCATCCTTAAGATTCTTCCATTATGCTTTTTTATAATCCTTTCTAAGTTATCACTAAAGCTATAACTTAATTTTAATGTATTTTTATTAAATATTTTATGTAATATATTATTTGGTGGGAAATGCTTGTTAATAAGTTGTAAAAATTTTGTACCAAGTTTTGTTTTCAACATAATATTAAAGGGGGGTGTGAACCAAATAATTTTCCTACCACGATTTCTAGATCCATTTGTGCTAGCGTTAGTTGCTTTATATTTTATCTCTATGTCTTTATACCCACTATTTTTAAGTGCTGTATTATAAATAGCTTTACAATCATTGAAAGTTACTTCATCAGATGAATTGTTACTTATTCTACTTTCAATAGATAACAGTATATGTTTAATAATGGATGGTGGATGGTTAGACTGCGGGTGTATATAAATAGGATTAGCATTATCCTTCATATATGGTTTATAAGTATTTGAATCAAGATCTAAAGTAACGTCAAGGAAATTAACCTGTTTTAAGTTAGCATTAACTTCTACTTTTAGGCCAAATTCTTTCATGTCCCTATGGATTGCTCTCCTAATCTGATCACATTTAACACTTGTAGCGTTCCTCACTATTATCAGCCCATCATCACGATATAAGCCCATGTCCCTTCTATCAATAATATTATCCTTTGTTAAATTATAAATGATATAAAGTCCGAGATCGGTTGCCTCTGCAGAGTCCAGCGATCCCATTGATACCCCGAAAAAGTCGTTTTGCCCATTTTTTGCCCATTGTTCTCCGTTATAGACAAGGACAGTTGTGTGGCATTTCGTAATGATATCCAAATCCTCATCGGAGACATTGGTATAGGTCTTAGCAAATTCAATTGCCTTTCCAAAGAGATCCTTTGTGATTGACGGGTAGTAATCCATTATGTCAAATTGCACGAAGGCACATTTTTTCTTGTTGGCAATGTTAAGAAACCATTTTACAGGATCTGCCGTATTTATCCATAGGTTCAGGTTGAATTGCCGTTTTAATTCTAGATTGATTTTCTCTAATATTCTTTTACTAATTTTTCCAATTTCGGGTCTGGTTGGGTTGATCAATCTTGTTGTTGGTTTTGTGTTGAAGCTACTTTTATTGCGGACACCTGTTTTTAATAGTTAAATAAATAAATTCAACCGTGTCTCCGTTGTATGTCGCGGTGGCCAAATGGTTAACGTCGCACATTTTTGTTTCACACTTTAATTTCCAACTTTGCCTCAAGAGTTCGGGTTCGATCCTCATGCTCACCTACCAAAACTTTTTCTTTTTATTTTAGTTTAGGTTGATTTACCCAAAACCACACACACTTCCAAACACCCAGGCAACGCCGGGTACTCCCCACTAGTCTATATATATAAAAGGCAAAATGTGTGTGACCAATTCCTGTATGTCTGGCAAAGGCTTTTCTCGCACATGGTCCTGGGTTCATTACTATCGCTTACAACTGTTTATATAGGTCCTAGATAATAATATCTAGGATTTGGGAAAGCATGTCGTGTCTAGATTTATTTACATCAACTTTTACAAAATTATTGCTATTTTGGCTTCTCGCGTGGTGATTCGGCTTTTTCGTATAAAAAGCGAAACTAATTCAAAGCTAAGCGAGCGTTCTCGACATCGCACTGGGAAACTTCCAGAAGCAATCAGCTTTGATCAATGTTGTATATCAGACAGTTGCTATTCAATCTGGACAATTTGGAGTTGGTTTCCCCCTCCCCAACATCTGTTGGGGTCAAATTTGGGTAAACAAACATAAACACTGCGTGACTTCTATTTGACCTTCTTAATTAGGTCAAATGGAAGCAGCAGAGTTAACTTTTATTGCGGCCACCTGTTTTTAATAGTTAAATAAATTCAAACGTGTCTCCCCTCCCCCCGCTAGTCTATCTAATATATAAAAGGCAAAATGTGTGTGAGTGTGTGTGTGTGTGTTTGTATGCCACTAAAACTCATTTTCTTTTATTTTTTTAAATTTCTTTTTCAGCAATGAATTGTTATTACAATTTAATAATCACTTTTTATTTTAATGTTTTTGACAGCGGCTCTGATGAAAAACACAGGTATTTTATTTGCCAATGATTTCCATAGAGAACGCCTCAATGCTGTTATAGGAAACTTGCATCGAATGGGTATAACAAACACAGTTGTGTCTAATTATGATGGTAGGCAGATGAAAGATGTAAGTATTAGAATTTATTTATTTTATTACAGCTTTTTTTATTCTTTATTTCTATATTTGAATATCCTATGGACCAACTGTTTCCCTTTCACATTCCCACATTAGGCAATATACTAATTTAGTAAATGGTGGCCAAAGAGTCAATTAACTTGCACTAATAGCAGAAAAAACAAAATTTATTTCTATATTTGAATATCCTATGGACCAACTGTTTCCCTTTCACATTCCCACATTAGGCAATATACTAATTTAGTAAATGGTGGCCAAAGAGTCAATTAACTTGCACTAATAGCAGAAAAAACAAAATTTATTTCTATATTTGAATATCCTATGGACCAACTGTTTCCCTTTCACATTCCCACATTAGGCAATATACTAATTTAGTAAATGGTGGCCAAAGAGTCAATTAACTTGCACTAATAGCAGAAAAAAGAAAATTTTTCCTTTAAAAAAAAAAAAAGCCTTTAGCAAAAATGAACGAAATACAGATGCTTGGATCCACCAGCGAGACAAATATATTCCTGTTGTGTTAGGGTGAATGACCCCCCCCCCTCCAACACTTAGAGCTGCAAGGGAAGTGGGAAGAGATGAAAAAAATTTATATGCGCTAAATGTACTACAACACACCTCAAAAAAGAAACCATTCCAAAGTCTCAGACAGCATGAGCTCAAACTCATAAACAAAAAAACCTTTCCTCATACATCGTAATAGAAGTGACCAAAGGAGAGTCAATAACCAAGGTGTCTCCATTCAAAATAAGAGAATTCTATTATGAAAAGAAAATAGTAACAGCACATTACTAGTAGAAATAACAAGCTGCAGAAATCTCCAAATGGAGATATTTTGAAAACCCAAAAATCAAAACCTACTCTCACAATATCCTGAACACTAATAAAGGAGTGATTAGGAGCACTAAATTATCTGTATGCCCCTTCGAAGAGATCAGGATTAACAATGTTGTTAATGTCAAAATAATCCAAATTAAGAAAAGATCTTAATACAAACATGCACATCTTAACATTTTACACTCATCAAGTCTCAAATAACATTAAAATAGAGTACGAAAAAATAAACACTGAACTTTGTCTCCAAATCCAAAGCCAGAGATAGGTACAATATTGAGACAAGTGTACATGGCATTCAGTATGCATGAGTTGTGGGAATAGTGAGATACACATAGATTGTAAAAAAAATTGAACCGAAATGTGCTAATTTCAAAAAAACTCAAATTCAAAAAAGAATGATCACATCAGAGATGCCCATATCTTTTCTCTTCCTGCAGAACAGTGTGCAAATGAAGCTACTAAATGGCTCAAAGTAGCAATTGAAGCAATATGTTCCCACACTGAAGTTTTATAGCAAACCCCACTCTCCTCATTTACTTGCGCAGCTAGCATTGATCAAAGGCAACATGCGCATCACAGTCATTCAACATAAGTGATAATAATAATGAGATGGCCTCACGCTGAAATCACCAGAAAACGCATTGAGTTGTAGAAATTATGAGTTCTGGAAAATTTATAACAGTGTGGTAAATATAGGGCAATCGACAATTCTCCCCACTATTTAACAACCGTTAGGTTATTCTACACAGCAATCGACAATTCTCCCCGCTATTTAACAACCGTTAGGTTATTTTGCACAGCAATCGACAATTCTCCCCACTATTTAACAACCGTTAGGTTATTTTGCACAGCAATCGACAATTCTCCCCACTATTTAACAACCGTTAGGTTATTTTGCACAGCAATCGACAATTCTCCCCACTATTTAACAACCGTTAGGTTATTTTGCACAGCAATCGACAATTCTCCCCACTATTTAACAACCGTTAGGTTATTTTGCACAGCAATCGTCAATTCTCCCCACTATTTAACAACCGTTAGGTTATTTTGCACAGCAATCGACAATTCTCCCCACTATTTAACAACCGTTGGGTTATTTTGCACAGCAATCGACAATTCTCCCCACTATTTAACAACCGTTAGGTTATTTTGCACAGCAATCAACAATTCTCCCCACTATTTAACAACCGTTGGGTTATTTTGCACAGCAATTCTCCCCACTATTTAACAACCGTGAGGTTATTCTACACAGCAATCGACAATTCTCCCCACTATTTAACAACCGTTAGGTTATTTTGCACAGCAATCAACAATTCTCCCCACTATTTAACAACCGTTAGGTTATTTTGCACAGCAATCGACAATTCTCCCCACTATTTAACAACCGTTAGGTTATTTTGCACAGCAATCGACAATTCTCCCCACTATTTAACAACCGTTTGGTTATTTTGCACAGCAATCGACAATTCTCCCCACTATTTAACAACCGTTAGGTTATTTTACACAGCAATCGACAATTCTCCCCACTATTTAACAACCGTTGGGTTATTTTGCACAGCAATCAACAATTCTCCCCACTATTTAACAACCGTTAGGTTATTTTGCACAGCAATTCTCCCCACTATTTAACAACCGTGAGGTTATTCTACACAGCAATCGACAATTCTCCCCACTATTTAACAACCGTTAGGTTATTTTGCACAGCAATCGACAATTCTCCCCACTATTTAACAACCGTTGGGTTATTTTGCACAGCAATCGACAATTCTCCCCACTATTTAACAACCGTTAGGTTATTTTGCACAGCAATCAACAATTCTCCCCACTATTTAACAACCGTTGGGTTATTTTGCACAGCAATTCTCCCCACTATTTAACAACCGTGAGGTTATTCTACACAGCAATCGACAATTCTCCCCACTATTTAACAACCGTTAGGTTATTTTGAACAGCAATCGACAATTCTCCCCACTATTTAACAACCGTTGGGTTATTTTGCACAGCAATCGACAATTCTCCCCACTATTTAACAACCGTTAGGTTATTTTGCACAGCAATCGACAATTCTCCCCACTATTTAACAACCGTTGGGTTATTTTGCACAGCAATCGACAATTCTCCCCACTATTTAACAACCGTTGGGTTATTTTGCACAGCAATCGACAATTCTCCCCACTATTTAACAACCGTTAGGTTATTTTGAACAGCAATCAACAATTCTCCCCACTATTTAACAACCGTTGGGTTATTTTGCACAGCAATTCTCCCCACTATTTAACAACCGTGAGGTTATTCTACACAGCAATCGACAATTCTCCCCACTATTTAACAACCGTTAGGTTATTTTGCACAGCAATCGACAATTCTCCCCACTATTTAACAACCGTTAGGTTATTTTGCACAGCAATCGACAATTCTCCCCACTATTTAACAACCGTTAGGTTATTTTGCACAACAATCGACAATTCTCCCCACTATTTAACAACCGTTAGGTTATTTTGCACAGCAATCGACAATTCTCCCCACTATTTAACAACCGTTAGGTTATTTTGCACAGCAATCGACAATTCTCCCCACTATTTAACAACCGTTGGGTTATTTTGCACAGCAATCGACAATTCTCCCCACTATTTAACAACCGTTAGGTTATTTTGCACAGCCATCAACAATTCTCCCCACTATTTAACAACCGTTGGGTTATTTTGCACAGCAATTCTCCCCACTATTTAACAACCGTGAGGTTATTCTACACAGCAATCGACAATTCTCCCCACTATTTAACAACCGTTAGATTATTTTGCACAGCAATCGACAATTCTCCCCACTATTTAACAACCGTTGGGTTATTTTGCACAGCAATCGACAATTCTCCCCACTATTTAACAACCGTTAGGTTATTTTGCACAGCAATCGACAATTCTCCCCACTATTTAACAACCGTTAGGTTATTTTGCACAGCAATCGACATTTCTCCCCACTATTTAACAACCGTTAGGTTATTTTGCACAGCAATCGACAATTCTCCCCACTATTTAACAACCGTTGGGTTATTTTGCACAGCAATTCTCCCCACTATTTAACAACCGTGAGGTTATTCTACACAGCAATCGACAATTCTCCCCACTATTTAACAACCGTTAGGTTATTTTGCACAGCAATCGACAATTCTCCCCACTATTTAACAACCGTTAGGTTATTTTGCACAGCAATCGACAATTCTCCCCACTATTTAACAACCGTTGGGTTATTTTGCACAGCAATCGACAATTCTCCCCACTATTTAACAACCGTTGGGTTATTTTGCACAGCAATCGACAATTCTCCCCACTATTTAACAACCGTTAGGTTATTTTGAACAGCAATCAACAATTCTCCCAACTATTTAACAACCGTTGGGTTATTTTGCACAGCAATTCTCCCCACTATTTAACAACCGTGAGGTTATTCTACACAGCAATCGACAATTCTCCCCACTATTTAACAACCGTTAGGTTATTTTGCACAGCAATCGACAATTCTCCCCACTATTTAACAACCGTTAGGTTATTTTGCACAGCAATCGACAATTCTCCCCACTATTTAACAACCGTTAGGTTATTTTGCACAGCAATCGACAATTCTCCCCACTATTTAACAACCGTTAGGTTATTTTGCACAGCAATCGACAATTCTCCCCACTATTTAACAACCGTTGTGTTATTTTGCACAGCAATCGACAATTCTCCCCACTATTTAACAACCGTTGGGTTATTTTGCACAGCAATCGACAATTCTCCCCACTATTTAACAACCGTGAGGTTATTCTACACAGCAATCAACAATTCTCCCCACTATTTAACAACCGTTGGGTTATTTTGCACAGCAATTCTCCCCACTATTTAACAACCGTGAGGTTATTCTACACAGCAATCGACAATTCTCCCCACTATTTAACAACCGTTAGGTTATTTTGCACAGCAATCGACAATTCTCCCCACTATTTAACAACCGTTAGGTTATTTTGCACAGCAATCGACAATTCTCCCCACTATTTAACAACCGTTGGGTTATTTTGCACAGCAATCGACAATTCTCCCCACTATTTAACAACCGTTAGGTTATTTTGCACAGCAATCGACAATTCTCCCCACTATTTAACAACCGTTGGGTTATTTTGCACAGCAATCGACAATTCTCCCCACTATTTAACAACCGTTAGGTTATTTTGCACAGCAAATCTCCCCACTATTTAACAACCGTGAGGTTATTCTACACAGCAATCGACAATTCTCCCCACTATTTAACAACCGTTAGGTTATTTTGCACAGCAATCGACAATTCTCCCCACTATTTAACAACCGTTAGGTTATTTTGCACAGCAATCGACAATTCTCCCCACTATTTAACAACCGTTAGGTTATTTTGCACAGCAATCGACAATTCTCCCCACTATTTAACAACCGTTGGGTTATTTTGCACAGCAATCGACAATTCTCCCCACTATTTAACAACCGTTAGGTTATTTTGCACAGCAATCGACAATTCTCCCCACTATTTAACAACCGTTGGGTTATTTTGCACAGCAATCGACAATTCTCCCCACTATTTAACAACCGTTGGGTTATTTTGCACAGCAAATCTCCCCACTATTTAACAACCGTGAGGTTATTCTACACAGCAATCGACAATTCTCCCCACTATTTAACAACCGTTAGGTTATTTTGCACAGCAATCGACAATTCTCCCCACTATTTAACAACCGTTAGGTTATTTTGCACAGCAATCGACAATTCTCCCCACTATTTAACAACCGTTAGGTTATTTTGCACAGCAATCGACAATTCTCCCCACTATTTAACAACCGTTGGGTTATTTTGCACAGCAATCGACAATTCTCCCCACTATTTAACAACCGTTAGGTTATTTTGCACAGCAATCGACAATTCTCCCCACTATTTAACAACCGTTGGGTTATTTTGCACAGCAATCGACAATTCTCCCCACTATTTAACAACCGTTGGGTTATTTTGCACAGCAAATCTCCCCACTATTTAACAACCGTGAGGTTATTCTACACAGCAATCGACAATTCTCCCCACTATTTAACAACCGTTAGGTTATTTTGCACAGCAATCGACAATTCTCCCCACTATTTAACAACCGTTAGGTTATTTTGCACAGCAATCGACAATTCTCCCCACTATTTAACAACCGTTAGGTTATTTTGCACAGCAATCGACAATTCTCCCCACTATTTAACAACCGTTAGGTTATTTTGCACAGCAATCGACAATTCTCCCCACTATTTAACAACCGTTAGGTTATTTTGCACAGCAATCGACAATTCTCCCCACTATTTAACAACCGTTGGGTTATTTTGCACAGCAATCGACAATTCTCCCCACTATTTAACAACCGTTAGGTTATTTTGCACAGCAATCGACAATTCTCCCCACTATTTAACAACCGTTGGGTTATTTTGCACAGCAATCAACAATTCTCCCCACTATTTAACAACCGTTAGGTTATTTTGCACAGCAATTCTCCCCACTATTTAACAACCGTGAGGTTATTCTACACAGCAATCGACAATTCTCCCCACTATTTAACAACCGTTAGGTTATTTTGCACAGCAATCGACAATTCTCCCCACTATTTAACAACCGTTGGGTTATTTTGCACAGCAATCGACAATTCTCCCCACTATTTAACAACCGTTAGGTTATTTTGCACAGCAATCAACAATTCTCCCCACTATTTAACAACCGTTGGGTTATTTTGCACAGCAATTCTCCCCACTATTTAACAACCGTGAGGTTATTCTACACAGCAATCGACAATTCTCCTCACTATTTAACAACCGTTAGGTTATTTTGCACAGCAATCGACAATTCTCCCCACTATTTAACAACCGTTGGGTTATTTTGCACAGCAATCGACAATTCTCCCCACTATTTAACAACCGTTAGGTTATTTTGCACAGCAATCGACAATTCTCCCCACTATTTAACAACCGTTGGGTTATTTTGCACAGCAATCGACAATTCTCCCCACTATTTAACAACCGTTGGGTTATTTTGCACAGCAATCGACAATTCTCCCCACTATTTAACAACCGTTAGGTTATTTTGCACAGCAATCAACAATTCTCCCCACTATTTAACAACCGTTGGGTTATTTTGCACAGCAATTCTCCCCACTATTTAACAACCGTGAGGTTATTCTACACAGCAATCGACAATTCTCCCCACTATTTAACAACCGTTAGGTTATTTTGCACAGCAATCGACAATTCTCCCCACTATTTAACAACCGTTAGGTTATTTTGCACAGCAATCGACAATTCTCCCCACTATTTAACAACCGTTAGGTTATTTTGCACAGCAATCGACAATTCTCCCCACTATTTAACAACCGTTGGGTTATTTTGCACAGCAATCGACAATTCTCCCCACTATTTAACAACCGTTAGGTTATTTTGCACAGCAATCGACAATTCTCCCCACTATTTAACAACCGTTGGGTTATTTTGCACAGCAATCGACAATTCTCCCCACTATTTAACAACCGTTGGGTTATTTTGCACAGCAATTCTCCCCACTATTTAACAACCGTTAGGTTATTTTACACAGCAATCGACAATTCTCCCCACTATTTAACAACCGTTAGGTTATTTTGCACAGCAATTCTCCCCACTATTTAACAACTGTGAGGTTATTTTGCACAGCAATCGACAATTCTCCCTGCTATTTAACAACCGTTAGGTTGTTTTGCACAGCAATCGACAATTCTCCCCGCTATTTAACAACCGTGAGGTTGTTTTGCACAGCAATCGACAATTCTCCCCACTATTTAACAACTGTGTGGTTATTTTGCACAGCAATCAACAATTCTCCCCACTATTTAACAACCATGAGGTTATTTTGCACAGCAATCGACAAGGCTAACCTGCTTGGCCGACGGTTTGCCTCCAACTTCACTGTAGACCCATAATCCACTTCCTCCCAAATTTCCGCTTGCAGACAGAAACCACAGTTGATGTGAAATCACTCCTTCTCAGGTTCGTGATGCCATAAAAAGACTTCAAAAGCATGTGCGCCTAATCTTATCTTTACGATACTATTAAATGTTTCGCTGAGGCTCTCCAAACTCTTCAAAAATGCCTTACCAAATCTTGCTTTCCTGCTGGAAAATTGTTTCAAAAATTCTGGTGAAAGAACTTATCCACTCAACTATTGCCACAGTAGCCTCCTTCCTCTATTCGGCAATGGCTGAAACCTTAGCGGAAGACCTCCAATCTGTAGTGGAATGGGGATGTAAATGGAACATTCTATGCTGCCAAGACTAAGCTTCTTTTCTTAACAATTACAAAAAACTTTCTCAACCACTAATTGCTATAACTAATAAAATGCTGCCTGAAAGTTCTTTATTCAAACTCCTCGACTTAACATTCACAGCCAACATGAATTGGAACAAATACATTGAGAAAATTGCCAAAATTGCTGTGAAGAAAGTGGACCTTTTCTACTGTACTAGAAAATTACTTGTACCTGAGAGTATCCCATATCTCT
Organism: Euprymna scolopes; assembly: GCF_053919585.1. Classification (NCBI taxonomy): domain Eukaryota; kingdom Metazoa; phylum Mollusca; class Cephalopoda; order Sepiida; family Sepiolidae; genus Euprymna; species Euprymna scolopes. Next base: position 95,370,833 of record NC_136485.1, read on the forward strand.
ACAAAGCCACTATTTACATATGGAGTATTATTGCCAAGTATGAGCTAGTGCATCTGCCACTGGTCTTTAAGTGTCCAAAAAAGAGTTGCCAACCTAATAGGTCTCGCACACTCAACCAAACTCCTTGTCCCATGGACACAGTGTTGCATCATTGTGCCTTTATACAAGTATTTTAATGGAATGTGCTCTGACAAATTCAAAGCACTTGTACTCCTTTGACGTAAATATGCCTTACATTGCAAGCAGCAAAATTCTACCCCTACACTGTAAACTTTCTGCTGTAATAGTTTCTTCCCTCAAACTGCTAGACTCTAGAATTCCCAATCAGGTCCCTGTTCCTGACATGCAGAAGTTCATGTGTAATGTGAACAGACATCTCGCTGCTCAACACCCTACATATTGTTCCTGTAGATTTGGTCTTAAATAGTACCTCATAACCAAGTGGCATTGTGCCTTGTTTGGGGGTGAAATATGTTAAAAAAAAATAAAATTATATTACAAAGAATATAAACAAGACAAATCTTCCAAACCAAAACTCAACCCCAAAAACTCATAAAAAAATTAACAGCTCGTACTCAACCTCCAAATCAAAAGCCACAACTCAAAGCAAGTTGGAGGAAATAGATATGTTAGAACAAAGATCAGACACTACTGACTAAAAAAAATCAACAGATCAGAGATAATGGATACAAGCAACAAAACCCATAACAAATCCATACCGACAAACAATCTTACAATGGAACATCAGAGATCTAATTGAGTAATTATTACTTTATCCCAACATTCAGTAATCTGTTTACAGGAAACATTTTTCAAAAAAAAACAACACAAACACCCTACAATTACATACATCACAATCACAGAGCATCTGGCAGCATATTAATAATAAACAAAAAAATTCCACAAAAACATTAACATGAACACAACTATGCAAGTGACTGCAACCTTACATAAAAATGTAACAATCAATTTGCATAGCACCTAATGAACTGTGAAACTGAACTGAACAATCTAATCAATCAACTTGCGAAACCATATGATTTCACCGTAACTGTGCTGAACTGCATCATACATCTTCCCCGTGGATTCTTCACTCAAACAGCATCTCCGTCGTTGTATGGATTAACATTGTCGGCAATATCACTTCATCGATACCCTTGACACGGATTCTATAGGTGTATAGTACATTCGCAGGTTCAGTCATCTTCAAGTGTAATGTTATGCCAGTACACTGCCTCCAAGATTGTGTACCCTGTTCTTGGCGCAATGTGCTTTATTGTGTGATAGGACCTCTAAATTATTCTGTTTCCTAAGGGTATGTGGATGCACCAAAATCAAATATGCATTCCCCACATCGTGTAAATTCAGCAAATATCCTTCTGCAAAACGCTGCACGATTACCAGTGAGCAATTCAATTGGCAACCCTCTCTCACAGAACACAATCTCCAACTGCTAAATGATGCTAGCAGAATCTTGTTGGTGCAATTGCTTCAAATAGCTACGACCACAGTCTATCAACGTTAGGTACAACTAAGTGCCGAAATGAGTTATCTCAATAGTAATCCTGTTTCAATTTTCAGGGACGTCAAGGCCACCTGGTTTCCAATGCACTGGGGCTGGATCTATGGATTGGTATTCGGTGCAATCCCCAACCACTGTCCGCACTTCAGCTTTAGGTATTAATGGGTTGACAAATTTTACAAAGTACAACATCCTCTTCACACTGAGATGTGCGCTATACCTATGGATTGCCTCTACCTGAGAAACATTTTGTTCTGCGGCTATGGCACACACAAGTTTTCTGGATTCTGTCATTTTATAGATTTCATTTAATCCTCATTTTAGTACCAGAGTAAGTTGGTCAGCTCTGTTATTGTGAGACTTAACAAGCCCTACATCAATTTTCAGTGTGTATTCTGAGGCCAAATCTCGGAGTGTGGAGAGGCAACGCCTAATTAACATTTTAGAGGCTACTTTAGTGTCTGTTGTCTGCCCAGGCAAAGTGCCAGTTATCCACCAATATACACATGCAGTCCATTCATAGATGAATGGTTTTGGCTTTCCACTGCAACGCAAGGTTGACACCTCGCAGCACAACATCAAATTCAGCTAAATTTATATACTTGTCCTCATGCATTGCTTGAGCAGCTTGCATCTTCTGCCATGGAACCATTGCTTTCCACAACCACACCTATGGCAATGGAACTAGCGTCTACCCACACTGTAACATTTTTTCCACAGATACACCAGTCACCTTTCACTGGATCATCCTGGGCTGCACTCAAACAAATGTTTTCCATCATCTTTGCTAGAATAGGGTCTCGCACTTCGTCATCCTATTCACTTGTTATAGTGTTTGCTACACACTGGGAAATGGTGAGTCAGTTTCTCGCAATTTGAAAATATGATTCAACGGATAAGTCTATTGGAGACTACTGAAAGGTCACTTCTACGCTGCTATAATAGTTTTTCCTTCTCCTCCTGGACACATAATCCCAGTACATGAGACCAATCTCAACTATTTTGGAGTCGTGCTTGCTAGACCAAACTTCTCCAAATTCGCCTTGACATGGATTGCAGAACACACTCTCTCATTCATAAAAATGTTGTCGATATAAGACGCAGCCGCATTTATGATCTCATTCTGGTCAAGGATGGTATTACCAATGGCTTGCATTATTAAAGGGACGGCATTGAGCCCAAGTCCAAGGCTGGTAAGATATTGTTGCCCCTTGATCTCCACTGTTTGGAACAGCCAAACAGATTTGTCAATATGTACTTGCAAATAAGTCTAGCACTGCAACATTTGCTCCTTGCCAAATAAATATCCGCATTGGCCATATACGTCTACATACTCATTTAACTCCCAATAATTCATAACGAGCCAAACTTTCTGTTTGTTTTGCACAACAATTATGAGAGGGATTAGACCTTTTAGGGAGCCAAGTTTGTGGGGAAAATAGCTTACCGTACAAACGTCCTCGTGTCTGTCTGTCCTGTAAGTTGCACGCGTCGAGAAAGAAAGAAAGAGTCCATCATGGCGGCTGTGACGTTTTGTAGTGAACGAAGCCTTGCAAGATCACGTGCGCATGCCTTATAAAAACAGGTCACTTTTCGGTGGGAAAGCATCGAGAAATCATTTGACGTTTGAGAAGCGGCAAAATGAGTTGGAAAAATTTGTGTGAGCAGTGATTTTTGCCTGTTGATCGACTTCATCTTTGATTATGGCAGCAGCCAGCCATTATCGATCCATCTTTGTGGTTCACGATCATATTCCTCACAAATTTGTGCTGGGGTTGGATATTCTGCAAATCTATTTTTCAATGTAATTGGAGATTGGTCACCAGCCAATTTGCATGATGATGATGAAACTTCCGAGTGTTGTTTTCATACTCTGGAGAAATCAGGCTCAGTAAAGGTGATGGCAGCAAAATTGGTTTTGCGAAAATGTGGAAAATGTCACCTCACTGGCACTAGACACAGTTACTCCTAGCCGCTTGATTGCATCCAGCCCAAGCGACAAATCAAATCCAAGTAAGCATCCATCCACAATTAAGATTTCAGCATCAATGTTAATTTGCTCCATTCCTATTGTAGACTAGTGACTGTGTGCATCCTATTCCACAGCAGCTAAGTGTGCTTCTATCTGTTGTGAGCAGCCACTTTCCTCATCCATTCCTTACAACATGACTTGTAGACTAGTGACTGTATGCAGTATCCACTAAAGCTGTACATAGTCTAAACACTGCTGAGAAGTATCTGTCTTAAGTGTGCTTTGTGCCCATCATGCAGCTACTGCAGCCTGCTTTGGAACTCCTGTGCATTTTTTTAAAATAGCATTAGCATGCATGAGAGATCTAGATTATCTGGGAGGATGCTCGTAATAGTTCTCTTGCGTGTGCAAGGAATCAAGCAATGAATGCACATTTCAGGCACTGATCTGATATGCCGCCAACACTGCAAGCCTGGAAGAATCTGTGCTGCAAACTGCTTCCATGCAGCGATGGCTGTGTACAGCGCTTTTCTTTACACAATCAAAATCTGCACGCTTTTCCTCACTTAATTGCTGGTACACAGCATACGTGCCGTCTGACAAGTGCATTGAAATGACTCCCTCAATACACTTCATCTCACTCAGCTGACATATCAGTTCAGCTTTCTCCAGCCACTCCGCTATTGACTGTCCAGATTCACTGCCATCAAATACTGTTATGAGCTTTGGGTCAAAGGCCATAATCGCTGAAATAGCTTGTTGCTTCATGAGGGAAGAGAGAAAAAAAAATTGTTATCACACACTGCAGCACAGTCCTGAATAATTTTATCGACGTGGCCCGTCATGATACAGAACAACTCTATCAATTCGAATCCTAATACCTCCGTTGATTTGACACAACACGATCTCAGACAACACCATTTATTTGAACCTCCAACGATTTGACATGACATTATATGATCCCAAACAACTCCATTGATTCGAACCCAAACACCTCCAACGATTCAACACAATCCCAAACGCAATGACTCAATACGATACGTTATCAGAGCAGGCTTAGCAACTTACTGAATGACTTGTTGGCTTTTTTATAGCCCTTGGATGAACTAATTTTTGCTGTTGGCCTAACAATTCTTGAGTATTTCTGTACATGTTCGTCATACGAACAAATAGCAAAAGGAATGGAATTTGTAAACAATAAGCTGCAAAATATTCAACAAATCATTGGAGAATAACATACTAAAAACAACTTTAATAGAAAAGAGTTATACTAAATCGATTACATATCGGGCACACTTGTATAACACATTTGTACCTACTGGAAGGTGCCAGACCTTTCTTATGCACACCATACGAGGAAAAACTGTCAAGAATATATTACTAAAATGTTGATTTATTTGTTTAATCTTGAAGATCTATTCACAAAGATAGAATTATCTAAAATAGACTTTCTAAAAGAAATAAAATTATTCAACAATATATAAAACAAATTCCCTAGATACAATAACATGCCAAAACTATAATATAGAACCAAAACAATCAAACTTAGAACATAACAACTGACTTTGAATCAAATAAGCAAACCAACAGCAGGTGCAGCACTATATAAGAAAACCAACTTAATAAATTAAAAATATTAGAACTTGGAAACATAAAATAGCTTCCCACAAAATGTACATGGTGATAGTTAAGGAAATAAAACAAATATCTTAATATACAATGAAAAACTAAAAAAATTTACAAAAATGGGTGAAATTTTAAACAATGATACTACATTCCATTTTGTTGGGAGTATTACATACACAGCCATAACTTTGTATGCATTTGAAACCCTATATATCCACACACATTTGAAACCCTATTACATCCACACACAAAAAATAATTTAAGTAATCAAAAGTAATGACCATCAAACGATGTTCACAAAAATATTTTTTCTGTATTGTATGTATAGTATGTTGTCAGCTTATACAATTAATAAGTCTACAATCTAATCTGTATCTTTGTTTGTATCAAGTTAGGTATGTATATCTAATTGTATGCATAGGAAGTAATCATTATGAATTTTTTTTAACAAAATCATGAGGCAGAACAATTGGGTTATATTTTGATTTAGTTTTATGCAAAAAGGGTGCAAGTCCTTTGTAAAAAATTTTGTAAAATTTTTAAAAATAGGTATTAACAAATATTCCCCAACATTTCATGTTTTTTTTTTCTTGTTTTGCTTTTAAAAAAGGGTTTTAAAGGGGAAATAATATAAGCACTACCCCTCCCCCCTATTTAAAAAATTCATATATTTTAGATTTGCGTTGAATTTGATTCATAGTCATTAGACAAGAATTAAGCAGGATTCCATGAATTTCACCTTTTCTTTTTTTTTTAATGCTTTAAATTTTAGACTCTAGAATCCAAATCAAGTACAGTAGAACCCCGGGATACAGAATTTAAAATTAGTAACAAAATACAGTACAATATATAATACACATGTATATAATCAAATAACATAAAAAAAGCACCGTAAAGTGGGGAAAATACCGTAACCAGGGGCCGGAAAAACATTGTATTCCACATCATAGCCTGAAAAAGCTGTATCCTAAGGCCACGGTATCCTGGGGTTCTACTGTAATGGATTTTGATCAAAATTGAAAAACATTCTAGACATGGAAAATGTATGCTTTTACAGATTAAATAGTTTTCAATCGCCAGTCTGTGTGCTAAATTACTTAAATTATAAGATTGTGTTATTGATTTTTGTGAGAACAGTTACTTTTTGTAGTATTTTATTTTTATTTATTTTATTTTTTAGATAAGTTTTAAATCACGTTTTCTTAAACATTTTTTTTTTCACCTTTCTTTCTAGGTTTTGACTGGGTTTGACAGAGTTCTTCTTGATGCCCCATGCAGTGGTACTGGAGTTATATCTAAAGATCCAGGTGTTAAAAGCAGCAAGGTAAATTATTTTACCTTGTCTTTTATATGTAATCAATCAATGGAGTAGAATATCCTAATCAAACCTTTTTATTGTCTTCTGAAACTTTTTATGTACAAATCTATATATCTATAAAAGTGAAATTGTCTCTGTGTGTACATTTCCCTACCAAACTACTCTGTCAATTTTCAGTCTACAGACTTGAGATTTGGGAAAATCTTTTTAATTGGTTTTTGGCCAGAAATTTGGCTGTGAAGGGGTCAAGGTTCAACAATTTGACCTCTTGTCAATTTTTGATCTAAACACTTGAAATTTTAGATGTGGCTTACTTGGAAATAGATCAAACTTTGTGATTTGATTTGAACTCAAAACAAATGTTATGGGGTTGAAATTGGGGTCAAAGTTCTTAAAAATTTTACCTCTGTGGTGTCTATGAAATTACTCAGCCAATTTTCAGTCTAAACATTTGAAATTTTACATAGTGTATTCAGACATAGCGCAAGCTTCTTAATCGGTTTTTGGCTGAAAATTTGGCTGCCAAGGGGTCAAAGTTCAAAAGGTTTGACCTTTGCAGTCTCTAGCAAAACTATTCAGCCAATTTTGGGTCTAAACATTTGAAATTTTACATAAAGGGTATTCAGACATGTAGCAAGCTTTTTAATCAGTTTTTGAGTAAAAGTTTAGCTGCCAAGAGGCATAGTTGAAAGAGTTGACCATTGTAGACTCTCCCAATTTTGAAATTTTAGCTGTAGGGTACCTTTTTTTTCTTACATAGGCATCAGCACATTATCAAGGCCAAGAGGCCACTCAAGGATAAGGGTTAAAGAGTGTACAGTAGAAATTGGACAATATAGTAATCATTAGTAATGAAAATTTGGTAAATTTGATAACTTATATGGAACGGCTCATCAAGAACTTATTTACGTTAGACTTGAAGACAACCATATTGTAGTCAGCCGGAAAGCAGGAAAACGGAAGACAATTCCACAGGCGTGCAGTTCTAAGAAAGAAGCTTTGTTCATGGAATCTACGTTTAGGTTTAGGCACAGAAAAAGAGTGGGGGGAATTATTGATAGTGTTTACAGCTAGACGAGTGTTTCTTGTGAAAGTTTGGCGAGGGGGTACCATAGATTGAAGCTCAGTCGAACACTTTCCATGAAAATAACGATACATCAGAGACAAACTCGCAACATCTCTTCTGTGAGATAGAGGTTGCAAGGAAGAGAAAAGTACATCTCCTACGAGGCTACGAAGTCTATTTTGAACTCTATCAAGGCAGGACACGTCCTTTCTAGCAGCTCATGCCCAGATGTGGCAACAGTATTCCATCCTTGGACGTACCTGGCTCTTATATAGATAGAGAATAGCATCAGCAGTGAGATATTTACCGGATCGATAGAAATATCCCACCATTTTTCCAGCGGCCTTGGCAACAGATTTGATGTACGTGTTCCATTTAAGATCAGGAGTAATGGTCAAGCCCAGAAGCTTGTCAAAACTTGAGGCCTCCTGAAGACGAGAGCTATTCATTTCAATTGATGCCAGATGTGGATCAGAATGTTGATGATGTAAAGAGAGAAGCATGACATGACATGGACATGAGTTAAACATTTTAATATATATATATATATATATATATATATATATATGTGTGTGTGCACATAAAGTTGAGAACAGTATATAGGGCCCGGACTGCTAGTAATTAATAAAGTAATCTCGCTCTCTCTGATTTTTCCCTTTTCCTCCCTCTTTTTCATGCCAAAGTACAATATCTGTTGTAAACATATTTTGTATGTGTTAATTGACCATAGTATTTTACCTCTATTTATATGATTGTGATGGGTGACGTTCTGCTTCATACCCTAGAGCTCTACGGACAAATTTAATTTTAGTTTATCTTTAACAATTAAATATTTTCATTTACTAGCCAAACCGATGTAATGTTATTTCACTAATAATTTTAGGTGCAGTTTTGTTTTATTTTTGAATACTCTAAGATGATACAGACAAAATTTATAGGAAGAAATTCAGGAATTCTAATCCGTTTCAATATTATCAAACTTGAATCAACAACCACCTAAAAAAAAATTACAAATTGGCGAAGATGTCACACTTTAACATTTACTCAGTTTGAATTGTCAAATCACTTGTTACTCTAAATCTTTTTTTGTTTTCAAACAGTGCTTTGTCATCACTGTTTTGATTCACAGATACAATGTTAGCTGGCCAATCATACTGCCCCCCCCCCCCAGCAATCTTTCTCCTGCCGTTTGCCATCCACTTCTCAATCGATTTCTCTAGGCTCTATTCAGCCAGATCTGGACCTTCAGAAGAAATCAAGATTAATCCTGACACTTTCTGTACAGTCAAGCTGCTCCGTATGTCATTCATCATTCTCTTCCGTAACCTCTATTTCAGGATTTCCAAAATGGAGAAGTTCTCTTTTACATTCTGGCCATGTGTCATGATTAAACACCTTAAGGAAGCTTTTCATCACACCTTGAGCATCTACATTTGTGTTTGTTCCTAACAGATTTTGAAACCTTGATTCAAATTCTTTCATAATAATGGAACCTTGATTCGAATTCTTTCATAATAATGAAACCTTGATTCGAATTCTTTCATAATAATGAAACCTTGATTCGAATTCTTTCATAATAATGAAACCTTGATTCGAATTCTTTCATAATAATGAAACCTTGATTCGAATTCTTTCATGATAATGAAACCTTGATTCGAATTCTTTCATGATAATGAAACCTTGATTCGAATTCTTTCATGATAATGAAACCTTGATTTGAATTCTTTCATGATAATGAAACCTTGATTTGAATTCTTTCATGATAATGAAACCTTGATTCGAATTCTTTCATGATAATGAAACCTTGATTCGAATTCTTTCATGATAATGAAACCTTGATTCGAATTCTTTCATGATAATGAAACCTTGATTCGAATTCTTTCATGATAATGAAACCTTGATTCGAATTCTTTCATGATAATGAAACCTTGATTCGAATTCTTTCATGATAATGAAACCTTGATTCGAATTCTTTCATGATAATGAAACCTTGATTCGAATTCTTTCATGATAATGAAACCTTGATTCGAATTCTTTCATGATAATGAAACCTTGATTCGAATTCTTTCATGATAATGAAACCTTGATTCGAATTCTTTCATGATAATGAAACCTTGATTCGAATTCTTTCATGATAATGAAACCTTGATTCGAATTCTTTCATGATAATGAAACCTTGATTCGAATTCTTTCATGATAATGAAACCTTGATTCGAATTCTTTCATGATAATGAAACCTTGATTCGAATTCTTTCATGATAATGAAACCTTGATTCGAATTCTTTCATGATAATGAAACCTTGATTCGAATTCTTTCATGATAATGAAACCTTGATTCGAATTCTTTCATGATAATGAAACCTTGATTCGAATTCTTTCATGATAATGAAACCTTGATTCGAATTCTTTCATGATAATGAAACCTTGATTCGAATTCTTTCATGATAATGAAACCTTGATTCGAATTCTTTCATGATAATGAAACCTTGATTCGAATTCTTTCATGATAATGAAACCTTGATTCGAATTCTTTCATGATAATGAAACCTTGATTCGAATTCTTTCATGATAATGAAACCTTGATTCGAATTCTTTCATGATAATGAAACCTTGATTCGAATTCTTTCATGATAATGAAACCTTGATTCGAATTCTTTCATGATAATGAAACCTTGATTCGAATTCTTTCATGATAATGAAACCTTGATTCGAATTCTTTCATGATAATGAAACCTTGATTCGAATTCTTTCATGATAATGAAACCTTGATTCGAATTCTTTCATGATAATGAAACCTTGATTCGAATTCTTTCATGATAATGAAACCTTGATTCGAATTCTTTCATGATAATGAAACCTTGATTCGAATTCTTTCATGATAATGAAACCTTGATTCGAATTCTTTCATGATAATGAAACCTTGATTCGAATTCTTTCATGATAATGAAACCTTGATTCGAATTCTTTCATGATAATGAAACCTTGATTCGAATTCTTTCATGATAATGAAACCTTGATTCGAATTCTTTCATGATAATGAAACCTTGATTCGAATTCTTTCATGATAATGAAACCTTGATTCGAATTCTTTCATAATAATGAAACCTTGATTCGAATTCTTTCATAATAATGAAACCTTGATTCGAATTCTTTCATAATAATGAAACCTTGATTCGAATTCTTTCATAATAATGAAACCCTTGATTCGAATTCTTTCATAATAATGAAACCTTGATTCGAATTCTTTCATAATAATGAAACCTTGATTCGAATTCTTTCATAATAATGAAACCTTGATTCGAATTCTTTCATAATAATGAAACCTTGATTCGAATTCTTTCATAATAATGAAACCTTGATTCGAATTCTTTCATAATAATGAAACCTTGATTCGAATTCTTTCATAATAATGAAACCTTGATTCGAATTCTTTCATAATAATGAAACCTTGATTCGAATTCTTTCATAATAATGAAACCTTGATTCGAATTCTTTCATAATAATGAAACCTTGATTCGAATTCTTTCATAATAATGAAACCTTGATTCGAATTCTTTCATAATAATGAAACCTTGATTCGAATTCTTTCATAATAATGAAACCTTGATTCGAATTCTTTCATAATAATGAAACCTTGATTCGAATTCTTTCATAATAATGAAACCTTGATTCGAATTCTTTCATAATAATGAAACCTTGATTCGAATTCTTTCATAATAATGAAACCTTGATTCGAATTCTTTCATAATAATGAAACCTTGATTCGAATTCTTTCATAATAATGAAACCTTGATTCGAATTCTTTCATAATAATGAAACCTTGATTCGAATTCTTTCATAATAATGAAACCTTGATTCGAATTCTTTCATAATAATGAAACCTTGATTCGAATTCTTTCATAATAATGAAACCTTGATTCGAATTCTTTCATAATAATGAAACCTTGATTCGAATTCTTTCATAATAATGAAACCTTGATTCGAATTCTTTCATAATAATGAAACCTTGATTCGAATTCTTTCATAATAATGAAACCTTGATTCGAATTCTTTCATAATAATGAAACCTTGATTCGAATTCTTTCATAATAATGAAACCTTGATTCGAATTCTTTCATAATAATGAAACCTTGATTCGAATTCTTTCATAATAATGAAACCTTGATTCGAATTCTTTCATAATAATGAAACCTTGATTCCAACATGCTTTAGTTTTTCTTTTCAAACAGGACTCCTGATCATTTCAACTCCTTGAAACTTGGGATTGCCCTGTAAATGTTTTAGTCTGTTCTATAAACTTTGATACATTCCCCTAGGAATGTATTGCTCCTTTATCCTTGTAACAGTTTCCATACAATCCTTAATAGATGCAACTGCTACAGGAAGAATCAGATTGTTGATCTACATCAAAATGGATGATATATGCCAATTTATCTTATCAAGATTTAAATATTCTTTGTCAACTTTGCTCGGTGGTAACTTTGCTTCCTGTGGTCATAAAAATTAAACACCAATAGAGATGGACTTCTTTGTTTATATAGCCTGTAAAATTTCAGCCATATCCAATCAAATTTAACCCCACACATGTGTATCCAAACGTAACATATGAAATGTAAACATTGAAAAAACAGTTTCCCTTTTTTGTTGTAATTTTTTTACTGTTTTTTTTTTCATGTTTAACTTGGAGCATAAAAATATTGAAAGCATAAAAGAAAAATAAACATCATTGGAATGTTTATTCTCTTTCCATCAATGTAATTCTTTTAAAAATTGACCCACAAATAAAAAAGATATGACTTGTTGAAACACATTAGGTATGTAATATTGTCACAAAAATACAGCATATGCTTATAATGCTACTTATCTTGCCTTTGATAACATTTATTTGTTATACATTGGTTTTTGACAACTTTTTTGAATCTGTGTATAGTAAAACAAACCCAAATAATTTTTTAGACTGAGAAAAGCTAGTTCATCAAACAGGTCAGATACAAAATGGCAAAATGCAGTGAATACAAGGTCTTTCAAGTGCTTGTGTACTTTCTTAGCTCTACCACAACATCCTCATTTGATGATGTTGCTGCAAGATTTTCCATATGAATATAGACTGCTGCATACTGACCATGATCCTCAGCCAAATGACCATCTTTCTGTCCTTGTAAAAAGACTCTCAGTGCCCTGTCTACATAGGGAACCCATCTGGTACCTTTCACTGGTGCTGGTGAGTAAATTCTTGCTTCAAGTTCTTCTCCAATGATCTTGAGTTCTCTCTTGCTCTTTGGGCTAAAGTGGTAGGTTTTCCATATCAAATGCAGACAATCATTGACAAGCTGCATAAAAGGACATTGTTTTGGTAGCTTCAATGTGGCTAATTCAAGCCTGTGTGTCATACAGTGAAAGTCAGTGAAATGGGAAACTTCCTGCCTTAATAGTGACACAACACCATTCCTCTGTCCAATATTCACATTTGAACCATCTGTATACAACCCAATAATTCTCAATGATATTTCATCATCACTGATTCCCACCTTTGAAAGAGCAGATTTAGCAGCAGAGATAATGCCTTCAGCATGGCCATGTTCAATAATAATAATAATTTCAACAAGTTTATTTTCTGCTTTGCCATTCAATACTATTCTCACATAAACTGCTTCATTGTCAGTAGCACCATTAATCATAACCGCCGCATAATGAGAGTTACTGATAGATTCCAATGTCTCATTTCTGATTGTGCTTGCAAGAGTAGACATCATTTCACCGCAGTTAACATCATTTCTGTATGCAGGTGCCACAGGTAGCGCATTTTGTATTGTAAGAATAGCGGCTTGAGTTTTGTAAAGGCCATTTCTTCTTTCCCTATACAATAAACTGTGTTAAATTTAATTTTATAAATCTGTCAAATCCTTTTTGTTGGATTTGATTTCTGCTTCAAGAAATTTCTTGGCAGTGTGAGAGTTTTCAATCAATTTTTTGCTTTTTTTATTAGTGACAAAGTCGTGGCACTTGCCAAGACTTTTGCTATGGCCAAGTTTTCACGTTTAAATTTACTACTACCCTCAACAAAATCAGTTTTGCCAGCCAAAGTTGAACCAGCTTAACGACAAAAATCACAATACATCCTGTTTTTTCTTCTGTCATAATGAAGTCAGATGAAAGTTGACAACCAAACTTGTCGGAATTCTCATACAATGGATGGTTTATTTTCATTTTGTATGTCGTCACCATCATTTTTATCATTCGAGGGATTCATTCAGCATTTCTACTTGGTTTGGTTTATTAAAAAGAAAGCCGATATTTTCTTTGGTACCATGTTTATTTCTTTCACTTGTCCAGAAGAATGAAATATGAAACTGCAAATAAAATATACAAAAACCTCAATTTTTTTTTTTGGGGGGGGGGGGATCTTTTTATTGATTGATTTTAAAATAAACTATCTATAATAAAAAAAAAAATAAAAAAAATGAACTGGTACAGTTCACACCCCTTTATATATTTTTTTCTTTTTGTCATTTTTCAATTTTTTCAGTAGATTGCACAATCTACCAGATTATTGAAAAGAATTGCGAAAAATTCAATATTTAAAGATTTTTAGGGGGTGCTTAGTTTTGTATACAACATTTTAGTAAATCGACCCCCCCCCCCCATATTGGAAACACTCGATGAGAGACACTAAACCCTAAGATTATGCGGATTTAAATGTACATCAGTTTGGGAGATGTAGAGATTTGGGTTGTTTTGTTATTTTTGTTTTTATTTTTTATCAAAATTTGTTGGAAGTTAATAAAAAAGAATTTTTTTTATTTAAAACTTGTAAAAAATGTATGAAAATTTGTATAAAATGAACTTTTCAAGAGAATTGTTAAATCTTTTGAACCGAATAAACATTTTACATTAAATAAAAACACTAAAAATTTATCCATTTAGGTAGAAAAGTAACTTATCTTAGCATTGCAAGTTGATTTTTTTTCTTTTTAGATAATTGTTATTTTATCAACTTGTATGAAAAGAGCTATGTAAAAGATGCTTAAAACCGTTTGAATTATGCAAATACCATCAGGAGTTCAAAAGTTATGAGAATTTTAAGTGCCAAAATTTATGCTTTTCTGTGAACATTTTTCTTTAGAAAAAGTGGGTTAAATTACGAACCTCAACATTTCAAGAAATTCGGTAATTTCACCACCATTTATTTATTTTTCAAGCTATTCTCATGAAACTTGGCACCCTTATATAAAATTGTCTGCTCTTTCTGATTATACAGTCAAATTTGATGGATCTCTTTATGAATTATCTCATGAATTATAAATTCAGATGTACAAATTTGTTTTTTTTTTGTTTTTTTAATCAGCACATGGTATCATACAATGTTTATGAACAAAACTATTTATAGTGGTATTTAAATATAGCTTTATTGAGAACAGACAATTCCTGCCTCCTCATCAAAGGAGAGCTTAATCTTGGGTATAGCCATTAAATACCTAAAGAGCATTCATAGCCGGTATTTACTACTCCCCTCAAAGAAAAAAATTGAATAGATATGAATTAATCTCAGAAATAAAGCGAAGAAAATTTTTCATATAGATTTTGGATTTCTGTAAAAGATGAAAATTCCCATAGTCGATCAGAACATATGCATTTTGGGACGAGTCCAATTTTCAATTTTGCAAATCCTTTCTATCTGACTCAAAATATACCCCTATTTTCTGAGATGCAACCATAAATCGTACTCTACATGAATCCTCAAATGTAACTTTCACAGTACCAGGATACCAGGAATCCTGATAAGCAACAACCAGTTGATGGTAATTTTTGTCATTTCTATTCTGTTTTATTTACTGAAAATTCAATTATGTAAACAAAGAAATAAAATGGTAATTTTTTTACCTTGTTTCCACCTTAACATTTAAAATGATTTCTTTTATGGATTTTAGGGTATGCTGAAAATAAATATTGCATTTAAATTTTCTGCAAATAAGTAGTTTTCCGGATATTCAACAATGTCATTTCTTATGTTATAGCTGGTGGCCATCTTGGTATGCAAAAGCACGCAAACGCAACCCCTTAGAAACTATGCACAAATGCGCATACCAAGATGGTCACCGGTGATAACATAAGAAATGACATTGCTTAATATCCGGAAAACTACTTATTTGCAGAAAATTTAAATGCAATATTCGTTTTCAGCATACCTGAAAACCTTAAAAGGTAGTCATTTTAAAGAAAACTGTTACGGTGGAAACAAGGTAAAAATTGACACTATGCATCACAATGAAATTCTTTATCGAATCACCTAATTATTATTATTATTATTATTATTATTTAGATACCCTCAATTAAAAAAAAAATGGATTTGTTTTACAGATTCGAAGAAATGTTTTGGTAATGAGTTAAAAATAGATTCGAGTTTCACGATATCATTATTTAATTGTAGGGTGAAAGTATATAATAGTAAACAAAAAACACCCTTCCTACCTCATGTTAAGAATGGGGTTCTAAATAACGGTATTATTTCAGCATGGTAGCATAAGTGCACAAGTACCTTTTATTTAAAAAGAAAAAAGCAATGTTAAAATTTCTTAAAATCGTAAAAACAAAAAAAGAAAACGTGAACGTGATGCAAAATGAACGATGTTAAAACTTTAAAAAATTTGAAAAATAAAAACAAAAAAAAACAGCAAACGCGAAAAATGGCATAAATACCCTGTTTCAATATAGTATTGTTTGGAAATCAAATTTGAAAAACTTGAAAATAATTTTTTTTAAATTGACAAACTCAGAATAAAAAAATGACTAGCCTAGTAAGACGAAAGCAGAAAAACAGTTTTCTATCTTTAAGAGAATACTTTACTCAGCTCGGCACATTATGTTAGCATTAACGCTTAGCGAGCCGTTTTTCTGTTAATTTCTGTAAAAGATAACATTTTAAATAAATTTCTGCACAATTAATGATTATTAAATATTTACATATTATACGTGAAAATAATTCTGAAACTATTATCTATATCAAAATATGCCAATTTATCTTATCAATTTTGAAATATTCTTTGTCAACTTTACTCTGTCGTAACTTTGCTTCCTTTCGTCATAAAAATTAAACACCAATAGAGATGGACTTCTTTGTTTATATAGCCTGTAAAATTTCAGCCATATCCAATCAACTTTAACCCCACACATATGTATCCAAACGTAATGTATGAAATGTAAACATTGAAAAAAGTTTCCCTTTTCTGTTGTCGTAATTTTTTTACTGTTTTTTTTTTTCATGTTTAACTTGGAGCATAAAAATATTGAAAGCATAAAAGAAAAATAGATAAACATCATTGGAATGTTTATTTTATTCTCTTTCCATCAATGTAATTCTTTTAAAAATTGACCCACAAATAAAAAAGATATGACTTGTTGAAACACATTAGGTATGTAATATTGTCACAAAAATACAGCTTATAATGCTACTTATCTTGCTTTTGATAACATTTATTTGTTATACATTTGTTTGTTTTTGACAACTTTTTTGAATCTATGTGTATAGTAAAACAAACCCAAATAATTTTTTTTCTTAAAAATATTTTCCGGGTCACGGGTAAAATTACCCGTGCGGAAAGTTAAAAATTTAAAACCTCCATAAAAAAAAATTGAAATAATTTTCAATATAGTTTCATCTGTAAAAAAAAGTTATCTAAATTAAAATCAATATTTTTTTCAGTGTGTGTGTGCAAAGAAGTTCCAAAAATGTTTAATTGCATCATTAGCTAAATATTAATAAAATGTGAATTTTTTAAAGAAAAAATATTTCAAAATTGACTTGACGCAATAGCTTAAATATAAAGCTGTATTTAACAGATAGCAAAATAATTTTGTTTTTTAATTTTTGGAAGACGTTAATCACAACTGTCAATCAGCGTAATGCATAACGTGTTTCCAATGATATTTGTTTTGGGATTCTTCATGATCTTCAAGACCTCCACCTTCTAAAAAACCACAGTCTTTTCTTTCACCCCCCCCCTCGAAATTCCACCCATTTTGGAGGAAATCAAGTCAAATATTCCTCACCCCCTCATATACCAATTTTTTCCTTTTCTCCCCTGTCAAGGACCCCCCCCTCACTTAGAGGCTGTCCGCGAAACCTTGGTTCCTTTACAAATCAGTAAAATGGGCAGTCTATCATTTCAGATGGAGTAGGAAGGGTCTTACTAACCACATTTTTATTTTTCCCACACCCCAACACAAATGAAATTTTTATTAATATTATTTTTTTGTATTTTTTGTGTAAATAAAACATTTTTAAAATTGGGTTTAAGTATACACACACACACACACACACACATTAAAAATGCTAAACAATAAAAGATGCTGGCTAAGAGAGAAATCTTTTAAAATTTTAAACAGACTAGATAGACCAACTAACCCACACCTTTTTTGAGTTGACTTTGTGCCTAAATTTTTTGTTCATTTTCCCTTTTGTATTTTTTCTTTCTTGTGAATAAAAAATTTGATACCTCAAATTCATTTTGAGATGTTTCTTTAAACAGTCTTCATTCAAAAAAGAAAAGGTATTAAACCTTTTATTGTTTAAATAATTTGACTTTGCTCATTTTATTTTTAAAAAATATAAAGATTGTAAAGATATTTTTCATTCAATAATCGAAGATTGTCGGAAATAAAAAGTCGACAAAAAGATAGGGTTTTTTTTTTTTTTTTTAGTCGCCAGCTGAAAAAGATCACTTGTAAATGCGAGTGATTTACTCGCAATGTAGAGCCCTGTACCCTTTCCAACATTATTAATCACCACAGGGATTGAATTAAGTCTAGTCAATTTTATAAGCCTCAATGCTAACAAGCCTATCTGCTTTGCTTCATAATATAACAACTCTCCAGTCAAAGTGAAGAAATGATTTGATTTTTCCTAGACAAAAATGTATTTCTTCTTCTTATGTTGTACTTTTTTCATCTCTTGGATTTAATACTGTTTGAATAAAAAATGGCTTAGTAGAAAGAAGTGTTCTCATCAAGTCCTCTGCCGCAATTCTAGCAATGGAATATAGTAATGCCATCACTTTGCTTGAATGCCACTGATGTTAAACATTAGTTGTTTTCAATTGATTAGTAATATACTTTTTATTTGTATGTAACATTTTCATGACTTAAAAAAAATGGTAATTTATTGCTTTTTTAACTTTTAGAACCAAGAAGATATTGGCAAATGTGCAAATCTCCAGAAAGAACTTATTTTGTCTGCAATTGATTGTCTCGATGCAGAATCTATGACTGGTGGTTACCTTGTCTATTCCACTTGTTCTGTTTTGGTAAGTCAATATTTCCTTGCAAGTTAGTCATTTTAACAGGTTTCATATTTTTAATTTTCCTTTTTTTTGTTTTTCTTTTTTTTTTTTAAACTTTTTTTTTTATTTAATATTATCAGTTAATTAGATGTTATGAAATTCATTTATATACAGATAATGTATTGCTTTTTGTTTTTTGCTTGGTGAAAAGCTTTTTCCATTTCCATACTTATACAGTAGAATCCCGGGATACAGTGACCCTAGGAAATTACTTTTTCAGGTTACGATGTAGAATACAATGTTTTTCCGGATCCTGGTTATGGCATTTGCCCCGCCTTACAATGTTATTTATAATGTTATTTGATTATATACATATGTATTATATATTGTATTTTGTTAGACATTTTAAATGCAAAATCCCGGAGTTATATGACAAACACTGACTATATATTTCCAAAGATAAAAAGCAAATATACATTTTATTTTTTTTATACCAGAACATAATGAAACATTTTAGCACTGATCTTGAAAAAAAATTTGTTACTTCTCTTTCAAAGAACATTGGTTTTCATGGATGACAATGCGCCTATAATGAACAAAATTTGTACAATTGCAGGTTGAAGAAAATGAATGTGTTATTGAGTATGCTCTGAAGAAAAGAAATGTTAAATTGGTACCAACAGGTTTAGAATTTGGAGAGGATGGATTTGTAAAGTAAGTTGGATTTTCTTTCAATTTCTTTTTGTCAAAAAAAAAACTTAGCTTTCTGTTTATAAATGTTTTGTGGGTGATTTTTTGAACTTTGTTTATTATGAGACACTCACAAAAGAGAGCATTTTTTCAGATTAATATCTTTTATTTTATTATTTTTGCTCTTTTTTTTTCCTCAGCCTGCCCTAATGTCATTTAAAGATTGCTTACCTTGATACATGGAAAAATTCTTGTCTTTGAAAGATTTATATGTGAAATTATTTAGTACAGCATGTCCAAAAAGTCACTGAAGGGTTTTAAACTTGAATAGATCCTTTATTTTTTATGTCTTTAAATGTCTATACAAAGAACAAAAGTCAACACATTCTATACAAAGAACAAAAGTCAACACATTCTATACAAAGAACAAAAGTCAACACATTCTATGCAAAGAACAAAAGTCAACACATTCTATGCAAAGAACAAAAGTCAACACATTCTATACAAAGAACAAAAGTCAACACATTCTATACAAAGAACAAAAGTCAACACATTCTATGCAAAGAACAAAAGTCAACACATTCTATGCAAAGAACAAAAGTCAACACATTCTATACAAAGAACAAAAGTCAACACATTCTATACAAAGAACAAAAGTCAACACATTCTATACAAAGAACAAAAGTCAACACATTCTATGCAAAGAACAAAAGTCAACACATTCTATGCAAAGAACAAAAGTCAACACATTCTATGCAAAGAACAAAAGTCAACACATTCTATACAAAGAACAAAAGTCAACACATTCTATACAAAGAACAAAAGTCAACACATTCTATGCAAAGAACAAAAGTGAACACATTCTATGCAAAGAACAAAAGTGAACACATTCTATGCAAAGAACAAAAGTGAACACATTCTATGCAAAGAACAAAAGCCAACACATTCTATGCAAAGAACAAAAGCCAACACATTCTATGCAAAGAACAAAAGCCAACACATTCTATGCAAAGAACAAAAGCCAACACATTCTATGCAAAGAACAAAAGTGAACACATTCTATGCAAAGAACAAAAGTGAACACATTCTATGCAAAGAACAAAAGTGAACACATTCTATGCAAAGAACAAAAGTGAACACATTCTATGCAAAGAACAAAAGTGAACACATTCTATGCAAAGAACAAAAGTGAACACATTCTATGCAAAGAACAAAAGTGAACACATTCTATGCAAAGAACAAAAGTGAACACATTCTATGCAAAGAACAAAAGTGAACACATTCTATGCAAAGAACAAAAGTGAACACATTCTATGCAAAGAACAAAAGTGAACACATTCTATGCAAAGAACAAAAGTGAACACATTCTATGCAAAGAACAAAAGTGAACACATTCTATGCAAAGAACAAAAGTGAACACATTCTATGCAAAGAACAAAAGCGAACACATTCTATGCAAAGAACAAAAGCGAACACATTCTATGCAAAGAACAAAAGCGAACACATTCTATGCAAAGAACAAAAGCGAACACATTCTATGCAAAGAACAAAAGCGAACACATTCTATGCAAAGAACAAAAGCGAACACATTCTATGCAAAGAACAAAAGCGAACACATTCTATGCAAAGAACAAAAGCGAACACATTCTATGCAAAGAACAAAAGCCAACACATTCTATGCAAAGAACAAAAGCCAACACATTCTATGCAAAGAACAAAAGCCAACACATTCTATGCAAAGAACAAAAGCCAACACATTCTATGCAAAGAACAAAAGCCAACACATTCTATGCAAAGAACAAAAGCCAACACATTCTATGCAAAGAACAAAAGCCAACACATTCTATGCAAAGAACAAAAGCCAACACATTCTATGCAAAGAACAAAAGCCAACACATTCTATGCAAAGAACAAAAGCCAACACATTCTATGCAAAGAACAAAAGCCAACACATTCTATGCAAAGAACAAAAGCCAACACATTCTATGCAAAGAACAAAAGCCAACACATTCTATGCAAAGAACAAAAGCCAACACATTCTATGCAAAGAACAAAAGCCAACACATTCTATGCAAAGAACAAAAGCCAACACATTCTATGCAAAGAACAAAAGCCAACACATTCTATGCAAAGAACAAAAGCCAACACATTCTATGCAAAGAACAAAAGCCAACACATTCTATGCAAAGAACAAAAGCCAACACATTCTATGCAAAGAACAAAAGCCAACACATTCTATGCAAAGAACAAAAGCCAACACATTCTATGCAAAGAACAAAAGCCAACACATTCTATGCAAAGAACAAAAGCCAACACATTCTATGCAAAGAACAAAAGCCAACACATTCTATGCAAAGAACAAAAGCCAACACATTCTATGCAAAGAACAAAAGCCAACACATTCTATGCAAAGAACAAAAGCCAACACATTCTATGCAAAGAACAAAAGCCAACACATTCTATGCAAAGAACAAAAGCCAACACATTCTATGCAAAGAACAAAAGCCAACACATTCTATGCAAAGAACAAAAGCCAACACATTCTATGCAAAGAACAAAAGCCAACACATTCTATGCAAAGAACAAAAGCCAACACATTCTATGCAAAGAACAAAAGCCAACACATTCTATGCAAAGAACAAAAGCCAACACATTCTATGCAAAGAACAAAAGCCAACACATTCTATGCAAAGAACAAAAGCCAACACATTCTATGCAAAGAACAAAAGCCAACACATTCTATGCAAAGAACAAAAGCCAACACATTCTATGCAAAGAACAAAAGCCAACACATTCTATGCAAAGAACAAAAGCCAACACATTCTATGCAAAGAACAAAAGCCAACACATTCTATGCAAAGAACAAAAGCCAACACATTCTATGCAAAGAACAAAAGCCAACACATTCTATGCAAAGAACAAAAGCCAACACATTCTATGCAAAGAACAAAAGCCAACACATTCTATGCAAAGAACAAAAGCCAACACATTCTATGCAAAGAACAAAAGCCAACACATTCTATGCAAAGAACAAAAGCCAACACATTCTATGCAAAGAACAAAAGCCAACACATTCTATGCAAAGAACAAAAGCCAACACATTCTATGCAAAGAACAAAAGCCAACACATTCTATGCAAAGAACAAAAGCCAACACATTCTATGCAAAGAACAAAAGCCAACACATTCTATGCAAAGAACAAAAGCCAACACATTCTATGCAAAGAACAAAAGCCAACACATTCTATGCAAAGAACAAAAGCCAACACATTCTATGCAAAGAACAAAAGCCAACACATTCTATGCAAAGAACAAAAGCCAACACATTCTATGCAAAGAACAAAAGCCAACACATTCTATGCAAAGAACAAAAGCCAACACATTCTATGCAAAGAACAAAAGCCAACACATTCTATGCAAAGAACAAAAGCCAACACATTCTATGCAAAGAACAAAAGCCAACACATTCTATGCAAAGAACAAAAGCCAACACATTCTATGCAAAGAACAAAAGCCAACACATTCTATGCAAAGAACAAAAGCCAACACATTCTATGCAAAGAACAAAAGCCAACACATTCTATGCAAAGAACAAAAGCCAACACATTCTATGCAAAGAACAAAAGCCAACACATTCTATGCAAAGAACAAAAGCCAACACATTCTATGCAAAGAACAAAAGCCAACACATTCTATGCAAAGAACAAAAGCCAACACATTCTATGCAAAGAACAAAAGCCAACACATTCTATGCAAAGAACAAAAGCCAACACATTCTATGCAAAGAACAAAAGCCAACACATTCTATGCAAAGAACAAAAGCCAACACATTCTATGCAAAGAACAAAAGCCAACACATTCTATGCAAAGAACAAAAGCCAACACATTCTATGCAAAGAACAAAAGCCAACACATTCTATGCAAAGAACAAAAGCCAACACATTCTATGCAAAGAACAAAAGCCAACACACTCTATGCAAAGAACAAAAGCCAACACACTCTATGCAAAGAACAAAAGCCAACACACTCTATGCAAAGAACAAAAGCCAACACACTCTATGCAAAGAACAAAAGCCAACACACTCTATGCAAAGAACAAAAGCCAACACACTCTATGCAAAGAACAAAAGCCAACACACTCTATGCAAAGAACAAAAGCCAACACATTCTATGCAAAGAACAAAAGCCAACACATTCTATGCAAAGAACAAAAGCCAACACATTCTATGCAAAGAACAAAAGCCAACACATTCTATGCAAAGAACAAAAGCCAACACATTCTATGCAAAGAACAAAAGCCAACACATTCTATGCAAAGAACAAAAGCCAACACATTCTATGCAAAGAACAAAAGCCAACACATTCTATGCAAAGAACAAAAGCCAACACATTCTATGCAAAGAACAAAAGCCAACACATTCTATGCAAAGAACAAAAGCCAACACATTCTATGCAAAGAACAAAAGCCAACACATTCTATGCAAAGAACAAAAGCCAACACATTCTATGCAAAGAACAAAAGCCAACACACTCTATGCAAAGAACAAAAGCCAACACACTCTATGCAAAGAACAAAAGCCAACACACTCTATGCAAAGAACAAAAGCCAACACACTCTATGCAAAGAACAAAAGCCAACACACTCTATGCAAAGAACAAAAGCCAACACACTCTATGCAAAGAACAAAAGCCAACACACTCTATGCAAAGAACAAAAGCCAACACATTCTATGCAAAGAACAAAAGCCAACACACTCTATGCAAAGAACAAAAGCCAACACATTCTATGCAAAGAACAAAAGCCAACACATTCTATGCAAAGAACAAAAGCCAACACATTCTATGCAAAGAACAAAAGCCAACACATTCTATGCAAAGAACAAAAGCCAACACATTCTATGCAAAGAACAAAAGCCAACACATTCTATGCAAAGAACAAAAGCCAACACATTCTATGCAAAGAACAAAAGCCAACACATTCTATGCAAAGAACAAAAGCCAACACATTCTATGCAAAGAACAAAAGCCAACACATTCTATGCAAAGAACAAAAGCCAACACATTCTATGCAAAGAACAAAAGCCAACACATTCTATGCAAAGAACAAAAGCCAACACATTCTATGCAAAGAACAAAAGCCAACACATTCTATGCAAAGAACAAAAGCCAACACATTCTATGCAAAGAACAAAAGCCAACACATTCTATGCAAAGAACAAAAGCCAACACATTCTATGCAAAGAACAAAAGCCAACACATTCTATGCAAAGAACAAAAGCCAACACATTCTATGCAAAGAACAAAAGCCAACACATTCTATGCAAAGAACAAAAGCCAACACATTCTAAAGAGTGTGTTTACACTCTAAGACATTCAGTAATTGGGGGGGGGGGGAGGAGAAATGCAAAGTTCAAATAATCCTTATTTATGAAAAATAGTGTCTTTTAAATTTTGCTTATTTTCAGCTTGCATATTTGTGCTCTTTCCAAAACATTATTCATGACAGATTGCAGAATCTCTGGATTGCGATTTAACTCCCTTATTTTGTTAATGTTTTCCTTAAATTTTTGCAGAGTTTGAGGTTTAGCATAGACTCTTTAAGATATCCCCATGAGAAAAAGTTTTTGAATTGTGTTGTGACTTGGACTATCCCTTACATGAAAATGCCATCGATAAGCTCTTTGAATCAAAACAATTGACCTCTGAGTTTGGTAAAACAGTTTCACAACTTGGATACATTGTCCAATTAATTTCCATAATTAATCCATACTTAATTTTAATATTATCTGTAAAATATCTGAAATAGAGAAAAAAATAATCATTAATGTAAAAATGAAAAGGATTTTCAAGCCTTCAATGACACTTTGGACACCCTGTATTTTGCGGTCTTAATCCTAACAAGAAGTCTGACACAATTTTTTTCAAATTCGCTACACTTATAGATCTCCACAAAAGGAATTGAATGGCACTTGTTACACATCTCAAGGTCAAGGGGGTTTCTTAGATATGACCTTGACCTTTTTATAAAAATGTGAATTTTTATGAAGTGACCAACTTTAAAAGACAATATCTCTGTTGTTTATGGGCCTACAAAGTTCATTCATATATCATTCTAAAGTACTAAAGTATATTTTTGTAATATAAATTTATTACAGTTGTCTCAAAAGGTTTTCAAAAAGATTGATTTCCTGTAGATATTACTATCATGTCAAATGTCAAAGAAACTGTTTATCACCAACATCAAATGTTGTTTATTCTTTTGATGCTATAACATAATTAAATCTCAACATACTTTTTAGAATTCTTTATTACATCACTTTTTCTGTATTAAAATCTGTGTTGTATAAGAAAAAATATGAAAGTCATTCTAAAATCGTTTGATTTCTAGAAAAATATTATTTTTACTTCACAACCAGAATTTACATAAAATTTAACTTGTCAAGAATTTTTTACAGCATTCATTCTTAAAGTTTTCCATTGAAACAAGTAATCATAAACAAAAATTGCCTTTTTTTTGTAAATTTAGAATATCAATCATTGAGAAAAATTTGTTCACCATTGAGGTCACATATTATGTTATAATTTAATTAACCCTTAACATGTTTCAAAATTCTTTCTTTTTTTTATGTATCACTTTTCCCATAACAAAATCTGTATTGCATTAAAAAAAAAAAATGAAGAAAATTAAGTTTTGTTAAAAATATTTTTATCGATTTCATGATAATGGTCTTTATCAGTCAGCATTAAAATAGCTTTACAAAAATACCAAACATAACCATATTGTGAAATATCAAAATATTTTTATATGAAGAAGCAGGTACTACGTGCCACCATTTTGAATTTTGCCCACTTCTATAAAACACTTGTAGACACAGTTCTAGTGGAATGCCCATCATGAGATTTGGAATATATACTGTCATGAGATAGACAAATATTTTACCAAAATTAAAAAAAAATTAAAATAACGTTTTTTTGAGAGAATTCAAGTAAAATGTCATGGTCAACTTTTTGATTTGATGCGGAATGAGCCATCTAATAGCTGATATGCTCGATATTCAAAAAATTATTTCCCCCCACTCATGAAATATCTGAAATGCTGCATTTTACTTTGTTATAACTGTAAAAGGTAAAAAGAATGGAATTTTTTTTTTTATCAATGAAAAAAGTTTTAATTCTGTTTAGAAACAAAATTATAACATAAAACACCAGACATATTGTTTACTACTAAAGAGTTCTCTACATTTCTGTAGAAACACAAACAAAGTATAGCTATATTTGTTCCATAATTCCAAAATTCTCCATATAAGAACCCTTTAAAGAAAAACAAATGAGCTCACTTCACATAAAACTTTGGCAATTATGTCTATGTCTTGCTTCATAGACTGATTTTGTTAATTTTACAGTGCTTTCAACACTTGGTGAATATGCAGGCACATCAAGTAACTCTTGCTTTCTAGCATTTATCAATAATTCCTAAATTTCATCTTCACATAACCCCTCAGTAAATACTGGCTGCGAAACTCCACTTTAAGAAAGGTCTATCAAATGTGTAGCTTACAAATTTATTCTTGAAATTTTTTAAAACTCATTTTCAATGGTTCCCCATTCGTGAAAAAAGAAAAGAGAAGTCAATTTATATAATTAAATCAAACAAATGAACTTAACTTTTATTTTTCTTATAATGAAATTAAAATACTATTATTTATATAAAATGCTATTAAAAAATACTATTTTATTTTTCTTATGAAATTAAAATACTATTATTTAAATAAAATGCTATTAAAAAAATACCTTATATTATTCATCGGACTACTGTTCTCATCTTGAGTGTGATTTTCACAACGTTTTGGTCGATATAAACTCTGACCTTCTTCAGGTGTATCTTGTCAAACTTGAGACTTTGGATGGAATTTCGAGCGGAACCCAACTGCTAAGTAGACCTTAACGGGGGTAGCATGCTCTTGTTCCATCAACCATATGTATATTTTGGTTTCCCACACTGAGGATTGAACCCAACTGCTCAGTAGACCTTCACGGGGGTAGCATGCTCTTGTTCCATCAGCCATATGTATATTTTGGTTTCCCACACTGAGGATTGAACCCAACTGCTAAGTAGACCTTCACAGGGGTTGCATGCTCTTGTTCCATCAGCCATATGTATATTTTGGTTTCCCACACTGAGGATTGAGCCCAACTGCTAAGTAGACCTTAACGGGGGTAGAATGCTCTTGTTCCATCAACCATATGTATATTTTGGTTTCCCACACTGAGGATTGAACCCAACTGCTCAGTAGACCTTCACGGGGGTAGCATGCTCTTGTTCCATCAGCCATATGTATATTTTGGTTTCCCACACTGAGGATTGAACCCAACTGCTAAGTAGACCTTCACAGGGGTTGCATGCTCTTGTTCCATCAGCCATATGTATATTTTGGTTTCCCACACTGAGGATTGAGCCCAACTGCTAAGTAGACCTTAACGGGGGTAGAATGCTCTTGTTCCATCAGCCATATGTAAATTTTGGTTTCCCACACTGAGGATTGAGCCCAACTGCTAAGTAGACCTTAACGGGGGTAGAATGCTCTTGTTCCAACAGCCATATGTATATTTTGGTTTCCCACACTGAGGATTGAACCCAATTTCTAAGTAGACCTTAACGGGGATAGAATGCTCTTGTTCCATCAGCCATATGTATATTTTGGTTTCCCACACTGAGGATTGAACCCAACTGCTAAGTAGCCCTCGCCGGGGTAGCATGCTGTTGTTCCATCAGCCGTATGTATATTTCGGTCGCCCATACTGTGGATTGAACCCAACTTCTAAGTAGACCTTACCGGGGGGTAGCATGCTCTTGTCCCATCAGCCACATGAATATTTTGGTCGCCCACAATGGATATTAAACCCAACTGTAAAGTACGCCTTAACGGGGGTAGCATTCTGTTTTTCTATCAGCCACATGTATATTTTGGTTTCCCACACTGAAGATTAAATCCAACTGTAAAGTACACCTTAACGGGGGTAGCATGCTCTTGTTCCATCAGCCATATGTATATTTTGGTTTCTTACACTGAAGATTAAACCCATCTGCTAAGTAGACCTTCACGGGGGTAGCATGCTCTTGTTCCATCAGCCAAATGTATATTTTTGTTTCCCACACTGAGGATTGAACCCAACTGCTAAGTAGACCTTCACGGAGGTAGCATGCTCTTGTTCCATCAGCCACATGTATATTTTGGTTTCCCACACTGAGGATTGAACCCAACTGCTAAGTAGACCTTCACGGAGGTAGCATGCTCTTGTTCCATCAGCCACATGTATATTTTGGTTTCTTACACTGAAGATTAAACCCAACTGCTAAGTAGACCTTCACGGGGTGGCATGCTCTTGTTCCATCAGCCAAATGTATATTTTTGTTTCCCACACTGAGGATTGAACCCAACTGCTAAGTAGACCTTCACGGGGGTAGCATGCTCTTGTTCCATCAGCCAAATGTATATTTTTGTTTCCCACACTGAGGATTGAACCCAACTGCTAAGTAGACCTTCACGGAGGTAGCATGCTCTTGTTCCATCAGCCACATGTATATTTTGGTTTCCCACACTTAGGATTGAACCCAACTGCTAAGTAGACCTTCACGGGGTGGCATGCTCTTGTTCCATCAGCCACATGTATATTTTGGTTTCCCAGACTGAAGATCAAACCCAACTATAAAGTACACCTTAACAGGGGTTGCATGCTGTTGTTCCATCAGCCATATGTATAGTTTTGTTGTCCACACTGAGGATTGAACCCAACTGCTAAGTAGATCTTCACCGGGGTAACATGCTCTTGTTCCATCAGCCACATGTATATTTTGGTTTCCCACACTGAGGATTGAACCCAACTGCTAAGTAGATCTTCACGGGGGGTAGCATGCTCTTTTTCAATCAGCCACATGTATATTTTTGTTTCTCACACTGAGGATTGAACCCAACTGCTAAGTAGACCTTCACAGGGGTAGCATGCTGTTGTTCCATCAGCCACATGTATATTTTGCTTGCCCACACTGAGGATTGAACCCAACTGCTAAGTAGACCTTCACAGGGGTAGCATGCTGTTGTTCCATCAGCAACATATATATATTGGTCGTCCGCATTGAAGATGTAATTGCATCTTCACGGGGGTATGATGATGTTGTTCCATCTGCCAAATGTATATTTTTGTTTACCACACTGAGGATTGAACTCAGCTGCTAAGTAGACCTTCACGGGGGTAGCATGCTCTTGTTCGATCAGCCAAATGTATATTTTGTTTTCCCAAACTGAGGATTGAACCCAACTGCTAAGTAGACCTTCACGGTGGTAGCATGCTCTTGTTCCATCAGCCAAATGTATATTTTGGTCGCCCACACTGAAGATTAAACCCAACTGTGAAGTACAACTTAACGGGGGGGTAGCATTCTGTTGTTCCATCAGCCATATGTATATTTTGGTTTCCAACACTGAGGATTAAACCCAACTTCTAAGTAGACCTTCACGTGGTAGTATGCTCTTGTTCCATCAGCCAAATGTATATTTTGGTTTCCCAAACTGAGGATTGAACCCAACTGCTTAGTAGACCTTCACGGGGGTAGCATGCTTTTGTTCCATCAGCCATATGTATATTTTGGTTTTCCACACTGAGGATTGAACCCAACTGCTAAGTAGACCTTTACGGGGTAGCATGGTCTTGTTCCATCAGCCAAATGTATATTTTGGTTTCCCACACTGAGGATTGAACCCAACTGCTAAGTAGATCTTCACGGGGGTAGCATGCTCTTGTTCCATCAGCCAAATGTATATTTTGGTTTCCCACACTGAGGATTGAACCCAACTGCTAAGTAGATCTTCACAGGGGTAGCATGCTCTTGTTTCTTCAGCCAAATGTATATTTTGGTTTCCCACACTGAGGATTGAGCCCGACTGCTAAGTACACCTTCACAGGGGTAGCATGCTCTTGTTCCATCAGCCAAATGTATATTTTTGTTTCCCACACTAAGGATTGAACCCAACTGCTAAGTAGATCTTCACGGGGGAAGCATGCTCTTGTTTCTTCAGCCAAATGTATATTTTGGTTTCCCACACTGAGGATTGAGCCCGACTGCTAAGTACACCTTCACAGGGGTAGCATGCTCTTGTTCCATCAGCCAAATGTATATTTTGGTTTCCCACACTGAGGATTGAACCCAACTACTAAGTAGACCTTTACGGGGTAGCATGGTCTTGTTCCATCAGCCAAATGTATATTTTGGTTTCCCACACTGAGGATTGAACCCAACTGCTAAGTAGATCTTCATGGGGGTAGCATGCTCTTGTTCCATCAGCCAAATGTATATTTTGGTTTCCCACACTAAGGATTGAACCCAACTGTAAAGTACACCTTAACGGGGGTGGCATGCTGTTGTTCCATCAGCCATGTGTATAGTTTTGTTGTCCACAGTGAGGATTGTACCCAACTGCTAAGTAGATCTTCACGGGGTAGCATGCTCTTGTTCCATCAGCCACATGTATATTTTGCTTGCCCACACTGAGGATTTAACCCAACTGCTAAGTAGACCTTCACGGGGGTAGCATGCTCTTGTTCGATCAGCCAAATGTATATTTTGTTTTCCCAAACTGAGGATTGAACCCAACTGCTAAGTAGACCTTCACGGTGGTAGCATGCTCTTGTTCCATCAGCCAAATGTATATTTTGGTTTCCCACACTGAGGATTGACCCAACTGCTAAGTAGACCTTTACGGGGTAGCATGGTCTTTTTCCATCAGCCAAATGTATATTTTGGTTTCCCACACTGAGGATTGAACCC
Source organism: Euprymna scolopes (assembly GCF_053919585.1). NCBI lineage: Eukaryota > Metazoa > Mollusca > Cephalopoda > Sepiida > Sepiolidae > Euprymna > Euprymna scolopes. The sequence continues at coordinate 95,402,126 of NC_136485.1, forward strand.
AACTGCTAAGTAGATCTTCACAGGGGTAGCATGCTCTTGTTCCATCAGCCAAATGTTTATTTTGGTTTCCCACACTAAGGATTGAACCCAACTGCTAAGTAGATCTTCACGGGGGTAGCATGCTCTTGTTTCTTCAGCCAAATGTATATTTTGGTGTCCCACACTGAGGATTGACCCAACTGCTAAGTAGACCTTTACGGGGTAGCATGGTCTTGTTCCATCAGCCAAATGTATATTTTGGTTTCCCACACTGAGGATTGAACCCAACTGCTTAGTAGACCTTAACGGGGTAGCATGCTCTTGTTCCATCAGCCATATGTATATTTTGGTTTCCCACACTGAGGATTGAGCCCGACTGCTAAGTACACCTTCACAGGGGTAGCATGCTCTTGTTCCATCAGCCAAATGTATATTTTGGTTTCCCACACTAAGGATTGAACCCAACTGCTAAGTAGACCTTTACAGGGTAGCATGGTCTTGTTCCATCAGCCAAATATATATTTTGGTTTCCCACACTGAGGATTGAACCCAACTGCTAAGTAGATCTTCACGGGGGTAGCATGCTCTTGTTCCATCAGCCATATGTATATTTTGGTTTCCCACACTGAGGATTGACCCAACTGCTAAGTAGACCTTCATAGGGGTAGCATGGTCCTGATTTCTTCAGCCAAATGTATATTTTGGTTTCCCACACTGAGGATTGAGCCCGACTGCTAAGTACACCTTCACAGGGGTAGCATGCTCTTGTTCCATCAGCCAAATGTATATTTTGGTTTCCCACGCTGAGGATTGAACCCAACTGCTAAGTAGACCTTTACGGGGTAGCATGGTCTTGTTCCATCAGCCAAATGTATATTTTGGTTTCCCACACTGAGGATTGAACCCAACTGCTAAGTAGATCTTCACGGGGGTAGCATGCTCTTGTTCTATCAGCCAAATGTATATTTTGGTTTCCCACACTAAGGATTGAACCCAACTGCTAAGTAGAACTTCACGGGGGTAGCATGCTCTTGTTTCTTCAGCCAAATGTATATTTTGGTTTCCCACACTGAGGATTGACCCAACTGCTAAGTAGACCCTTACGGGGTAGCATGGTCTTGTTCCATCAGCCAAATGTATATTTTGGTTTCCCACACTCAGGATGGAACCCAACTGCTTAGTAGACCTTAACGGGGTAGCATGCTCTTGTTCCATCAGCCATATGTATATGTTGGTTTCCCACACTGAGGATTGAACCCAACTGCTAAGTAGATCTTCACGGGGGTAGCATGCTCTTGTTCCATCAGCCAAATGTATATTTTGGTTTCCCACACTGAGGATTGAACCCAACTGCTAAGTAGACCTTTACGGGGTAGCATGGTCTTGTTCCATCAGCCAAATGTATATTTTGGTTTCCCACACTGAGGATTGAACCCAACTGCTAAGTAGATCTTCACGGGGGTAGCATGCTCTTGTTCCATCAGCCAAATGTATATTTTGGTTTCCCACACTAAGGATTGAACCCAACTGCTAAGTAGATCTTCACGGGGGTAGCATACTCTTGTTTCTTCAGCCAAATGTATATTTTGGTTTCCCACACTGAGGATTGAACCCAACTGCTAAGTAGACCTTTACGGGGTAGCATGCTGTTGTTCCATCAGCCAAATGTATATTTTGGTTTCCCACACTGAGGATTGAACCCAACTGCTAAGTAGACCTTAACGGGGTAGCATGCTCTTGTTCCATCAGCCATATGTATATTTTGGTTTCCCACACTGAGGATTGAACCCAACTGCTAAGTAGATCTTCACAGGAGTAGCATGCTCTTGTTCCATCAGCCAAATTTATATTTTGGTTTCCCACACTAAGGATTGAACCCAACTGCTAAGTAGACCTTTACGGGGTAGCATGCTCTTGTTCCATCAGCCATATGTATATTTTGGTTTCCCACACTGAGGATTGAACCCAACTGCTAAGTAGATCTTCACGGGGGTAGCATGCTCTTGTTTCTTCAGCCAAATGTATATTTTGGTTTCCCACACTGAGGATTGAACCCAACTGCTAAGTAGACCTTTACGGGGTAGCATGGTCTTGTTCCATCAGCCAAATGTATATTTTGGTTTCCCACACTGAGGATTGAACCCAACTGCTAAGTAGATCTTCACGGGGGTAGCATGCTCTTGTTCCATCAGCCACATTTATATCTTGGTTTCCCACACTAAGGATTGAACCCAACTGCTAAGTAGACCTTTACGGGGTAGCATGCTCTTGTTCCATCAGCCATATGTATATTTTGGTTTCCTACACTGACGATTAAGCCCAACTGCTTAGTAGACCTTCACAGGGGTAGCATGCTCTGGTTCCATCAGCCACATGCATATTTTAGTTTCCCAAACTGAGGATTAAACCCAACTGTAAAGTACACCTTAACGGGGGCAGCATGTTCTTGTTCCATCAGCCATATGTATATTTTGCTTGACCACATTGAGGATTGAACCCAACGGCTAAGTAGACCTTAACGGGCGTAGCCTGGTCTTGTTCCATCAGCCACATGCATATTTTGGTCGGCCACACTGAAGATTGAACCTGACTCTAAAGTACACCTTAACGGGGGTAGCATGCTCTTGTTCCATCGTCGATATGTATATGTTGGTTGCCCACACTGAGGATTGAACCCAACTGCTAAGTAGACATTCACAAGGGTAGCATGCTTTTGTTCCATCAGCCACATGTATATTTTGGTTTCCCACACTGAGAATTGAACCCAACTGCTAAGTAGACATTCACAGGGGTAGCATGCTGTTGTTCCATCAGCCACATGTATATTTTGGTTTCCCACACTGAGGATTGAACCCAACTGCTAAGTAGACATTCACAAGGGTAGCATGCTTTTGTTCCATCAGCCACATGTATATTTTGGTTTCCCACACTGAGGATTAAACCCAACTGCTAAGTAGACATTCACAAGGGTAGCATGCTTTTGTTCCATCAGCCACATGTATATTTTGGTTTCCCACACTGAGGATTAAACCCAACTGCTAAGTAGACATTCACAAGGGTAGCATGCTGTTGTTCCATCAGCCACATGTATATTTTGGTTTCCCACACTGAGGATTGACCCCAACTGCTAAGTAGACATTCACAAGGGTAGCATGCTTTTGTTCCATCAGCCACATGTATATTTTGGTTTCCCACACTGAGGATTGAACCCAACTGCTAAGTAGACATTCACAAGGGTAGCATGCTTTTGTTCCATCAGCCACATGTATATTTTGGTTTCCCACACTGAGGATTAAACCCAACTGCCAAGTAGACCTTCACAGGGGTAGCATGCTTTTGTTCCATCAGCCACATGTATATTTTGGTTTCCAACACTGAGGATTGAACCCAACTGCTAAGTAGACCTTCACGGGGTAGCATGCTCTTGTTCGATCAGCCAAATGTATATTTTAGTTTCCCACACTGAGGATTGAACCCAACTGCTAAGTAGACCTTTACTGGGGTAGCATGCTGTTGTTCAATCAGCCACATGTATATTTTGGTTTCCCACACTGAGAATTGAACCCAACTGCTAAGTAGATCTTCACAGGGGTAGCATGCTCTTGTTCCATCAGCCACATGTATATTTTGGTTTCCCACACTGAGGAATGAACCCAACTGCTAAGTAGACCTTCACAGGGGTAGCATGCTTTTGTTCGATCAGCCAAATGTATATTTTAGTTTCCCACACTGAGGATTGAACCCAACTGCTAAGTAGACCTTTACTGGGGTAGCATGCTGTTGTTCAATCAGCCACATGTATATTTTAGTTTCCCACACTGAGGATTGAACCCAACTGCTAAGTAGATCTTCACAGGGGTAGCATGCTCTTGTTCCATCAGCCACATGTATATTTTGGTTTCCCACACTGAGGAATGAACCCAACTGCTAAGTAGACCTTCACGGGGTAGCATGCTCTTGTTCGATCAGCCAAATGTATATTTTAGTTTCCCACACTGAGGATTGAACCCAACTGCTAAGTAGACCTTTACTGGGGTAGCATGCTGTTGTTCAATCAGCCACATGTATATTTTAGTTTCCCACACTGAGGATTGAACCCAACTGCTAAGTAGATCTTCACAGGGGTAGCATGCTCTTGTTCCATCAGCCACATGTATATTTTGGTTTCCCACACTGAGGAATGAACCCAACTGCTAAGTAGACCTTCACAGGGGTAGCATGCTTTTGTTCCATCAGCCACATGTATATTTTGGTCGTCCACATTGAAGATTGAATTGCATCTTCACGGGGGTAGCATGATGTTGTTCTATCAGCCACATGTATATTTTGGTGTCCCACACTGATGATTGAACTCAACTGCTAAGTAGACCGTCACGGGGTAGCATGCTCTTGTTCGATCAGCCAAATGTATATTTTGGTTTCCCACACTGAGGATTTAACCCAACTGTTAAGTAGACCTTCACGGGGTAGCATGCTCTTGTTCCATCAGCCAAATGTATATTTTTGTTTCCCACACTGAGGATTTAACCCAACTGTTAAGTAGACCTTCACGGGGTAGCATGCTCTTGTTCCATCAGCCACATGCATATTTTGGTTTCTTACACTGAAGATTAAACCCAACTGTAGGGGGGTAGCATTCTGTTGTTCCATTAGCCCTATGTATATTTTGGTTGCCCACATTGTGGATTAAACCCAACTGCTAAGTAGACCTTCACGGAGGTAGCATGCTCTTGTTCCATCAGCCACATGTATATTTTGGTCGCCCACATTGAAGATTGAACCCAACTGTATAGTGCATCTTCACGGGGGTAGCATGCTGTTGTTTCATCAGCCATATGTATATTTTCTTGCCCACACTGAGGATTGAACCCAACTGCTAAGTAGACCTTCACAGGGGTAGCATGCTCTTCCATCAGCCACATGTATATTTTGGTCGCCCACATTGAAGATTGAACCCAACTGTATAGTGCATCTTCATGGGGGTAGCATGCTGTTGTTCCATCAGCCATATGTATATGTTGGTTGCCCACAGTGAGGATTGAACCCAACTGGTAAGTAGATCTTCACAGGGGTAGCATGCTCTTGTTCCATCAGCCACATGTATATTTTTGTTTCTCACACTGAGGATTGAACCCAACTGCTAAGTAGACCTTCACGGGGTAGCATGCTCTTGTTCCATCAGCCATATGTATATTTTGGTTTCCCACACTGAGGATTGAACCCAACTCTCTTTTGTAAAACTTAATTATGTTCTGCAAAAACAAAAACAACAGCTGCCTTCCCCTCTCCTTTTTCCTTCCCTATTTCCCAACCCTGTCGGTGGGGCGTTAGAATACACTACCTGCCCCCCTGCAGAGAGTAAAATTCCCTCAATGAGTCCACCTGTTGGCCGTAGGTGGCATTCCATAATGTCTATGAAAAGGATCCTGGTGGCTGAGCAACTGATACCTAGGGAAATAAAGTTATCCATTGCAACACTTCACTTTGGCCCAATCCGATCAATCGGCTGGTCACGTCTATCTCACCATTATACACATTTAATCTGCACCAAATCTAAATGATACACGACACTTCCCCATCAATACTGATCCCCAAATAAGTGGTGAAAGCAGTCAATTGTATATAGCGAACAAGGGCTAGACATGGATGTTTTTCTCTGATCTTTCCCATATTTTACTTGGATGGGAGAAATTAATATACTCGAGTGCTCAAATCCTACATTATGTACAAGTATATCATACCTGTAACCCTGTAGTAGCCAGGGCGAATTGGATTATCCCTGTGCGCATCCCAAGTAGGGCTCCAGGGTGGGTGGGGAGCAGGGATGATGAATTAAAAAAAAAAAAAAAAAAAAAAAAACAATATGAGTTATAAAAATCCAAGTAAAAAAAGATTTTTGGACAGTTCAGACAGTGACATGAACGAGAAACCAGATAACTATCCAAACTTTATAGTAATGGAGTCAATTGGAGAAGTGCCTTTAACCAAACTCGCCCCCTTTAAGATAGAAAAAATACTATGAGAAAGGATCAGGCCTAAATTAGTCAAAAAATTAAGAAATGATAGAAATTTTTACTAAAACACAGGCAGATGAACTTTTAAAATGGAAACATTTTGACAATATAAACATATCCTCACAAAACACTAAACATATGCAAAGGAGTTGTGAAAAGCCCTGATCTTTCACTTTGCTCCATCAACGAAATCTGTTCAAATCTGAAAGAACAAAATGTAACGGATGTCAGAAGAATTCAAAAAAAAAAAAATGGAGAAATGATAAACGAACACACGTATATACTAACCTTTAACCAATAAAAAATTCCACAAGAAATAAGAATACGAGAAACTAAGAGTGGAAACATACATCCCCAAACCCACTGCGTTGCTTTAACTGTCAAAAATTTGGCCACCATCAGGACCAATGTACACGCCAGCCAATGTGTTTTTTTGTTTTTTTTACATGGAGGCCACTACTTATCAAGGCCCAGAGGCCACTCAGGGATAAGGGTTATTGCGTGTACAGTAATCAGTATTGTAGTAATCATTAGTATTGGAGATTTGATAGTGTCTTACTTAAGAGGGCGGTTTGTCAGGAACTTGTTTATGTTGGACTTGAAGATATCCAAGTTGTAGTCAGGTGGGAAACAGGCAAATGGAAGAGAGTTCCACAGGCTTGCACTTCTGAGAAAGAAGCTCTGCTCATGGAATCTACGTTTGGATTTAGGCACAGATAAAGAGTGGGGAAAATTATTGACAGTAGTTTTAGCCAGACGGGTGTTTCTCATGAAAGTTTGGCGAGGGGGTGGGGGAGATTGGAGCTCAGACGAGCACTTGCCATGGAAATACCGATAAAACAAAGACAGGCTCGCAACATCTCTTCTGCGGGAGAGAGTCTGCAGGGAAGAGAAAAGGGCATCCCCCACAAAGCTAAGAATTCTATTTTGTACTCTGTCAAGGCAGGATAGGCTGTTTTTAGCAGCTCCTTCTCAGATGTGGCAGCAGTACTCCATCCTTGGATGTACTTGGCTTTTATACAGATAGAGAATTGCATCAGTAGTGAGATATCTTCTCGAGCGGTAGAAGGATCCCACCATTTTCCCAGCGTCCTTGGCAACAGACCTGATGTATGTGTTCCATTTCAGATCAGGAGTAAAGGTCAAACTCAAAAGCTTGTCAAAACATGGAGCCTCCCGAAGACGAGAGCCATCCATTTCAATTGATGCCAGATGGAGATCAGAGCGTTGATGATGTAAAGATAGAAGCTTGGTTTCAGATGCATTAAAAGTAACCAGCCACCTCTTCCCCCACTCTACCCACACACTCAAGATCAGAAGAGAGAGAATTAGAGAGAACTTTGTCATTTACAGCCTTTGATGTGTTGCCGTAGATGGTAGTGTCATCAGCATAAATGTCAACGAATGATTTAAGTATGTGTTTTGGGAGATGATTGATGTAGATCAGGAAGAGAGTTGGGCCCAGGATGGATCCTTGAGGGACTCCAGCATTAATACTGTGGGCCTCTGATTTCTGCCCATCAACCACTGCTCTTATGAACCTATCGGAGAGAAATGATTTAATGATTGAGAAAACATTTCCAGTGATACCGTAGCTGGAAATCTTGTGAAGTAGGCCCTTATGCCATACCTTATCGAAGGCCTTTGATATGTCGAGCAATCGCCCTGGAAAGGAAGCCTTTGTCAAGAGATTCACTAAGCCTATGAGATATAACCATTAGCACATCTGCTGTAGATCTTGCGGAGCAGAAACCATATTGCATGTCACTAAGAAGGTTGTTTCTGTTGAGGTGGTTGACTACTTCTTTATTTAGTATGGATTCCAACAACTTACTCATGACACACAGGAGACTTATTGGTCTGTACTGAGAGGGAGATGACTTTTCACCTGAATTCTTAAATACAGGGCATACTGATGAGGTTTTCCAGGGTGTTGGAAAGCACTTCTCCTTAAGGTAAGGTTTAAACAGTTTTGTAAGTATGGCGGCAAGTTCTGGTTGGAGCTTTTTCAGCACTATAACTGGAATGCTGTCAGGGCCAGTTGCTTTACTGGAATCAAGGTTCTTGATTAGCTTGGCGACCTCACACACATATTTGTATGTTGCATAGCGTGTTGTCTGTTATTCGGGGAGTTGATGGCCTTCGTCGCATAGGGTAGAATTAGCTGCAAAGTTCTTGGCAAATAGTTTAGCCTTGTCTGATGCTGACAAGATGACCTCAAGTCCATTGATGATGGTTGGGATAGAATGCATGCTTCTGTTCAGGATCCTGTTTGCTATTTGCCAAAACTGGTGGGAACCAAGCCGCTGCTCAGCTACCTTGGATTTAGCGGACTGAGCATATAGCTCTCTTGCATGTTTTATTACTCTTTTAGCGTGGTTTCTGGCAGTCCTGAAAGCAGCTTTAGTCTCAGTACATCTATTATGTTGGTAGCTATGGAAAAAGTGATTTCTGTGCGCGATGGCAACAGCACATTCTGGGGAGAACCATGACTGGCTGTTAGGTTTTTGTTGGAATTTTTTAGATGGTATGAATCAGTCTATTAACCATTCGGTCAGATCTGATACTATAGAGGACACATCCTTTTTAAATATGGAATGGAGAGGTAGATCAGATATGAATGTACGGAAGCTATCCCAGTCAGCCATAGAGTATCGGTATACAGTACGGTGGAGAGGTATGTCTGAAGACTTATTACATTTCATTTTTATCTTAACTGGTACCACTGAGTGGTCGGAGATCCCAGAGGAGATAGAACAGAACATGAACATAGCTCAGGGGAAGTTGAGAGAAAAAGGTCTAGATGGCTTGCGTACTGACCTGTAGTATCAGGCACACGGGTGGGCTCTCAAACAATCTGAGTGAGGTCATAGGCAATGGCAAAATCATGACAGAACCTCTCCTCATCATTTGTCTTATTTGAGTTAGTCAGCCATTCCACGTTATAGACATTGAAATCACCGCAAATGTGAATGTTAGCCGAGGGATGAGCAGACAGAATTTGGTCAATTTTCTCAGATATACTCTTAAAGATAGTAACTCCGCTGTTGTGGGGGCGATAGAGGGCAAATATAAATGCGGTGGTGTAAGCAAGTGAAACCTGGATGCACATATAAGTTAAATTAGGGTCTTCTCTGGAGATATCTTTGCCACATGGGAAGCCATCTTTAATGTAGGCACATATACCATGCCCATGGCAGTCTTGGGGGTCAGATTTAGATGTTAAGTTAGAGTATCCTTTTATTATGAACTCATCTAGGTAGGTGGTCGGGCTTTATCCAGTTTTGCTTAGGAAGAATATGTCCGGTTTCGTCTCGTGTAATTGTGTTTCAACCTCTAGAAGGTTGGAACGTAGACCGCTAATGTTGGAGAAGGAGACCTGGTAGTAGGGGTCTACATTGGAGGATGGGGTTCTAGGTTTATTCGTGTTGTGTGGAAGGTGTGGAGAAAATAACAATCATATCAACTGTCAAAAAACTTATAAATGTGCCAACTGTAAAGAAAATCACAGTGCCTACTCCAAAGACTGTGAAATCTGGAAAAAAGAAAAGGAAATTGTTAAAGTTAAACACTCGTTAAACATCACGTACCCAGAAGCAAGAAAAAGGGCAGTATTATTATTCAGAAATAATAAAAAAGAATACTCCCAACACTAATAAACATGACAACAATTATTGCATAACAAACCTTGATATTAAAATCCACGACTTCACCAACCAAATCAAAATATTGATAAATACAATTGAAGAAATGAAAAAAAACAAATATGAATAAAACCTCACTAGAACCAAAAATCCAAACACCACACCTAATAGACCAAAAACAAATCCCCCCCCCCAAAAAAAAACAGAATCAAACTTAACTAAACAAAAACTACAAATAAACCCACAAATTCCCCTCTCCAATAGCTTTAAGACATTGGAGATCGAGAACTCTGAGGAGTAGAATACCAACAATAAGGAGAGTCCTTCAATTTCCTGCAAGAGTTCTAATATAAAAAGATAACAAGAAGCAAAAAAATACACTCTCCAAAAACGTCCGAACAGACAAGAACAATAAATGGGAAAAATTCTTCGAAGAAAACCAACCCCACAGATGGAGCACAAACAAAGCCAACTGGGCCGAATTTAAAGAACTTTGTTCACTAAAACTAACAGAACATCAAATCCAAACAATAGAAGAATTCACAAAAGTACTCATAACAATAGCCAAAAAATGCATACCCAAAAATTCTCCTGAAAAACCCAAAAAACCATGGTTCAATCCAGAATGTAAAACGGCCATATTAGACAGAGAAAGGCAGCCTTAAGAAAATTTAAAAAACAACCCACAACAAACAACTTAATAGAATACAAACATCAAAAAGCTAAAACTCGAAAAACAATTAAAGAATGCAAAAGATCCTGCTGGCAACAATTTGTCAACAAAATCAACGTCACCACTAAACCCAAAACCATCTGGGAAATAATTAGGAAAATAACTGGAAAATATAATCCAAATCCAATCAAACACCTTCTCACAAATAAACAGAAAATAACTAATAAAAAAGATATTGCTAACACACTAGCTAAAAACTTTGCCGGAAACTCATCATCAAAACACTACAATAGACAATTCCAAATACTTAAGAAATATGAAGAAAAGTACAAAATAAACTTTAACTCCAAAAACTAAGAGCTTACAATGAAATCTTCTCGCTCAATGAACTAGAAACCGCCAAAGAAAAATCCCATAACTCAGCTGTAGGACCAGATGAAGTGCACTACAGCTTCCTTAAAGAAATTCCACCCGAATCATTAAATCTCCTTCTCAAAATTTATAATAAAATATGGGAAACAAAAGATTTCCCAAGTTCATGGAAAAACGCATCAATCATCCCAATACCCAAACTGGGAAAAAATACATCAAACCCAGAAAACTACAGACCAATATCTCTCACAAGCTGCCTATGCAAAACGTTCGTAAGAATGATTAACTACCGTCTTATATGATATCTAGATGACAACAAAATAATTTCTGAAATCCAGTGTGGATACCAAAATAATCGAGGATGTATAGACCACATCACTAACCTCGAAAATTATATCAGAAGCTTTTATCAATAAGGAACACGTAACATCTCCTTTTTTTTTTATCTTGAGAAAGCATATGAAACTACCTAGAAACACGGTATCATAAAAGATCTCCACAACATCGGACTAAGAGGCAGATTACCTGAATTCATAAAAAACTTCCTAACAGACAGATTTTTCCAAGTTCGCATAGACTCAACTTTATCAGACCCACAAAATCAAGGAGTGCCCCAAGGCAGCATATTATCAATAACTATCTTTAACATAAAAATCAATAACATAAAAGAACTCTCTCCTGATATACATAGCTCCTTATATGTAGATGACTGCTCAATCAGCTACAGATCTAAATACACTCATACTATTGAAAGGAAACTACAACATAACATAAATAAAATTAATAAATGGGCAACGAAAAATGGTTTCAAATTCTCCAAAACTAAAACAAAATGCATCCATTTCTGTAACCAACGCAAACTCCACTCTGACCCAACCTTACAGATTGAAGGCGAAAAAATTCCATTCGTAAATGAACACAAGCACCTGGGAATCATTTTTGACAAAAAACTAAATTTCATTCCACACATCAATCACATCAAAACCAAATGTAATAAAGCATTACAACTCCTAGGAGTCATCGCCCATACAGATTGGGGAGCTGACAAGAACACACTACTCAAACTATATAGAGCGTTAATTAGATCAAAAATAGATTATAGTAGATCCATATATCAATCCACCAGAAAGTCATATCTAAAAACCCTCAACACAATATGCCACTCTGACCTAAGACTAGCACTAGGAGCATTTCCAACCTCCCCTGTAGAAAGCCTGTATGCAGAAGCACATGAAACTCCTCCAATGCTCAGAAATCAAAACCTTTGTCTAAAATACTACACAAAACTTACAGCCAACCCCACAAACCCATCACACAATAGCACTTTAAATCCAAACCGTAAACAACTTTTCGACCAAAAAGAAAATGCAATCAAAACCTTTGGACTTTGAATAAAATTGATTTCCAAAGAAGTAAGTCTACTCATAACTAAAATTCACGAAACTATCCTACTCAAAACCACTCCCTGGAAAATCATATCCCCTAACATCGACCTAAGTTTAAGTAAATATGAAAAGAAACATACTCATCCAATAACTTATCATGATAATCTCGATAAAATCAAAGAAAAATATCCAGACCACACACATCTATACGGATGGGTCTAAACAAAATAACGCAACAGCCAGTGCAGCAATACTCAATAAATCAATCAAAAAACAATCAAACTTCCCAAAAGAAACCTCAATCTTCAGTGCTGAAATACATGCTCTAATCCTAGCTCTCAATCTAGTCTCCAATAACAGAAAAAACAAGTTTATAATCCTTTCAGACTCCCAATCTACTCTAAAAGCTATTAAAAAGAAAAAGATGGACAACCTCCTAATCGCAAAACTACTCCAAAAATTAACTGAATTAAACAGTAAAAAAGAAATACTTTTCTGCTGGATACCGAGCCATTCCGGTATTAAAGGTAATGAATTAGCAGATTCAGCAGCAAAAAACGCCTTAAATCTCCCAATCGATGCAAATTTTAAAATTCCATACATAGATCTAAAAAGACGTATCAACGCATACACAACAGAAATGGCAAACCTACTGGAATGAACACCCTAACAATAAACTTAACGAAATCATGCCAAAAATTAAAAAACAAGAACAAAATACAAAACTAAACAGAAAAGAAGTCAAACTAACAAGAATAAAAATAGGTCATACTCACTTAATCCACTCATATCTCCTAAAAAAAGAAAGCCAGCCCATCTGTATAACTTGTCAAACACCACTCACAATCAAACACATATTAATTGAATGTACTAATTTTGTAACAGTAAGAAATTGATTCTACAAAGAAAACAATATTAAAGAGTTATTTAATAAAAACAATCCCCACACCATACTCTCATATCTTAAAAAAATTGGCCTTTATAAAAAAATTTAAAAAGAACCCTTATACAACGGTCCTGGATATGACCTAAAACTATACCCGATGGTGAGGCTCCACCTTGCGGGCCTTGGGGAGTGTGGAACCACCCTTTAATTGCGATTGCTCCCAGGTCCACTCTGACCCAAAGTGGTAGTACCTGTTAGGGTCCCAACTGTGGATTAAATAGAATACAACTTAAAAAACAAATATACTCCATTAAAAATTGTTCCTCAAAATCACTAGATTCGGCATTAAATAACCTGAAAAATGTTCATATGCCGTAAAACAAAATCACCCAACCGACCAGCCTCACAAAAACCAAACCACGATCTCGCTCAACATCTAAAACCAGAGATAAATCAAGCATAAAAGCTATCAAGCCAATTGAACACAAAGAACCAGAAGCCATAGAAACAGAAACCGAATCCATCAACGATAAAAAGCTCACAAATGCACATGAAACAGTCCAATGATTCAAATACAAGAACTACAGACCAAAATAAATTTAAAACCTCCTTGGAAACAATGGAAGTAGAAGACCGAACTCCCAAACCCCCATAAAAAAAAACACCCCTATTCTCAAGACAAAAAGAAATCAAATACATAAAATCTAAACTATGGCCAACAAAATAATCCAATGGAATTGCAGAGGTATAAAAGCCAACCGGAATGAATTACTTCTACTAATATCCGATCTATGCCCCATAATATGCCTACAAGAAACCTTTTTAAAACCATCTGAAAATATCAATCTTCAAAGTTTTACTGAATACAACTATACAACAAATAACCCAAATAGAGCTTCTAGATGAACATCCATTCTCATTAACAAAACCACGGCACAAAGCCAAATAAATTTACAAACTAAATTGCAGTCAATTGCCATCACAACCACCCTACATAGAACAGTCACAATTTACTCCATATACCTGCCTCCAAACGACCCCATAGATGAAACTGAAATAGAAAAACTCCTCAACCAACTCCCTCGCCCCTTCTTATTATTAGGCGACTTTTAATAGTCATAATGTTAGTTGGGGATGCTCAGACACAGACAGAAAAGGAATCACTATAGAAAATATTATCAACAACCTATGCATATATAACAAGAAAACCAACCTTTATTTATTATCAACAACAACAACCTATGCATATATAACAACAAAAGACCTACCTTTATTCACTCCGCTACAAACTTGTTCTCAGCAATTGGCCTTTCTATAAGTGATCCTAGTATTTTTGTAGATTACAATTGGACAGTGCATGTGGATACCTGTGGAAGTGACCACTTCCCAATAACATGAGAACACTTTGATCCTGAAATAACTTTAAAAATTCCTCACTAGAACCTTAAAAAAGCTAACTGGAATAAATTCAAATTACTATGCAAATACTACCTGGAAAACAATAACAATTATATTCAAAATCAACTTAAATTTTCTCATTGTTTATACGAGTAGCCCTGAAATAAATGAAATACTATTTTTTAAAAAATACTATTTTATTTTTCTTTTAATGAAATTAAAATACTATTGTTTAAATAAAATTTCCAAAACGAACGATTGCTTTCTAGCTATGCTAACTGATGACAGTTCTTTTATTTCTTTTTTATGGTAGCTTCAAACCAAAACTTTTATACCAATCAGAAAAAAGGTTACTTTTTTTTTTTCTTTTTTTCTCACTTTTATATACATCTTTATTTTTAGTTTATATTTAATAAAAATATCAGAAGTACGACACTACAAGCCATCTTGCGGATTTAAAGGTCTCATCCTGTATGCTGCATATTTAGGATGTTCGTATAGTCCCAACAGCATACTCTAAAAATAGTCTTTGGTCCCCAGTGAGATTGTTATTTTTTGTTAGAGTAACTACGTTCTAGAGGACTACTTATTGGTAAAAAGTCAACTTGGGGTAAGTGATAATGGTTGTTGCTACATAATTTTCCGAGTGGACCAGTGAATGATATTGGGATTCATGCACATCCAGCAATGAATTAATGTCCTAAAATGATCAATATTTTGTATTTTTCAATTTAGTTTATTTTCTAAAGATATCTGTCCAAATTTACATCAGCATTTGTGCTTTAGCATATCTACACTCTTTTACATTCTACACTCTAAAACATTGATGACGTCATCTGCTAGAACTGCACCAGTTGCTCCAACAGTAGCGATTACTCTGTGAAATTCCATCTCCTTCGTGAATGTCAAATGATGTTCTTAGCTTTTCTTTGATTTTGCTTTCCCTTTTCATCCACAATTTCCTTGTAAAATAAAGTGTCTTGTCCATTTTCCGTGAACACCAATTTCTAATTTTTTGATTATAGGCATTATTTTTTGTTTTCTTTTTTCCTGTAAATTGACAAATCTGATCTTACAATAATAGTGCCATAAACACTAGTGCAAAAACGTTAAGTATTTTTTTAAAACTAATCCTAAATGTTTTTTTATGTTACCTTGTTTTTAAACTTGTTTTTTCGTGTTTTATTTATGTATTTTGTCTGTATTCTCCTGTCTTATCCGTCAACCGCCCCCCCCCCCATGCTACAAAGTAAACGATAAAAACAAACAAAATGCCGGAAACTAACGATAGAAAAAAAAAATGCCGGAATTTATTTTCTATTAGAGTAGATAAACTTAGGACTTTATTTAAGTAGTATACTTAATATATACTATTACTGCAAGCTTGCTTCCTTGCTGGCCAATCAAACCATCTAATACAGTTAGCCTTATGTTCAAGTACATTCGAAATATAATACAGTGCAAAGAAAAAGTTACCCATGAAAACGAACCTCTTAAAGTAAAACCTTGAATAATTATCTAAACTCGAATGTAAATTAATATTAAGCTGACTTTACAAATTGATAATAGTTAATTATTGTATTTTAATTAATTATAATGTGAAACTCTAATGATTCAAACTCGATAGATAACGACAAACTTCCACCCATTAATATGGGAGGGGAGATTATCATCAAGTGTCCTGAATTGTTAACTTAGCACCGGACTTACTACTTAGATATAAATAAGTCACTTGTACCCATTACTCCCCCCCCTTTTTTTTTTTTTTTTTTTTTTAAATGGAGAGTAGATAATACAGTGGATGTGTTATCGGCAGCTCCAGTAACTTTCGCTTCTCCTATTTTGTCATTCTTCCTCATTCAATGAGTGATTTTTCTGACAAAGGGTGAAAAAAAAGCTGCTTAAAGGTCGGTAGTACTTGGTGACCAGTAGTCTGAGATGTTGGAAATTTTTCTGTCTCTGTCTGTCCTTGTGGCCATGTCACTAGTAAGGGTGCTGGAGGTAAACGTTTTGTCTGGGCTGACGTTATCCGCCTGATAGTCAGGGACCCGAACCTTGGATTAACCACTAAGGAGACTGTCCTATCAGCAGGCACAAAGTACTGGGACTGCTGTATTGCCATTTGGTGAGTGGATCTGGACCATACAGTAGTCTCTGGTGGAGCCTCTCGATGCCATACTAGTGGGTAATTGTTACGGCTTTACCTTTTTGTGTGCTACAAAAAAAAAAAAAATTTTCCTGTCTTTTTCTCTCTTACTTTCCCTCTCTGTACTACTCTAACCAAGTATGCCGACCTATTCCACAAATCCCAAAACCTCAACATGAAATATCTCCAGAATAAAAACTCGATTAAACCTAGACCCCCATCTTCCAACGTAGACCCCTACTACCAGGTCTCCTTCTCCAACATCAGGGGTCTGCATTCCAACCTTCCAGAGGTTGAAACCCAATTACAGGAGACAAAACCGGACATATTATTTCTAAGTGAAACTGGAATAGGGCCGACCACTTCCCTAGATGAGTTCATAATTAACGGATACTCTAATTTAACAGCTAAATCTGACACCCAAGATCGACATGGGCATGGAATATGTGCCTACATTAAGGATGGCTTCCCGTGTGGCAGGGATATCTCTAGAGAAGATCCTAATTTACCCTATATGTGCTTCAGGGTTGCACTTGCTAACACCACTGCATTTATATTTGCCCTCTATAGGCCCCAGAACAGCAGAGTTACTATCTTTAAGAGCATATCTGAGAAAATAGACAACATACTGTCTTCACATCCCTCAGCTAACATCCACATCTGTGGTGACTTCAACGTCCATAACGTGGAATGGCTGACCCATTCAAATAAGACAGATGATGAGGGGAGGTTCTTATGACCTCACTCAGATTGTTCACGAACCCACCCGTGTGCCCGATACACCCAGTCAATATGCAAGCCTCCTAGACCTTTTTCTCTCAACTTCCCCTGAGCTATGTTCATGTTCCGTTCATTCTCCTCTAGGATCTTCCGACCACTCCGTCGTATCAGTTAAGATAAAAACGAAATGTAAGAAGCCCTCAGACGTACCCCTCCACCGTACTGTATACCGATACTCTATGGCTGACTGGGATAGCTTCCGTACATTCATATCTGATTTACCTCTGCACTCCATGTTTAAAAAGGAAGTGTCCTCTATAGTATCAGATCTGACCGAATGGTTAATTGTAGGCATAGACCAATTCATACCATCTAAAAAATTCCAACAAAAACCTAACAGCCAGCCATGGTTCTCCCCAGAATGTGCTGCTTCTATCGCGCACAGAAATCACTTTTTCCATAGCTACCAACGTAATAGATGCACTGAGACTAAAGCTGCTTTCAGGACTGCCAGCAACCACTGTAAAAAAGTAATAAAAAATGCAAGAGAGCTTTATGCCCAGTTTGTTAAATCCAAGGTAGCTGAGCAGCGGCTTGTTTTCCCACCAGTTTTGGCAAATAACAAATAGGATCCTGAACAGAAGTGTGCGTTCTATCCCAACCATTATCAATGGACCAGAGGTCATCTCGTCAGCGTCAGACAAGGCTAAACTATTTGCAAAGAACTTTGCAGCTAATTCTACCCTATGCGACGAAGGCCATCAACTCCCCATATTTCCTCCTATAACACAGAACAAGCTAGGTAACATACAAATATCCATGCATGAGGTCGCCAAGCTAATCAAGAACCTAGATTCCCAATTGCATCCCAATTATAGTGTTAAAAAAGCTTCAACCAGAACTTGCTCCCATACTTACGAAACTATTTAAGCGCTGCCTTAAGGATAAGTGCTTTCCAACACCCTGGAAGACCTCATCAGTTTGCCCTGTATTTAAGAATTCAGTTGATAAGTCATCTCCTTCTCAGTACAGACCAATAAGTCTCCTGTGTGTTATGAGTAAGTTGCTGAAATCCATATTAAATAGAGAAATAGTCAACCACCTCAGCAGGAATAACTTTCTTAGTGACACACAATATGGTTTCCGCTCTGCAAGATCTACCGCAGATGTGCTGACGGTTATATCCCACAGGATTAGTGAATCTCTTGACAAAGGCTTCCTTTCTAGGGCAATTGCTCTTGACATATCAAAGGCCTTTGACAAGGTATGGCATAAGGGTCTACTTCACAAGATTTCCAGCTACGGTATAACTGGAAATATTTTCTCAATCATTAAATCATTTCTCTCCGATAGGCTCATAAAAGTAGTGGTAGATGGACAAAAATCGGAGGCCTACAATATAAATGCTGGAGTCCCTCAGGGGTCAATCCTGGGCCCAACTCTTCCTGATCTACATCAATGACCTCCCTAAACACATACTTAAATCATTTGTTGACATCTATGCTGATGACACGACCATCTACGGCAACACATCAAAGGCTACAGATGACAAAGTTCTCTCTGATTCTCTCTTCTCTGATCTCGAATGCGTGGTTCAGTGGGGGAAGATGTGGCTGGTTACTTTTAATGCATCCAAAACCAAGCTCCTATCCTTACATCATCAACGCTCTGATCCCCATCTGGCATCAATTGAAATGGATGGCTCTCGTCTGGGTGAGGCCCCGTGTTTTGACAAGCTTCTGGGTTTGACCTTTACTCCTGATCTGAAATGGAACACGTACATCAAGTCTGTTGCCAAGCTCGCTGGAAAGATGGTGGGATCCTTCTACCGCTCGAGAAGATATCTCACTACTGATGCAATTCTCTATCTATATAAAAGCTAAGTACGTCCAAGGATGGAATACTGTTGCCACAGGAGCTGCTAAAAACAGCCTATCCTGCCTTGACAGAGTACAAAATAGACTTCGTGGCTTAGTGGGGGATGCCCTTTTCTCTACCCTGTAACCTCTCTCCCACAGAAGAGACGTTGCGAGCCTATCCTTGTTTTATCGTTATTTCCATGGCAGGTGCTCATCTGAACTCCAGTCTCTGGTCCCCCCTTGACAATCTTTCACGAAAAACACCCGTCTAGCTGAATCCACTGTGAAAAATTTCCCCCACTCTATATCTGTGCCTAAATCAAAATGTGGATTCCATGAACAAAGCTTCTTTCTTAGAACTGCACGCCTGTGGAACTCTGTTTCGTCTGCCTGCTTCACACCGGACTACAACTTGGATGTCTTCAAGTCCAATGTTTACAAATTCCTAATGAACCGCCCATTAAGTAAACACTTCATCAAATCTCCACACTAACGTAATGTACTTGCAATAACCCTTATCCCTGAGTGGCTTCCGGGCCTTGATAAGTGGTGATCACTGTGTAAAAAAAATAAAATAAAAATTGTAAGAATTTTTTTTTTTCTTATTAGTTTACATAAAATACAAGTATAGAAATTCATTTAATTTAAGAATGTGTATTATATTGTTATTTAAAAAAATTAAAAACAAGAGAAAATATAAATATGAAAATAAACTTATCTTCTCTTTGATAGGACAGGTACAGACTATCTGCTTTGTCTGACAATTTTCTTTTTTGCATTTAACCCCGTTATCACCCCCCCCCCATCAACCCCCACCCTGCTGTCACACTTGATCATATTTTAGCAGATTTTATGACCAGGCATTGCCCCAACCCCGCTGTCAAAATGTTTTTTTTTTTTTTTCATGATTAGGTAGCACTGGGCGCCTTCACCCTGTCCCCCAATTTTTTTTTAAAATAAATTACTAATTCATTTATTTGAAAAATCCTGCACTGTGTTATCTGGTTTCTTAACAGATTTTCAAATTACTCATTGTACCAAAATTTCTGCTGTAAGGCATGTTTATTTTTCGTATTGATATTCTAATGAATATCAATACGAAAAATAAACGTATCTTTGTTTTAGACTAACATTAACATCAGAGGCAATATCTATTTATCCTAGACAGTTGAGTTATTTTAATTTTCAGCAAATCATTGGCTTAGCTGCATTCTGTATAACATTAAGAAAATAATTCCAATGGTTTTTATCATGGAAAAGTGCATTATCCAACGTTTATCTGATTTTAATTATCATGAGTGTTGAATTTATTTCATTCTTTTACATATGGATATACATTCAATAAAATTGTCTGTTATTTATTTCATTCTTTTACATATGGATATACATTCAATAAAATTGTCTGTTATTTATTTCATTCTTTTACATATGGATATACATTCAATAAAATTGTCTGTTATTTATTTCATTCTTTTACATATGGATATACATTCAATAAAATTGTCTGTTATTTATTTCATTCTTTTACATATGGATATACATTCAATAAAATTGTCTGTTATTTATTTCATTCTTTTACATATGGATATACATTCAATAAAATTGTCTGTTATTTATTTCATTCTTTTACATATGGATATACATTCAATAAAATTGTCTGTTATTTATTTCATTCTTTTACATATGGATATACATTCAATAAAATTGTCTGTTATTTATTTCATTCTTTTACATATGGATATACATTCAATAAAATTGTCTGTTATTTATTTCATTCTTTTACATATGGATATACATTCAATAAAATTGTCTGTTATTTATTTCATTCTTTTACATATGGATATACATTCAATAAAATTGTCTGTTATTTATTTCATTCTTTTACATATGGATATACATTCAATAAAATTGTCTGTTATTTATTTCATTCTTTTACATATGGATATACATTCAATAAAATTGTCTGTTATTTATTTCATTCTTTTACATATGGATATACATTCAATAAAATTGTCTGTTATTTATTTCATTCTTTTACATATGGATATACATTCAATAAAATTGTCTGTTATTTATTTCATTCTTTTACATATGGATATACATTCAATAAAATTGTCTGTTATTT
This sequence comes from Euprymna scolopes, assembly GCF_053919585.1. Lineage (NCBI taxonomy): Eukaryota > Metazoa > Mollusca > Cephalopoda > Sepiida > Sepiolidae > Euprymna > Euprymna scolopes. The sequence goes on from NC_136485.1 coordinate 95,423,327, forward strand.
ATTTCATTCTTTTACATATGGATATACATTCAATAAAATTGTCTGTTATTTATTTCATTCTTTTACATATGGATATACATTCAATAAAATTGTCTGTTATTTATTTCATTCTTTTACATATGGATATACATTCAATAAAATTGTCTGTTATTTATTTCATTCTTTTACATATGGATATACATTCAATAAAATTGTCTGTTATTTATTTCATTCTTTTACATATGGATATACATTCAATAAAATTGTCTGTTATTTATTTCATTCTTTTACATATGGATATACATTCAATAAAATTGTCTGTTATTTATTTCATTCTTTTACATATGGATATACATTCAATAAAATTGTCTGTTATTTATTTCATTCTTTTACATATGGATATACATTCAATAAAATTGTCTGTTATTTATTTCATTCTTTTACATATGGATATACATTCAATAAAATTGTCTGTTATTTATTTCATTCTTTTACATATGGATATACATTCAATAAAATTGTCTGTTATTTATTTCATTCTTTTACATATGGATATACATTCAATAAAATTGTCTGTTATTTATTTCATTCTTTTACATATGGATATACATTCAATAAAATTGTCTGTTATTTATTTCATTCTTTTACATATGGATATACATTCAATAAAATTGTCTGTTATTTATTTCATTCTTTTACATATGGATATACATTCAATAAAATTGTCTGTTATTTATTTCATTCTTTTACATATGGATATACATTCAATAAAATTGTCTGTTATTTATTTCATTCTTTTACATATGGATATACATTCAATAAAATTGTCTGTTATTTATTTCATTCTTTTACATATGGATATACATTCAATAAAATTGTCTGTTATTTATTTCATTCTTTTACATATGGATATACATTCAATAAAATTGTCTGTTATTTATTTCATTCTTTTACATATGGATATACATTCAATAAAATTGTCTGTTATTTATTTCATTCTTTTACATATGGATATACATTCAATAAAATTGTCTGTTATTTATTTCATTCTTTTACATATGGATATACATTCAATAAAATTGTCTGTTATTTATTTCATTCTTTTACATATGGATATACATTCAATAAAATTGTCTGTTATTTATTTCATTCTTTTACATATGGATATACATTCAATAAAATTGTCTGTTATTTATTTCATTCTTTTACATATGGATATACATTCAATAAAATTGTCTGTTATTTATTTCATTCTTTTACATATGGATATACATTCAATAAAATTGTCTGTTATTTATTTCATTCTTTTACATATGGATATACATTCAATAAAATTGTCTGTTATTTATTTCATTCTTTTACATATGGATATACATTCAATAAAATTGTCTGTTATTTATTTCATTCTTTTACATATGGATATACATTCAATAAAATTGTCTGTTATTTATTTCATTCTTTTACATATGGATATACATTCAATAAAATTGTCTGTTATTTATTTCATTCTTTTACATATGGATATACATTCAATAAAATTGTCTGTTATTTATTTCATTCTTTTACATATGGATATACATTCAATAAAATTGTCTGTTATTTATTTCATTCTTTTACATATGGATATACATTCAATAAAATTGTCTGTTATTTATTTCATTCTTTTACATATGGATATACATTCAATAAAATTGTCTGTTATTTATTTCATTCTTTTACATATGGATATACATTCAATAAAATTGTCTGTTATTTATTTCATTCTTTTACATATGGATATACATTCAATAAAATTGTCTGTTATTTATTTCATTCTTTTACATATGGATATACATTCAATAAAATTGTCTGTTATTTATTTCATTCTTTTACATATGGATATACATTCAATAAAATTGTCTGTTATTTATTTCATTCTTTTACATATGGATATACATTCAATAAAATTGTCTGTTATTTATTTCATTCTTTTACATATGGATATACATTCAATAAAATTGTCTGTTATTTATTTCATTCTTTTACATATGGATATACATTCAATAAAATTGTCTGTTATTTATTTCATTCTTTTACATATGGATATACATTCAATAAAATTGTCTGTTATTTATTTCATTCTTTTACATATGGATATACATTCAATAAAATTGTCTGTTATTTATTTCATTCTTTTACATATGGATATACATTCAATAAAATTGTCTGTTATTTATTTCATTCTTTTACATATGGATATACATTCAATAAAATTGTCTGTTATTTATTTCATTCTTTTACATATGGATATACATTCAATAAAATTGTCTGTTATTTATTTCATTCTTTTACATATGGATATACATTCAATAAAATTGTCTGTTATTTATTTCATTCTTTTACATATGGATATACATTCAATAAAATTGTCTGTTATTTATTTCATTCTTTTACATATGGATATACATTCAATAAAATTGTCTGTTATTTATTTCATTCTTTTACATATGGATATACATTCAATAAAATTGTCTGTTATTTATTTCATTCTTTTACATATGGATATACATTCAATAAAATTGTCTGTTATTTATTTCATTCTTTTACATATGGATATACATTCAATAAAATTGTCTGTTATTTATGTCATTCTTTTACATATGGATATACATTCAATAAAATTGTCTGTTATTTATGTCATTCTTTTACATATGGATATACATTCAATAAAATTGTCTGTTATTTATGTCATTCTTTTACATATGGATATACATTCAATAAAATTGTCTGTTATTTATGTCATTCTTTTACATATGGATATACATTCAATAAAATTGTCTGTTATTTATGTCATTCTTTTACATATGGATATACATTCAATAAAATTGTCTGTTATTTATGTCATTCTTTTACATATGGATATACATTCAATAAAATTGTCTGTTATTTATGTCATTCTTTTACATATGGATATACATTCAATAAAATTGTCTGTTATTTATGTCATTCTTTTACATATGGATATACATTCAATAAAATTGTCTGTTATTTATGTCATTCTTTTACATATGGATATACATTCAATAAAATTGTCTGTTATTTATGTCATTCTTTTACATATGGATATACATTCAATAAAATTGTCTGTTATTTATGTCATTCTTTTACATATGGATATACATTCAATAAAATTGTCTGTTATTTATGTCATTCTTTTACATATGGATATACATTCAATAAAATTGTCTGTTATTTATGTCATTCTTTTACATATGGATATACATTCAATAAAATTGTCTGTTATTTATGTCATTCTTTTACATATGGATATACATTCAATAAAATTGTCTGTTATTTATGTCATTCTTTTACATATGGATATACATTCAATAAAATTGTCTGTTATTTATGTCATTCTTTTACATATGGATATACATTCAATAAAATTGTCTGTTATTTATGTCATTCTTTTACATATGGATATACATTCAATAAAATTGTCTGTTATTTATTTCATTCTTTTACATATGGATATACATTCAATAAAATTGTCTGTTATTTATTTCATTCTTTTACATATGGATATACATTCAATAAAATTGTCTGTTATTTATTTCATTCTTTTACATATGGATATACATTCAATAAAATTGTCTGTTATTTATTTCATTCTTTTACATATGGATATACATTCAATAAAATTGTCTGTTATTTATTTCATTCTTTTACATATGGATATACATTCAATAAAATTGTCTGTTATTTATTTCATTCTTTTACATATGGATATACATTCAATAAAATTGTCTGTTATTTATTTCATTCTTTTACATATGGATATACATTCAATAAAATTGTCTGTTATTTATTTCATTCTTTTACATATGGATATACATTCAATAAAATTGTCTGTTATTTATGTCATTCTTTTACATATGGATATACATTCAATAAAATTGTCTGTTATTTATGTCATTCTTTTACATATGGATATACATTCAATAAAATTGTCTGTTATTTATGTCATTCTTTTACATATGGATATACATTCAATAAAATTGTCTGTTATTTATGTCATTCTTTTACATATGGATATACATTCAATAAAATTGTCTGTTATTTATGTCATTCTTTTACATATGGATATACATTCAATAAAATTGTCTGTTATTTATTTCATTCTTTTACATATGGATATACATTCAATAAAATTGTCTGTTATTTATTTCATTCTTTTACATATGGATATACATTCAATAAAATTGTCTGTTATTTATGTCATTCTTTTACATATGGATATACATTCAATAAAATTGTCTGTTATTTATTTCATTCTTTTACATATGGATATACATTCAATAAAATTGTCTGTTATTTATGTCATTCTTTTACATATGGATATACATTCAATAAAATTGTCTGTTATTTATGTCATTCTTTTACATATGGATATACATTCAATAAAATTGTCTGTTATTTATGTCATTCTTTTACATATGGATATACATTCAATAAAATTGTCTGTTATTTATGTCATTCTTTTACATATGGATATACATTCAATAAAATTGTCTGTTATTTATGTCATTCTTTTACATATGGATATACATTCAATAAAATTGTCTGTTATTTATGTCATTCTTTTACATATGGATATACATTCAATAAAATTGTCTGTTATTTATGTCATTCTTTTACATATGGATATACATTCAATAAAATTGTCTGTTATTTATGTCATTCTTTTACATATGGATATACATTCAATAAAATTGTCTGTTATTTATGTCATTCTTTTACATATGGATATACATTCAATAAAATTGTCTGTTATTTATGTCATTCTTTTACATATGGATATACATTCAATAAAATTGTCTGTTATTTATGTCATTCTTTTACATATGGATATACATTCAATAAAATTGTCTGTTATTTATGTCATTCTTTTACATATGGATATACATTCAATAAAATTGTCTGTTATTTATGTCATTCTTTTACATATGGATATACATTCAATAAAATTGTCTGTTATTTATGTCATTCTTTTACATATGGATATACATTCAATAAAATTGTCTGTTATTTATGTCATTCTTTTACATATGGATATACATTCAATAAAATTGTCTGTTATTTATGTCATTCTTTTACATATGGATATACATTCAATAAAATTGTCTGTTATTTATTTCATTCTTTTACATATGGATATACATTCAATAAAATTGTCTGTTATTTATTTCATTCTTTTACATATGGATATACATTCAATAAAATTGTCTGTTATTTATTTCATTCTTTTACATATGGATATACATTCAATAAAATTGTCTGTTATTTATTTCATTCTTTTACATATGGATATACATTCAATAAAATTGTCTGTTATTTATTTCATTCTTTTACATATGGATATACATTCAATAAAATTGTCTGTTATTTATTTCATTCTTTTACATATGGATATACATTCAATAAAATTGTCTGTTATTTATTTCATTCTTTTACATATGGATATACATTCAATAAAATTGTCTGTTATTTATTTCATTCTTTTACATATGGATATACATTCAATAAAATTGTCTGTTATTTATTTCATTCTTTTACATATGGATATACATTCAATAAAATTGTCTGTTATTTATGTCATTCTTTTACATATGGATATACATTCAATAAAATTGTCTGTTATTTATGTCATTCTTTTACATATGGATATACATTCAATAAAATTGTCTGTTATTTATGTCATTCTTTTACATATGGATATACATTCAATAAAATTGTCTGTTATTTATGTCATTCTTTTACATATGGATATACATTCAATAAAATTGTCTGTTATTTATGTCATTCTTTTACATATGGATATACATTCAATAAAATTGTCTGTTATTTATTTCATTCTTTTACATATGGATATACATTCAATAAAATTGTCTGTTATTTATTTCATTCTTTTACATATGGATATACATTCAATAAAATTGTCTGTTATTTATGTCATTCTTTTACATATGGATATACATTCAATAAAATTGTCTGTTATTTATTTCATTCTTTTACATATGGATATACATTCAATAAAATTGTCTGTTATTTATTTCATTCTTTTACATATGGATATACATTCAATAAAATTGTCTGTTATTTATTTCATTCTTTTACATATGGATATACATTCAATAAAATTGTCTGTTATTTATTTCATTCTTTTACATATGGATATACATTCAATAAAATTGTCTGTTATTTATTTCATTCTTTTACATATGGATATACATTCAATAAAATTGTCTGTGCTATTGTACAAAACAAGCATTTTGATGTTTTATCAAAATATATTTTCCGGTTTTGAAAAATTGAATAATTTCCTGTTTTATTTGATTTTTATTCTTTCTGTAATGAATATAATTTTTTGTTTCAGTTTCCAAAGACACAGATTTTCCCCGAAGATGAACTTGACAAAACGTTTTTATCCACATACACACAATCTTGATGGATTTTTTGTTGCGAAATTAAAGAAATTCTCCAACAAGAATCTCGAAACTGGTAAGTAACTTTATCTGAAAATTGCTTATCTGAAATTGTTCAGAAATAATTCTTTTAGATCAACACAAAATAAATTTTTAAAAAATCGAATATAAAAGTTATCTTGTAGTTAAAACTTAAATTTCCCAGTTTAGTGGTTTATTAAATTGTTTGCCATATTGAATAATTTAGCTTCATATTTTTTTTTTATAAGAATATTACTTGGCAATGGATTTTTTTTTTCTAGTTAGGATATTTGTGCCAAAGAGAAATGTCACTGTTTAATCAGTCTGTTTTATTCAGGTCAATGACTTTTCAAGTGGAGAAGTAGATAATGTCAATTTCATTTTGTAGGTATTTTTGAAGAAAATAAATTTAAAATATAAGATACAAACTGACATAGAAACTATTCACAATAACACTACCATATATAAAGAATCAGGGGAGGGGGCGCTGAGTGAAAAACATATACAGTATATGCATGTATTATTTTGTTTATAAACAGATGTTTATTATAGTCCTAAAGTTAAATAGGTCTACATTGACAGCGATCTGTATTTGCAAAGATTATTGGAGAAGTGATAAAATTTTTTGTTCTTGAAATATTTTTTCATTGTTGTGCATCTTTTATGAATTCCTAGAAATTATTAGAATTATTTTTCTAAATCAAATAATTTGAGTCTTTTTGAAAATATGTACTTGAGAATATTAACTACAAACCAAAATAGTAATCATTTTGTATTCTCCTCCTCAAAGAAAATAGGTAAATTCACTTGAACCTAAAATAATAAAACCTCTGCTTTGTAGATGGAATTAATAAGCATGAAGTTGTAATGCAGCTCTCTCAAAATTATTATTACTATAGATACTGTTCAAATTGTAACATACAATCTATGCATTGCTTGTTTACAGTATTGAAGGACTTCAATTGAAATTTATCAGACAGTTTTTCTTTTAGTTGTAGGCTGGATAATTTATGGTCAATGCTTGATGTTATATGTTTCCCAATGGCGTCTTCATTTAATTTGTTTATTTTATACAGTACTAGCGGGGGTACCCGGCGTTGCCCGGGTGTTTGTAAGTGTGTGTGGTGTTAAATAAAAAAGAACCGGGGGGGGGGGTATGATCGAACCCGAAGCCCCGAGGCGAAGTTTGAAAATAAAATCGGCCATCCAGAATGAGTTAGTGAAAGATGTTTGAATTTATTTAAGTAAGAACGGAATTGACAGGTGCCTGCCCGGAAATCGTCGAGCGTTACGACGACGACGTCAATGACCAGGTTTGTTTGTTATAAGCGAAGTAAAAAAAGAAAACAATGTTAACACTTAAGCGGGGGTGGTGGGGGGGGGTGACACAAAAAAAAACTAACGTAAGGCAAACGAACGATGAAAACAGAAAAACGAACACGTGAATACGCCTGTTTCGATATTAAAATTTAAAAATCGGTGGGTACCCGGGTGTTTTTGGGTGTGTGGTCGAGGGTGGATAAGGGAAGTAAAAAAAAAAAAAACAGAAAAACGAATGTTACGTGAAAAATGGCTTAAATGGCTGGTTTAATATTTAAATTTAAAAAAATAAAAAAAAGACATCTCGCACCACGATTCGAACCCAAAACGTTTACATAATGAACCAACGTGTGCTAATCAACTGACCTAAACACGACGTACATGAAATTCGTTCAGTTTTCCAACTATTTAAAGTAAATCGGGTTATGACGTCATCTGACGCATGCGCAGAACCGGTCGAGAGGGCCGTTTTTGTTGAACCCCCCCCCCTCAAAAGAGGTCAAAAATGCCCCAAAATGGCCAAAAATGACACGTTTTTCCACATGACTTTTAATCCATCCATTAGATTTTTCTAAAACTTGGCCAAAATGTGGAGCCCATTTTTCTTAATAGAAATCCAGTACGCAAAACCTGGCAAAATTCTGTGTCCCCAGGGACTTTCAGTGCTAAAAATGCCCCTTTTTGTGGCTCTTTTGTCATATTTCTCAACAAAAACTTGATATGTCTGACTATATAGTGGTTTTTCACGGTGATTAACTCAAATATACATGTATGTAGGCCTGAAACTGCACCATTATCCATTTACTCTGGGATTTGGCATCCCCAGGGGCTCAAAAGAGGTTAAAAATGTCCCAAAATGGCCAAAAATGACACTTTTTGCCCCATAGCATTTGATCCATCCATTAGATTTTCCGGAAACTTGGCCAAAATGTAAAATAAATTCAGTATGGATGACCCCGGCAAAATTCTGGTTCACATCCCTCTGGGACTTTTAGGGCTAAAAAACATGCCTTTTTGGAGCTTTTTTTCATATTGCTCAAAAACTTGATATGTATGTCTGTAGTGGTTTTCCATGGTGCTGAATTCAAATATACATGTCTGAAGGCATGAAACTGCACTGTTTGTCCATTTTCACTGTGATTCGGCATTCCCAGGAGCTCAAAAGAGGTCACAAATGTCCCAAAATTGCAAAAAATTATAGTTTTTACCCTATAGCTTTTGCGCATTGATTAGATTTTTCTGAAACTTGGCGAAAATTTGAAGGCAACGTTGGCTCTTCACATTTCTCACATTCATTTTTTCTTCACTATTTTTTGTGGTGTCATCTCACATGCAACACCAGAGGGGGACCATGCACACGCGGCTTGTTAAGTTGGCTCATCATTTTAACAAGTTTCATATTTTTTTGATTTCTCTATTCTTCACAAAAAAAGATGAGATTCTACTTTTTTAGGCAATTATGAGTGAACATCCTAAAAAAAACTTGTCAGGAAAAAAAAAAAATTTTTTTTTTTTTTTTTTTTTTTTTGCATTTTAATTTAATGTAAGTAAAATTATTCCATAATTCCAGGCTATTCTAGTTTTTTAGTGGAGTTCACATTTTTTGTTATGGAAGATACTACTTTTTAGGAGATTACATATGATTTTACTTTTTTTTTTTTTTGTGGGGGAGCAATCGAACTGAATGTTAATAGCAGGGTTAGAGATGTTTTTCTTACGAGCACCGCTTGGATGTAAGGTTAGTTTTTTATTTTTCAGCATAGAAAAAAAAATCCCCCCCCCCTCCAAAAGAAAACAAAATGCACATAGCAAAAAAAAAAAAAAAATGGCAGTTAACTACCCTAAAAAGTTAAATTGGCCTAGAAACTGATGTTGAATTTCATACATGCAGGAGGATAGGAATTATGATTTAATTATATAAAAAACTTGCTTTATTAATTTTTTTTTAGTGATTGAGTTGAATCGATTTTGTTTAAAAGATTTTTAAAGTATCAAAGTGATATAATTTTAAAGGTAACTTTTTTTTAAATGTCTTCTGAGACTCGGCAATATTTTATTCTAAGAATGCTGTTTATCAGCAAAATAACCAAAGTTGTTTTAGTTAATCATCTCTCTTAACCAACTTTTCATCAACAGAAAGGATGATTGCAATCTGTTCATGGATCACATCCAGTCTTGTAGCAAACTTATTTTCAACGTTTTTAAAAAAATTTCAGATGAAAACTGCACATGTTACTGAGAAGAGAAACTTAACCCTATCTTACTTTTGTTAAAAGCATCTTGAGATAAAAAAAAAAAAAAAAGAAAAAAAAAATTTCTGTTTAAAAAAGAAAAAATCTATCGATGGATAAAAAATTTCCAGTTGGAGACTTTTATCCAACTACAGGAATCTATTTTCATCAAAATTAAAAAAATTTTGATATCTCTATCAAAACCTGCTTACAAATTTTAATTGCCTGAAGAATTCAATTTTCTTGCTTCGTAGAATATTTCATTTTTTTCCCCAATATTTCTTTATTAAATTGAAAACAAATTAGGCTTATTTTTTAAATAAATTATTCTCTTTGAAGAAATGATTGAAATTGTGTTTCAACTTTATTTGTTTTGTTAAAGTATTATTTTGCACAATTTTTATGCCAAGGTAATTACAAATTAATTGTAAAAACCTATTCTTATTTTTAAATATGAATAGGTTTTTACAATTAATTTGTAATTATGCCACACAGATTAAGGCACTCAATAAATAAGAATGAAAATACCTTCAGGATAAGTTGTATAATTGTGTACATAGTGTCATGTCATTCAGTGATGGTGATTTTTTTTTTTTTTTTTTTTTTATACTGCTAATGTTTTAACATTAGCAGCACTAAAAAATGATTAAAAATTTCTGTAAATTGCTAATCTATTTAAAATTATCACATTTCTGTTTTGTGTTTATATTTGTTTTTAGCATCGGATGAAAAGGAAATGGGGGTTAACAGTTCTCAGAAGATATCCACTTCAGATGATCAAATTAATGGCAACAGTTCAGAATTGAAGTCGCCACAATCGAAGAAATACAAGGCACCAAAGAAAAACAAAAAAATTGGTCAGATGAAGAAGTTAGGACACAAAAACATGAAAATGCAAAAGAAAAAATGGAAAAAGAAATAATTTTATGCAATGTATTTTTATTTTTTTAATAAAATTCCCAGTATCATTTCATCTTGTAGAAATGTTCTGTGTTTTTATTTTGTGTATTTATAAATAGATTGGTTGAAATAAGAATTGGACTGGAATCTACGTGACAATAATACAAAAACAACAAAAAACACTTTTTGTGTCAATTATGTGGTTTATTTCTTTCTGAATTGATAATATTTGTATATATAAATAAATCTTCATTATAATTTCCCAGCTGAGCTTGAGAAATTTACTTTGCATTTTTGTCCTTGTGAAGTTTTTTTTTTATTAATATTTTTGTAGGCTTTATTCAAATCTTAGATGATAAATGTAAAGAGGGCAAAACATTTGCTTTGTGTCACTCGTAAATGTCATTAATATTCGAAATATGTATTCAAGGTTAAATTACAATTTAATTGAAGTACCCCCCCCCCCCCCAGTAAAATGTAATTAAAAAAAGTGAAGGCAGTCAAATTTAAATTTATCTTCATCTGTCATAAAATTTGTCAAATTAATCTTGTGGTAGTAATTTAGACAAATAAGTCGTAAAGCATTTCTTGACACGTTTTACTAAAGTTAATAAGCTATATTTTTGTGGACATTGGCAATATTACATACCTATCTTTACGTGCATATCTTTCAACAAGTCATATCTTGTTTATTTGTGGGTCAATTTTTAAAAGAATAAGCATTCCAATGATAATTTATTTTGCTTTTATATGTTCAATGTTTTTATGCTCCAACTTAAAAATGAAAAAACGGTAAAAAATTACAGCAGCAAAAAGGGAAACACTTTTTTTAATGTTTACATTTTATACATTACGTTTGGATACACGTGTGGGGCCAAATTTGATTGGATATGGCTGAAATTTTACAGGCTATATAAACATAGAAGTCTATCTCTACTGGACTTTAATTTATATTTTTATGACCACAGGAAGCAAAGTTACAATCAAGCAAAGTTGACGAAGGCTATTTCAAAATTGATAAGATAAATCGGTATATATCATCCATTTTCATATAGATAATAGTTTCAGATTTATTTTCATGTATAATATGTAAATATTTGATAATTATTGTGTGGAAATTTCTTTAAAATGTTATCTTTTATAGAAATTACAGAATATAGAATTTAACGGGGGGAAAATGGCTTGCTATGCGCTAATATGCTGACCAGCGCTGAGCTGCCTACAGTCAGCATATTAATGAGTTTCGTTTGTATTCTCTTAAAAATAGAAAATGTTTTTTTCTGCTTTCAAAACGAAAGCTGAAAAACAGTTTCATTTTTTATTCTTAGTTTGTCAATTTAAATTATTTTCAAGTTTTTTAAATTTGATTTTCAAACAATACCGAGCCAAAACTATTTTGTTTCAGTACACATGTACTAAAAGCGTTAAAAAACAACAAAATGTACAAAGTGCATGCGTTTTTGTTATCATTGTATTTGTAACTTCTTGTACTTAAGGTAGAATTGTGCTTTTTAGTGGTCAAATATATATAACAAATAAAAGGTACTTGTGCACTTATGTTACCATGCTGAAATAATAACACTATTTAGAAACCCATTCTTAACATGGAGAGAGAAGGGTGTTTTGTTAACTGTTCTGTGCTTTCATCTAACAATTAAAAAAAAAAAAAGAAGATATTGTGAAACTTGAATTTAATTTGAAAAAATAGCACGGTAACATAAGTGTATAAGCACCCAAATAAATATTACCAAGGGCAAGATACTCTTCTACCTAGTTGGATAAGATTTAGTGTATTTATTTAAGATAAAATGTTTATTTCAACAATTAGCGTTACACAAGCAAAAGAAAAATAACCACATGGTTTCTCATGTCTTTGAAATCTCGACAATGACTTAAAATATATAAAATACTGTTAGAAATCCAACCAAAAAATGTCCTCATGATATTTATTGGGTTTCTAATAGTATTTTGTATAATTTTTTATTTTTAACTCCTTGTCAAGACCATTTTTTTTTTTTTTTAATCTTTAAAACAAAACCGTTTTTTTTTTTTGTTTTTTTTAATTGAGGATAAGTGGTTCTATTTCATTGTGATGCAATTGTAAATTTTTACCTTGTTTCCACCTTAACATTTTTCTTTAAAATGACTACCTCTTAAGGTTTTCAGGTATGCTGAGAACGAATATAGCATTTAAATTTTCCACAAATAAGTAGCGTTCCGGATATTAAGTAATGTCATTTCCTGGTGACCTTCTTGGTACGCACGTTTGTGCATAGTTTCTTGGGGTTGTGTTTGCACGCTCCAAGATGGCCACCAGCGATAACATAAGAAATGACATTGCTTAATATCTGGAAAACTACTTATTTGCAGAAAATTTAAATGCAATATTCATTTTCAGCATATCCTAAAACCTACGAAAATAATCATTTTAAATGTTAAGGTGAAAACAAGGTAAAAATTTACCGTTTTATTTCTTTGTTTACATAGTTGAATTTTCAGTAAAACGACAATAGAAATGACGAAACTTACCTAGTGAATATATATATATATATATATATATATATATATATATTAGTTGTTTATCAGGATTCCTGGTACTATGAAAGCTACATCAAGGATTCATGTAGGGCAGGGGTTCTCAACCGGGGTCCACATGGACCCTAGGGGTCCATGGAATATTTCTGGGGGGGTCCACAGACAAAATAACAAAATGGGGGTCCACAACGATATTTTGGTGGTCCATGAAGAAAACCAACTCAGAATAGTTTTTATTATTAAAACTTCAATTTCTACTGTAATTTTGTATAATTTCAAGTTATTTTAACTAACATTTCTATTTACCAGGTCTACCTTGCACTCTGTTTTAAACTTGTTTTATTTGTCGAAAATTTTATAAAAATGAATAGCAATATATATAATTAGATATTATGAACTGCAGTAATTGTATTACCAGCTGTGTATATATATATATATAATATATACATGTATTGGTAAAGAATTATTATCACTCTAATTTAGATTATTATTATTACTTATCATTATTATTATAGTTGTTGTAGAATACTTTATTTGCATTAAATTAGTTTTCATTTAAAAATAAAGCTTAGTTATATAATATTTCTTTGATTATTAAAACCTCCAAATTTATATTAGTGAAAAATAGAAGATTGTCTTATGACCAAAGTTATGAAGGGCTCCACCAAGATAAAAAGGGAAAAGGGGTCCATGAATAAAAAAAGGTTGAGAACCGCTGATGTAGAGTATGATTTATGATTGCATCTCAGTAAATAGGGGTATATTTTGGGTCAGATAGAGAGGATTTACAAAATTGAAAATTGGACTGGTCCCAAAATGCATGTTCTAATCGACTATAGGAATTTCCATCTCTTACAGAAATCCAAAATCTATATGAAAAATTTTCTTTGATTTATTTTTGAGATTAATTCATTTCTACTCAATTTTTGTTTTCTTTGAGAGGAGTAGTAAGTACCGGCCATAAATGCTCTTTAGGCATTCAATGGCTACACCCAAGATTAAGCTTTCCTTTAGGGGGGAGGCAGGTAAATATCTACTCTCAATAAAGCTATATTTAAATACCACTATAATACTTAGTTTTGTTATATTATATTTAAATACCACTATAATACTTAGTTTTGTTCATGAATAGACACCCACTGCGCCAGTTTAAAAAAAATTGAAATTTGTACATCTTAATTTATAATTCATGGCTACATCAAATCTGACTGCATAATCAGAAAGAGCAGACAATTTTACAGAAGAGTGCCAAATTTCATGAGAATAGTTTGAAAAATAAATAAATGGTGGTGAAATTACCGAATTTCTTGAAATGTTGAGGTCCATAATTTAGTCCACTTTTCTAAAGAAAAATGTCCACAGAAAAGCCTAAATTTTGGCACTTAAAATTCTCATAACTTTTGAACTACTGATGGTATTTGCATAATTCAAACGGTTTTAAGCATCTTTTACATAGCTCTTAGTTGATAAAATAACAATTATTTAAAAAGAAAAAAAATCAACTTGTAATGCTAGTTAACTTTGTGTGAAACAAGCCTATACTGAGGACAGAATACATTTGAGAACTCAACAAGATTGTTAGGGCTGACTCTAACCTGATATCCACTTATAAGGCCTGTGCTACTTGTTTATATATGATTATATTTACACAATTTTATTTTGTCACAAGAAAAAAATTGTTATTGTGCCCCATTGTCACCTGTTAATTTTATTGGAAATTATGTAGTATTTTTGCTTTGGTGTTTTAGATTTGCACTTATAACAAATTCTAAATAAAGAAAATGCAGAAAAGTGATGTGTGAAATGGAACGAAGATGGCATATTCCAAAAATCAAATAATTTGATCAAGTAGATTTTTTTTTTATTAAAAAAAATCAAATTTTATGACTTTTCTACGTGACAGAAACTAGTTGCCATATTTGATTACATTCGAAATTTATCCTTAATTACTTCCCTCTTAACAGCCTCCTCAATGTTTACTAAAAAGTTAACCGTTAAATAAAAGAATTTCTTGATAAATTTGTGGTTTTTAGAATATAAAATCTTCATACCATGACAAGTAGGTACCTAATGTTTTTTTTTTTTTGTTTTTTTTAAGATTACTTTTCAAATTCTTATATAATTTGAATTTGACAAAAGTTACTTGCTAGAATTTTTTTTCTCTCCAATTAATATATCCAAATTAGTCCATAACAGCTTCCTGTGGTAACACTGATCCATTGTTTTGAATCTGACGGTTTTGGTGTCCATAATAAGTGTAATGTCGAACATGCTCTAAATTCTTGATCGTAACAGCACTGAGTGCACTCCTTGCAAAGGTAATATCCGATTTCGAACTCCATTGACCAGAAACTGGATTGTAGCATTCTACCGATGAGACAACTGTTTTCCCTGAAATCCAGATTCAAAATATAACTGATTATTTGGCAATATTTCTCGGATGAAATTTTGTTATTTTCATCATGGAATTTTAAACCCTTTATTAATTGGGATGAATTGCTTTCATTTAGTGTTCCATGTTTTTAAAGGTCCTTTATATGTTTAAGTGATTTATTCACTTAAACATATAAAGGACCTGTTAAAGGAATTTGTTAAGTAATCCCCAGATACGAAACTGAACGATGAGGTTTGGAATTCTCAATTTACCATATATTTATATCCTAAAATATTTTATTTATATCATAAAATATTTTACAACCTGAAAGATGTGAAAAGTGGTAAGGTGCCCTTGACCTATCATTCAAAAATGACAAAATTGTATAAAAGTATATTAATTGTCCAAATTTGTGGTGGATCTAAAGAGCTTGCACTCCACCTATATTTTTTCATATTTGTCTTTTCAATTTTTTTTTTTTTTTTCATTTTTTTATAATCCATTATCAAATGGAATCGAATGAATCTTACTAGATTATCAAAAAAAAAATGAAAAGTCAATTTTTGTATGGGGTGCTCAGTTTCTAATGTAATGTTCTTGTATATCAGTCACTCAATGTTTTTAGGCCAAATTTTGTGAATTTAGCCTTTTTTTTTTTAATTTTGCTTTCTCTGATTAAGATAACCATAAATATTTGTATAAAATAAAGTTTTGTCATCCAACATTTACTTTTCCCAGATAAATTTTCTTTTACAATCAATAAATGTGTGCCAGAGTACCAACTAAAGACGTACTTTTAAAAAGTTGACTTTTAGGGGTATTCGGGTCAGTATTCTGTGTTGTTTTTACTGATCGTGCACAAAAACTGAATATGTGAAATTCAGGCGGGAAAAAAAATTCTTCCGAGCAAAACCTTTGTAAATGTCAGGTAACCAAACTTGAAGATAACTAAAAATATCTAAAATGATCGGAGAAAGCAAAATTCACAAAAAGCCCAAACTGCTTTAAAAAGGCTAAATTTATGAAATTTGGCTTAAAGACCAGTGGTTCTAAAATGGGTGATCAATTTACTAGAACATTGCATTAGAAATTGAGCATCCCTACAAATATTTAAATATTGCCTTTTACATTTTTTATCACTAGTTTACCAGATTATTATCTGGTAAACTAGTGTCCATTAGACTATAATCTGCTAAAATAAAACAAATTAAAAAAATAAATATAGAGGGGAGAGGGCAAGCTCCTTCAGGTTCGCCAAATTTGTTAAATGTGTATACATTATTTATTTATTTTTATTTTATTTTTTTTTTTTTTTGCTCTTTAACAGCATCAAGAATTTCATGGTTATCTTTTTGCTTATACCTAGTTATTACTAGAAATGCAAGAGCAACAACAAATCTTTACGAAAACTATTGACGAAATATTTGGTTTAAGTCTTAACTCCTTTTTTAGTGGAACTCATGTCCGAATATTATCTGAGAAAATTGCAAGAATTGCAACCTCCTGGCATTGAGCAGCAACAACCAGACTTTTCATCCAAAATGCTAAATTCACAGAGGTAGACTATGGAGTTGGCTAAATTCAAATCTTGTTGAATTTTGTGCATTTACATAAAAATACCACTTGGAAATCAACACCTTTCTAGCTGTGGATTAAAAAAGCTGCTAATAATAGTATTAGTCTCCAAGAACTCTGAAGAAAGAACTTACCTGCAAAATTATTACCTTATAAATTTCACTAAACACTTTGAATTCTTAATCTAATGATAATCAAGCACCTCAACAATGCTAAATCCGACTAACAGTATGCATTTAACCCTAATCCTAAAAAAAAAAAAAAATGAAAAGTCAATATTTGTATGGGGTGCTCAGTTTCCCATACCAGTTTGATATCCTAGTTATAGCTAAACATATATACCACACCACTGAATAAGGCAGGTGAAGTTAGGACAGTAGCACTTGATATCCCTAAAGTTTGACATGGAAGTTGTCTCAGGAAAATTTACTTAATTCCCTACCTAGGGATGGTGCACACCATTTTTCAAGGTTAAAATCAAAAGCCAAGGTCATAATCTATGTACTCTCCTACAGCCCACACCATTAGACCGATCATGACCAAACCTGGCATGATGATGGCTTATAATACAAAGATTATTACAAAATGTTATCTTCACCCCTTCCCCATGTTTTCCCCTGATTGACTAGTTTTTAAATAAGATAGTGTAGAAAATACATTTTTTATGAGAGTTAATCTAAAATTACCACGCTAATAAATAAATAATCTAAAATTACCACGCTAATAAATAAATAATCTAAAATTACCACGCTAATAAATAAATAATCTAAAATTACCACGCTAATAAATAAATAATCTAAAATTACCACGCTAATAAATAAATAATCTAAAATTACCACGCTAATTTCAAATAGTTTCAAAATAATGAATTTCCTAGCATAAAAAAAACAAATCGAACTCACCGTCATACCCACCAATAACATAGATCAATCCCTCGAGTATGGTCACTGCAAAGTTTGATCGCTTTGTTTGCATGGAACGGACATGTGACCATCTGTTTAAATGTATGTCATACTTCTCCACTGGAAAACATTGATAAATTAGATCCTTATTATAATAGTGATTTTTTTTTAATATTTGTAATCTGATCACAGAAATCAAAATGAACACATTGTTCATGAACTTAATTTTACTATGTTGATATATTCATACATATATATGTTAGATTACCTATCTTTACAGATAATTGCCATCTCTTTGTCTCCAACTATTGTCAGTCTCATTACTGTCTTTCCTTGCATGACTTTGAAGGTCATCCCCTAACTTGCCAGGTTGGGAAAGTGGCAGGTAAAAGAAGTAGCATCAACTGGATTGATGGGAGTGTTTTGTGGAATTTGATCTTTTGTGTACTGCCATGTACCTTTTAAGATGTGATGCTGATTTACAGTTCTTTTCATATATTACATACAACAGAATGGATGCGACCCTGATTTGACATTAGACTTCAAATTATTGACATAATGAACCTTTGATACAGTCATATTTGTTGCACTTTGAACTATAAAAGGTTGTTTTGCCAACCTTTGCACAATCTACATTTCAGTTTGTCATTTTTAAAGTAATTGCACACAGCAATTATTTTTTAAAATTGTACAACCCATTCTTTAGATGCTGCACTTCAATTTCTTGTTCTCTATCAGTGGAGGAGAAGTCCTTCAGGACTGAGACAATTTTTAATTTTTGTTTCTTTTCTCAATGTTAAAAACCGATCCTGGTGTCCCGTGGGGAGGCATTGTAAATAGGAACCCTTATTCATGTATGTTCTCCATCACTCTCTTCCTTACAGTTTGTACATAGTCTATTCAGGTTTTCTACAAAACAGTCCTTATACCTTCTTTTGAGTTAGTGTTGCAGTCACATCCTAGCCTGCAGTTGACCATAAAAAACTGTTTAGGAATTCCATCATCCTCCATACAAATCATGCCAGCGCATGTGAGTAGTGATAATCATAAACTCAATGCTTGCATATTCTGTTTGACAAAAACTTCACTTCCATTAGGCCCGCGCTGGCCGAGATTGAGAACGCCCGAATGCCAACAGAGGAAGAAAGATAGCTCCTTTTTTGGGTATAGGCCACCTGGCGAAGATTTGAGTGACAGCGGTTCCAGCATCCTGATTGGCTAAAGGGCCGAATGAGAGAAAAAGAAGAAGATTTAGCTCCCGCCTCCACAATATAAGCAGCAAGCCTTGAGAGACTGAGACAGACGGAGAGATTTGGTTCCTTGGGTCCAACGAGCGAAGATCCCCCATCGATTGACCCTGTCACGAAGATAATTGAGTTTTTTTTTGTCGGAGAGAGAAGAGAGAACCTCGCAGTTAACAAGTGGCCAGTCCCTAACTTAACAGCTAATTACGATTGTACCGGTAATTTGAAATACAAGGAATTTTGAACAAAAGAAAACAACTATTGACTTGGTCTTTTCAATTGTTTTGCATGACGAGTCTGTTACAGGAAACCGGCTGCTGACAGTCTCATCAGGAAACACCAGAACCGACAACCGGGGTCATTCCACCGCTGGACGACGCGCGGGTGACGTAAGTGTCACATAACTGGTGCCGACGACCTGAGATACCCCGTTTCGGTAGGAAACGTGCGAACGAATTTCCACGGGCACACAATTGTTTTTTCTTTCTCTCTCGAAGGCACAAAATCTCCCTGTGAGAGTAAGGAAGGAAAGTTGAAAAAAAAAAGAAAAAGAAAACGAACGGAATAAAAAGTACACCGTTTATAATTGTGTAAAGAGACTCTAAGAGCATACCCAGACCGCAGACTTTAGTCAACTGACTATACAGTCTGGACAGCTCGTTAGCCATCCGCCAGTTGCAGAAGGAAACAGGTGCAGCAGACCGGGTAAGTCTTTGTTTTGCTGGTTCCTTCTTTTTATATACTTTGCTCGGTTTCAACGGCTGTCTGTGTTTTGAGTTGGGTGCTGTTCAATCTTGTAGGGAGTGAGGAGTAGCCCTGTTGAAAAAAAAAATAGATAATAAGACGATGCATTCTCAGGGAGGATTCGGGGCGGGTCAGTCGATGGGGGAGGGGTCAGAGCAGACTGTTGAGCTGCAGATGACCATGGAGCGGCCACTGTGGGGAATTAGCATACCCGCATATGGGGGAGACCCGAGGGGAGTCAAGGAGTGGTTGGCGATAATAGAGAAAAAAAGATTAGTGTATGGGTTGACAGAAAGGGAAATGGTTCTGCTAGCCTGCGACGGTGCAACCGGGGTTGCCTCGCAATATATATGCAAATGCTTGGAAAGTAATCCAAGCATAGCCTGGTCTGATTTTCGCGATCAGGTGAAGAGGAAATTCGCCGGCGAAAAGACCACGGTGCAGGCGTGCGATGCTCACGGGAGCGGGGTACCAGGAGAGAACCCTGAAACAGGAAAAGAGGAGAGCCCAGGTGTTCCCTCCGCTCACAAAAAAGGGAGAACTCACCTGTAATGTGACGATAGGAGCCACGCAGGTGAAGGCTCTGGTTGATACCGGAGCGATAATATCCTTAATAGACGTGGACGTCTATCGGACGGTAGCAGGGAGGAGAAGGCTGTACCCGTCGGATGTGGGGCTCAGTCAGGCCGACGGCAGCTGGATGTCGGTGGCAGGGAAGGTATGGCTACCCATACGAGCGGCCGGAAAGAAAAAGAATTTCCCCCTGTATGTGGTATCCGGGCTATGCAACGAAATGATTCTGGGAGAGGATTGGCTCCGAGCGAGGGGAGCCACTCTGAGGTTTAATCCAGACATGCTAACGGTGAGAGGGGTGAAGATACCACTAGGTGACACAAGGTCTGTCCCTCTTCCTGTGGGAGCTGACAGCAACAGGAAGCTTCCCCCAAGAAATGTCGGGTCCTGTATGGGTAAGGTGGATAGCACCAAGGAACAGGGAGGAAAATTGTCCCAAGTCAAACGGGTAGCGACGTATAAGATTAATAAGAAGGGAGTAACTCCTACAGATCCAGTGGTCCGAGAATCAGGGACGGTCCCCAAGGCGACGGCCGATAGGACGAATAGGACCAGGAAGGTCAAGAAGAAAAAAAAGGCAGCGTTTACTGGACAGTTAAGACAGGGTGACCAAGTTTGGATGAAGGAGATGGGTAAAAAGATAAAGAATCCCGGGGGTAGTCAAACGCGAGATGAGGACAGAGTTCCTGACGACTATAGGGACGACACCGAGCGACGGTTTAAGACGAGAGAGACGACCTCTATAGAGCCTAGAAATATAGAAACGGACGGAAAGTTGGAACGGGAAATTGCAGGGTTCCACTCCACCAGCTATAGGAGGCCACGAAGAGTAGCCACGACTCGTAAAGAAAAGAGAGTTGAATGGCAGTTGACCGCAGAGTCAGCTGAGGAGTCGAGCGAATGGGATGAAGAGTGTCCAATGCCTATCTCCTGGCTCTAGAAAAAATGGGGAGAGGTGAACCGAGGCTGCCGTTGAGGGGAGCAAGGGACTCCCTGTCCCAGGAGTAGTGTGACGTCCTTCCACCAAGGACCGGTGGGGGTTAGTAGGACAGAGCCGGGAGGTTGGAGCGACATCTCCTGGTTGAAATGTGGTGCAATTGTTTTCTCTGTGGATGCATGGAGGGCCCCCATGTGTTCGCACTGTTGGCAGATTGTGTCGCGGACTGACCTTGGAGGTAGCTGGGGACTAAAACGGAAAGCTTCAGGGTGGGGGGGGCGTCGTAAATAGCAGGAAAGAGCTATAAGTAATTGAGAAGTATCTCGCAGTGATTAAATTGGCCAACGGAGAGAGTAATTTAGCACGTGTTCTGTCTTCAGACCGGGCTCTTTTTTAACAAGGGACACATGCCTTAAGAGCACCGGTGCCTCTGGCCTCGTTCTCATTCATCTCTGTGCGAGTTTTTTCATATATAGTTTTCTTTCTTATTTCTTCCCTTCCTGATCTTTCTTTAATGGAAAGATTTGCCGTTTAGGCATTCCAAATGAAAAAAGAAAAGGAAAAAATGTCATATCGCTATCTTTCGAGAACTCCATGTCCCCACGCGATCTCGCGCTACTATTGTTCTGCAATTCTGCCCCTCCTTTCCTCCTTTTCACCGCGGAATTCAAAACTATACGGTCAGACTTTACTCGACTCCATGAACTGGGCTTTCCCCGTTTAAGCCATGAGGTACGTTTAGTACATCCTATTATTCCTTTACCTGGCTATCTCTTCTATGAAGAACTCGAAACCCTGTTTCTGTTTATTTAATCTAGTGTGTGACTTCTATATTTAATTTGTAAAAATTCTAATTATTCTTTACCTTCGCGCGCACAGAACTTATACCTTTTCTCAGGCTTCTATTATTTTTATTTCATGGGCGCTTGGGTAGGTTATGCACCGCACTAGAATAACAACCTTTGTAAAAAGGAGACATAACCGCTCCATACTTTCACCTAACGATTTAATAATAATAAAAAAAAAAGGAAAAAGAAAAGACACTTTTCTAACTGTTACGGACTTTCACCTAACAATTTAATGAAGAAAAGACATTTTCTAACCACTCCATACTTTCACCTAACGATTTAATAATAATAAAAAGAAAAAGAAAAAGACACTTTCCTAACTGTTGCGGACTTTCACCTAACAGTTGATTGAAAAAGATAAGATATCCCAAGAATCTGTTAATTTGGAAGCCTGTCCAAAACATAATTATTCTTATGTATTATTTCCTTTTGTTTAATTATGTTTTCTCCTTTTAACTATTTGTTTTGTTTTTGTTTCAGATTTTTTACCTAATTAATAAAGCGTCTTCAATGTACTAGTTGTTTTCGTTATGTTAATTTGAGTTTATCTGTCTGCCAATGCACGCTTTCTAAAAGTTGACTGCTAGACGGTATTGTAGGTACCTGAAAGCAAGATTCTGAGGAATAACTGCCGCGAGTTCCAGAACAGCACGAGAAAGTCGCGTATTGAGCGAGGGTGTCTTGGGGGAATTTAAACTGTCGAAAAAAAGGGCTTGGCCTGAGATTTTCCCAGTTGAAGGAAAACTGTGATAATTAAATCGTGGAGAAGCAGTTTTGGACTGTAGAGAGAACCACGTGATGTTATCGGCACTTACCTTTGAGAGGAGGCTTAAGTAATTTGAGCAGTTTGTGAACTTTGACGAAACATTTTAGCTGGACATCGGCTGTATTTTTATGTAGCGATGTTGAACGCTGTTGTGAGAATTAAACTGTGCAGAGGTGTGTTTTGTGTATGCAGCGAGAGAAAAAAAATGGAGATATAAATTTCCGAAAGTTGAATTGATTTTTGGAAAAAAAATTTTTTTTGCACCTCAGTCGGATTCGAAACCGACGGTACTGAGGGCAATTCGAGTTTTGACTGCGTGGCAGTGAAGTAGCCTGACCTCGAAGCACTCAGAGATAGGTGAATCGCTGTGGAGATGCGACTTGACCACGACATGCTTGGTTCGGGTCTTTGCAGCCACCAGAGTACCACATTTACTCCGTTTTCGTTCCGCTGACTTCGGTCGTTGCAGAGTGGATAGGATTGGATTTCAATAGGGCCATCCATCGAGGAGGGATGTGGCAGCCTGAGCAGGCACTGGTGATATTGCAGTGGAGCAGAGTTGCATCCACGATTTGGAAGCCAAGTTGGTCCAGTGACAGTTGGTTGGACCGAGCAGGCGAGGAGATAAATAAGGATGAGAAATCTCCTCAGCGGAGAAATTAGAAACGATAGAGAATGATCCAATATAGTTGACGTCATAATGACAGGACTGTTAGAACTGGACTATCTGGTGTAGACATATTTTAAATTGTTGGCTGTGGCCGGCGGGACAGTCGCTGATGTTAATCTCGGAACGTGTATGTGCGCAGTTAGGTGTGTTGTCATCGGGAAATCTGTACCCCCAGTATAGTGGCCCCGGGAAGGTTGAGAGACGTATTATTGAAAATACGGGTTGAGCAACTGCATGATTTAAGGTTGCCTGTGGACCTCGTTAGACAGGCACTGCAGTGCTATGTTGCACTGGGGGGGGGCGCACCACTAGAACACAGATAAGCCGAGCAGCAAAGCAAAAGAAGGGTGCCAGCGGATGCAGCACCCGGTTTTGACAGACGCGGTGGGAAGAACAGAGAACGAGTCGGTTCAGATGCCGCCCAAAATGACTCTTAAAATTGTAAGAATGTAGACCAGAGACAAACAGAAGAGAGAACACACCTATATATATATATATATATATATATATATATATATATATATATATACACACAAAAAAAAAAAAAAAAGGAAAAGTTGCATGACATTCCATCTCACACCTATACACACACAGCAAGCAAAAGAGAAAGAGAGAAAAAAGAAAAGGGAAAATTGCATGACACATCTTACACCTGTGAACAAAAGACAAACAGAGACAGAAGAAGAGGGAACGCACCCACCCACACTCACCTAACAAACAAGAGACCTTTCTTTTTTTCCTTTCATTCCGCTTGTTTCTTGTTTTTTTTTTGTTTTTTTTTTTTTTTACTTTTTTTTTTTCTGTTTTTTTTTTTGGGTTTCTTACAACTAATCCGAACAATTAAAACTCTAGAGACTTTATCACTTTTCTTTTGGCATGCAATTAATATGTTCTGGAAAGAGGGGCTGGCTCACGATTTGCGATTTTTTTTTTTTTTTTTCTTTCTTCTCTCTCTCTCATTGAATTGGTCAGTGCAGTTGGCAATCCAGCCATCTGAGAAACAATTCACCTGGGAGAGTTAAGGTGTATTTTACGATGTAAAAGACAGGTCGTGGGAGGGAGGCAGAATGAGACAGGCTCGATGTGCAGTAAACTGCAAGCTGAATGCGCACAACGGAATCCGAGAAAAGAGTGGGGGGGGGGGGGCGAACGACATGCATAGAAAAAAAAACAGTGGTGAACAGAAGAGAAATAGCAGACGACCGAGAAAAGAGGGGGGGGCGAACGACAAGCATAGAAAGAAGACCAGTTGTGAAAAAAAAAGAGAAAAAAAGAAAATAAAAGGAAAAGAAATGTAGATGGGCAAGAATGCGGGGGGATACTCCTTTTGGTCAAGAAAGCAGTAAACACTAATTGCCCATGACAGCCCGGAGTGAAAAGAAGTACCAATGAAATTCCAATTTACAAAGCGACATGGGTGGCCTCTACGGAAAAGACGCGTGGCCTTTGTGGAATTGGATTCAGCGGTTTTTATGTTCTCTCAAAAATAATTAAGTAAGACATTTCTGTTTTTACGACATGTCAAGTTCCATTAGGCCCGCGCCGGCCGAGATTGAGAACGCCCGAATGCCAACAGAGGAAGAAAGATAGCTCCTTTTTTGGGTATAGGCCGCCTGGCGAAGATTTGAGTGACAGCGGTTCCAGCATCCTGATTGGCTAAAGGGCCGAATGAGAGAAAAAGAAGAAGATTTAGCTCCCGCCCCCACAATATAAGCAGCAAGCCTTGAGAGACTGAGACAGACGGAGAGATTTGGTTCCTTGGGTCCAACGAGCGAAGATCCCCCATCGATTGACCCTGTCACGAAGATAATTGAGTTTTTTTTTTGTCGGAGAGAGAAGAGAGAACCTCGCAGTTAACAAGTGGGCAGTCCCTAACTTAACAGCTAATTACGATTGTACCGGTAATGTGAAATACAAGGAATTTTGAACAAAAGAAAACAACTATTGACTTGGTCTTTTCAATTGTTTTGCATGACGAGTCTGTTACAGGAAACCGGCCGCTGACAGTCTCATCAGGAAACACCAGAACCGACAACCGAGGTCATTCCACCACTGGACGACGCGCGGGTGACGTAAGTGTCACAGAAGAATAGGTGATTTAGTGATGAGCTGTTTGATCTGAATGACTATTTTTATGTTGTGGTAGTTAGTCAAACACAGATTCCTTGTACAGAAGGCGTCACAGTGGTTCACATCTCATACTGAGTTTGAGAGCACACTTGGCAAGGTAGTTGACAACTAGTAATCATTGAATACCTTGAATATCTGCAGGGCGTTGCACCTCCAATACTGCTGTGACTTTATCTGGATCAGGTGCCAGCCTTGATGTGTCCTATGTAACTGACAGAAGATTTTTGGAGGTGAGCTAGTCAGAGTTAAACTTTATTCCCACTTTGCGGCACCTTTTCAGGAGTGCCATAAAAGCAGCATCATGGCTTTTGTCAGCTTCCGCATCATTGTCACCAGACCCAGAGATTATGGTGCCATCTATGATCACTTGGATGCTGCAAGTCCTTCAAAACAGTGGTCAAGTCGCTGCTGCTATTCTCCAGGGGCTGAGCTAAGTCTGAATAGCATTCAGAGCCATCGTATTCTGCTAAATGGGTCTGTAGCAGACGCAAATAGACCTCTTTCTTCTTGCACCTATTCCTCCCTGATTGAGTGATGTGGCCATACACTGGCCAATCAGAGGAGTAGCGCATGAATATTTTTAACCCCCAAGGACCTGACAGCTTCCGGTCCTGAGAAGAAAAAGCTCTCTCTTACTCCACCAGCTTTCGAAGGGACTAGACCTTTCGCTCCTCTGCTCCTACTAGGTATCAGACGACAGCCACCGGTTGTAACTACCTAGTAAGCAGTGAAGTCCCGAACCTTCCTTCCTTCTTTTCCTCCTTCGAGTTTAATGCCTTTTTAAATAAACCTTTTCCTTGTTAAGTTTAAGAAGTGGTTTGTTGTTTGTTCGGAAAATTGTGTTAAATTATTTTATTAGGGAGTGCCTTAAAAGCACCAAATATTAATCCCTAAAATGGTGACCCGACGCGATAACACGTGTTTTCCGAATAGCTAACTTATTTTGCGTTTGAACAACGAAAGGCGGGCATTTTAAAACTCAGCACATGGTGTCTAAAACTTCAGCAAAGCCGACCACATCACGCCTCTGAAGGACATAAAAAAAAAAATCACAGCAACTGTCAACAGACTTGTAAGAGCACATTTAAAACTTAAAATTAACATAAAAAAGACGTTATTTCCTGCTGCTCGGCTTGACCGTTATATAAAAATATATATATATATATACGTATATATTTTATAAATTAAGGAGTCAGCGCCACCCTTTGTCGACCGCGTGGTGTTTCAAAAAAAAAAAAAAAAAAGGGAAGAGAAAACGAAAGAAACTAAAAGTTTGTTTGTTTTTTCTTCGGAAACGACGCCCGGTACATTCCGAGATACATTTGCGTGCACGGAAGTTTTAAGAAAAAACACAACAACAAACGAAAAAAGAAGAAGAAAAAGAACTTTCACAAAGTTTTTTTGACATTTAGCATCCTTCGGCCAACATGTAAGTACTCAAAGAGTTCATTTATCTTCAGGTTTACACACATTTACACAAAAAAAAACCCCAAAAAAACACACTCACACACATATTATCCACATTGTTTTTTTCCCACGGCTCTTCCTTATAGAGTATAGTTTATTTAGCTTTATTTCATTGTAATTTTTTTTTTTCCTTTTTCTCCTCTCCCGTTAGCCTGTTAAGTTTTTTTTTGTATTGTCTCTGTCTAAAGATTTTCTCTATATTTCTCCTTTCTCCACGTGGTCCATATTCGGTGTCCTTTCCATACTTCGGATAGGTTAGTTTTTTTGTTTTTTTTATTTACTCTCGGTAGCGACAATTGCCTGCCTTCGCCGGTGACGTGCGAGTTTGGTTTGCTCAACTCGAGTCATATTTTGCAGCGAACAACGTTTCGGAGCAAATGAAGCTGCACATATTATTCAGTGCCTTCCCCGCGTCATTGACTCCTGTGGTCAAAGATTTAATAACGGACACCCCACTAAACTCCACATACGACAGCATAAAGCGGGAGGTGCTACTCCGGACGTCAGTGTCGGTGGAAAAGCGTTTTCAAACGCTAGTCCACGACGAACATTTAGACGACCGCAGGCCAACGGAACTACTCCGTAGAATGAGGGAACTGGCAGAGGATGTCGCTCCTGAGTGCTTTAATTAAGCAGCTCTTTTTCTCAAGGCTTCCAGCGCAGGTAAAGGCCATACTAGCGCCAATGATAGAAAAACATTCCATCGATGTAGTAGCAGCATCGGCGGACAAGGTTATGGATTTTGTGAGGGGGCCTATTACCGCGGTGATCCCGCAACAGCCTGCTGAGGTACACAAGGGCCCTGCAAGTTTAAGGCAGGAAGCTACATCGATGGCCATTGGCCATTCTAACGGCCATCGAATGCCTCACTAGAGAGGTTGGCAAGCTCAGTATGGGCAGGTCACACTCGCCCAGACACCGCTACAAAAGCCGCTCACCTTCCCCGCACCACCGACGCCATTCAAACACGCCGGGACTATGTTTTTATCATAGTCGCTATGGCGCTGAGGCATGGAACTGCAAAATGCCCTGTACCTTTAATAACCAGGGAAACTAAATTGTGGAAAGACGAGCACGGCAAACTTTCCACAAAATTCAAATAACCGTGCCTATTTCGTCACTGACGTACAATCTCAAGCACGTTGCTTGATAGACACAGGTGCTTCTTGTAGCATTTGGCCACTTAAACTACTTAAAGAAAGGCCACCAGTGTCGTTGATAACCCTGCAAGTGGTGAACCATTTGCCTATCCCCACGTTCTCTGGACTTGAATTTACGGAGAGACTTTACGTGGGTTTTCACCATAGCAGATTTACCGTACCCCATCCTAGGCGCGGATTTCCTACACCATTTTAATTTAATGGTCGACATGCGCAGACGCCAGCTGATAGACGCTAGCACGGAACTTTCCGTCCCTGACTCATTATCAAATGCCCCATCTATCAGCCCAGTATTTTTCATTGCCGCTGCGAATGACCCGTACCATGAGGTGCTACACTCCTACCCGGAGTTAACAAATTTGAATTTTGTGGTGAGCAAACCCACGCACACCACAGAACACCACATCGAGACCACTGGTGCTCCTGTGTTCTCACGCCCTCGTCGCCTTCCTGCAGATAAACTCAAAGCAGTGAAGGCAGAATTTAATCATATGCTACAGTTGGGAATAATACGGCCCTCGTCCAGTCCTTGGGCTTCCCCTCTGCATATGGTCCCAAAACGAGACGGAGATTGGCGTCCGACTGGGGACTATAGACGACTTAATGCCATGACAGTACCTGATTGCTACCTAATCCCGCATATTCAGGACTTTGCTTCCTCTCTACATCGTTGTAAGACCTTTTCCAAACTAGATTTGGTAAAGGCTTACCATCAAATACCAGTTAATCCGGCCGACATACCAAAGACTGCCGTAACAACTCCGTTCGGAGCCTTTCAGCCTACGTAACGCTGCCAGTACTTTTCAGTGCTTTATGGATGAAGTAGTGCGTGACTTAGATTTCGTCTATAACTATATAGACGACATTCTCGTGGCTAGTCTCCTGACCTGCATAGACCATTTCACACAGTGGCCTAAGGCCAGGCCATCCCCCTTAATGACATTTCGGCTGAATCTGTAGCGTGAGCCCTTATATCAGGCTGGATATCGCGTTACGGAGTTCCCACTACGATCACCACTGATCGTGGTGCACAATTCGAATCCCACCTATTCCGGGAACTGTCCAAGATCCTCGGGATCACTTGCATTCGGACAACAAGCTATCACCCTGCTTCTAACGGGATGATAGAACGCTTCCATCGCCAATTGAAAGCAGCATTACGCGCTTACCCCGACCAACAGCGATGGAGCGAGTACATACTCGTCGTCCTTCTTGACTGTCGGGCATCAATCAAGGAGGACCAGGCATATTCGGCAGCCGAACTGGTCTATGGAGCACCTCTATCGTTGCCAGGTCAGATGCTGACCCCGATAGAGGATATAACAACTGACACAGCACTGTATGTCAACAGACTACGAGCTTATCTCAGTAAGCTACAGCCGATGCACCCTAGGAAACAGACCATTGAATCTTTGGTTCCGAAGGACATATCGACATGGACTCACATGTTCCTTAGAAATGACGCAGTAAAAGCCCCCCTAACTCCACCTTACACTGGCCCTTATCACGTGCTTTCACGCACTGACAAAACGTTGATCTTAGACATTAGTGGTAAGAAAGAGACAGTATCGGTAGATAGGGTAAAAAGAGCCTTTCTGGACACATTAACACCTGAGGCACACATTCCTCCAACATACACACAGCATCATCATACACCTGAGGTAAATGTTCCTCGTGAGAACAATTATGTGACCACTACACGTAGTGGTCGACGGGTACATTGGCCGAAGAGACTATGCAAAACTGTATATTTCTGTTAAGAAAGAACATTTTTTTTTCTTCTCTCCTTCACCAAAAAAAAAAAAAAAAATTTTTCAAAAAATAAATTTACATTTCTATTGTATTCTTCTTACTATTTGTTATGCTACCTTTTTCTCTTTCAGCCTAAGCAGGGGGTTATGTAGCAGACGCAAATAGACCTCTTTCTTCTTGCACCTATTCCTCCCTGATTGAGTGATGTGACCATACACTGGCCAATCAGAGGAGTAGCGCATGAATATTTTTAACCCCCAAGGACCTGACAGCTTCCGATCCTGAGAAGAAAAAACTCGCTCTTACTCCACCAGCTTTCGAAGGGACTAGACCTTTCGCTCCTCTGCTCCTACTAGGTATCAGACGACAACCACCGGTTGTAACTACCTAGTAAGCAGTGAAGTCCCGAACCTTCCTTCCTTCTTTTCCTCCTTCTAGTTTAATGCCTTTTTAAATAAACCTTTTCCTTGTTAAGTTTAAGAAGTGGTTTGTTGTTTGTTAGGAAAATTGTTTTAAATTATTTTATTAGGGAGTGCCTTAAAAGCACCAAAATATGATCCCTAAAGGTCCAACAATTTGTTAAGTAGGAAGATGACTCGTCTAGAACATTTTGAAGAAAGTTATTTTTAGCATAAACAATAGAGAACAGTGTGGCCTTCATTTTGGTTGCAATTTCCCCCAACAGTCGGTGTTGGGTAATGGTTGCACCTAATCTCTTTGTTTAGGTGGTATGGATCAATGCATACCTGCAAGTTGTTTGGTTTCCAGACAATGATCACATTGTTGATCCATGGTGTTGGCTCTGTGACTGTGTGAGTGTGTAATCACCCATTGGCTGATATTAAACTCAGGTCTACTTTTACTGAGAGCGGTAGTAGCTGACAGGGTCCTGCTTATGAATTAAATAAAAAATTTACAAAACTTGTTGTTAAACATTTTCTTCTAGACTATCAAACATTTCTTACTTCACGTTTCTGATTTTTTGAGACAAGAATTCGTATTATTTGGATTCTTCAGACTACTGTTCAGTGTCATTTTCACAATATTTCAGTCAATGTACCTCCGACCTTTTTCAGGTGTATCTTGTTAAACTCAGGAATGTTTCTGTCAAACTCAGTAATTTGAATGGAATTTCGAATGGAACCCTTTATTTACTTTATATGGGTAGTATACACTTGTTCATTGAAGGTTGGAGAGAAAGATAACGTAAAGAAGCAGCACGTATGTCAATAGACCTAGTATAGAATTTAACACAATATGAGAACCATTAATTTTAACTAATAGATAATATAAACAGTAATAATTAATAATAATTATATTTATAATTACAAAATAATTATTCTTTTTTACCTACAAACACTAGTGTTTCATGCTTACGCAATCATCAGTGTAGGGGATGACAATTCCTGCTGGTTATGATATTCAAACCCACCTTTTGCTCCATTTGCTAAGCTTTTGCCTCAGGGACAATAAACAATTGCCAGAGTTATGAAGGGAATTAAGAATTATTAAACAGAATTTAAGTGCATACATTAGACAATCTAGAGTGTTTGAACAAATGGAAGTCTTGGACATTGCATAAACGCTAATTGACTGCCTTTTAGTTATTATTCCACAGACAGTGTCCATCCTTAAGTATTCTTAAAGGGGCTTGATAATATATATATATTAAAAAGTAGTACAAACCTGATCTCATACAATGTGCCCTCCATTTCTGGGAAGGGATAAAGAAAAAAATATGGCCGCTCTTGCTATTTATGAACTGGTGGTCATGGGGGGTAATGAGAGTTGGGGGGAAATATACAAATGAGATGCAGTCGGTTTTTCAAATAAAAAACCTGCATCAGAGAGTGCATGTGTGCCTCTTTGGCAGAAGTAAGTTTCTGACAGATGTGTGCTAGGGTTTGATACCAAGAATTGCAAGAAGAAGAACATAAAAGTTGGAAATTCTTTCTTTAGACTTTACTTTCTAATATTACCAACATATTTAACTGCAAGATATTTCGGCACAATAACGAAAATAGGTGAACGAGTAAGGTTAAGCAGCAACATCCTGAGGCTGTTTAGTGGGGAAGTGGCCACGTAGCTTAACAAGCTGAAGTTGGTAGCAAAGCTGCAGAAGATTGAAGACATAACCACGTTGATCTCAATGTATTTGAAAGAGAATGTATCTAGAAATGGAGAGACAGATGAGACCATTGCTAAAAGTATTGAGAACTGATTAAAAACCATATTTTCAGAGAGTGCGTTTGAGGCATATGATAAGTCCAGAAGAGTTAGTTGGACTGAATGTATATGCGGCAGAAATAAGGTGAACGGGATTGGCTGGATATGTGGGAGGCAACCTTGAGAAGACTGTTAAACTGGATCTCCTCAGTGGTTTTCCTGGCCGCATCTCTATAGAACTGCAATAACTGAAATTGAAATCATAGAGGTGGATGAGATTTTGAGGCATGCTTGAGTGCTGGCAAAACAGTCCAGTGAACTGTGGCAAACAATGAAAGCAGAGAGGCACGAACATTAATGAAACAAAGTAGATTTACCAGTAAATGTTTCAAATGTCAGGAACCCCACCTGATGAGAGACTGTAAGGAACTGCAAACAGACTTAATCTGTTTTCAATGTGGCCAAGTGGGCCACATTAACAGGAATTGCTATTCGCTTCTGGGAAACGAGTAAAGGGGCACTATTATGCCAGTAGTCATCCCTTTTATATTAGAAAGGTGTGTGAGAGTTTGTTGCCACAAATAGTGGTCACTATTAACAGGAAGAGAGCTAGAGCCCATGCCAATACCGGATGGACAACAACATTTGTTACTACAAATGTCATCAACACTTGGAGTGGAACCAATAACATTAAAGCAGTGGATGGTAGAGTAGTGAAATGTTGTGAAGAGGCCAATGCTGAGATCATGATGAGGAATATGCCGCTGCAACTAAAAGTGATTGTCCTGAATAAACTTATTGCAGGAATTGATGTGTGGGTCTGGATGTGATAGACCGATTGGGAGGAGCTACCATTGCTAAAAGCAAGGTGAAGTTTATCAATCAGAGTGCACTAAAAATGACAAGAAGTGCAACAAGGAATAATACCATTCAACCGTCAAAACCCAGGCTATATTTGCTTGAGGATGAGGCCTTTTGCACCTATTTTCATGGTAATGAATGGATGGTAGAGTGGCGATGGACCACAGCACCACCTGTGTTGACAAATCAGATTACCTGCTACAAAAGCACACTGGATGAAACCGAGGTGACTGTGGAGAGGTTGAGAGATCATGTCAAAACATTATGGATTGACGGCAAAGCTGTCCGAGTCATTGAAAAATGGAATTGTTTTGGGATTAAGACTACAGCGCAATAAGGCTGGAAAGTAGATGTTTGGACAAGAAAACGAGATCCCCGAAGCCAAGGATGGCCTGATCAAGAGAGAGCTTTTCTCTGTATGTGGAAAGTTGGTTGGCCATTACCCTATAGTTGGATGGTTGTGAACTGCGTGTAGTTTTATTAAAAGGCCGGTGAGTACATACAGTTGGGATGATGCAATTGATCAAGAAGTGCTGCTCATGAAACAATAAGTCATTGCAGAAGTAAAAAAAATGGACTATGTAAAAGGAGAATGGCATATAAAAAGGAACCATGAAATGGTAATATGGAGTGACACTAACAGCCTGGCATTAGGAGTATTATTGGAAATAAGAGGAGTGTCTATTGAAGATGCTACTTGGCTACGAAAAAAGGATGGTAGCACCCATGTCAATGTTGCAGAACTTGATGCTATAATGAAGGGCATCAATCTGGCTTTAAAATGGGGGCTGCAGATAGTGGACGTTAGGATAGACTCCACAACACTGGCATCATAGGTGTGCGCAGAAGTGTTTGATGATAAGTAGATCAAGACAAAAGGAGCAGTAGAGATGCTCATTAAGTGTCGACTTGGAGCTCTTGGAGACTTGATCAAATATTTGCCAGATATCTCATCCAACCAAAGGAGAAACAAAGGAATCATGTCAACATCGGATTGTTACCTGATGTTTTGGAAGAATTACAATATGCGTTGGATCTTTTTACCCCCCCCCCAAGTAGCAGGATTTAGCATACATTTTGGATTTGAAGTTGAATATCCTTTTTTCTGCATCAATATCTAATTTCCCTTATTCTATGTAGCTAAAATGATTTAAAAACTTAATTTTCTATGTTTATTACCATTAACAAATCAGGTGCAATTATATTTATATTTATAATATTTGTTAATATTTTTTCTCTGAGGAGTTGAATAAACATCGAAAACTCATGGGTTAAGGAAATATATTTACTAAAATGTATTCTTTGTTTCGCATAGAATAAAACTTCTAGATTTGAAATTTAACCGTTCCAAATCATAAAATTTAAATTACTAAATTATGTTATATGTGTATATATATATATATATATATATATATATATATAAAATAGCTTCCTTCAGTCTTGACAGATTATGAATACCGACTGACTGTAAAGGTGTCTGCACATGGTTTTTTTGGTGTCAAGAGTTGCGCAATCTCCAACCACACCTCTCCTGAGTCGACATTGTTGAATACCAGTGGCAAGTGGAGATTCGAGACAACTGGAAAGAAATGCCGAGATAAGTGTAGACCACATACAGCGCCTAGAATTCCCAAATTATCATCATATCATATGGCACAAACCAGACTTAACTTTGGTGATCTGACAAGAACTGATGTGTCAACATGATTATGCCGTACACATATATAAAGCAATATATAATAATAATAATAATTAGTAATAAATATATAGTAATAATAATTAGTAATAAATATAAAGTAATAATCATTAGTAATCAATACATAGTAATAATAATTAGTAATAAATACATAATAATAATAATTAGTAATAAACATATAGTAATAATAATTAGTAATAAATATAAAGTAATAATAATTAGTAATAAATATATAGTAATTATAATTAGTAATAAACATATAGTAATAATAATTAGTAATAAATATATAGTTATAATAACTAGTAATAAATATAGTAATAATAACTAGAAATAAATATATAGTAAAAATAATTAGTAATAAATATATAGTAATAATAATTAGTAATAAATATATAGTAATAATAGTTAGTAATCAATACATAGTAATAATAATTAGTAATAAATATATAGTAATAATCATTAGTAATAAATACATAGTAATAATAATTAGTAATCAATACATAGTAATAATAATTAGTAATAAATATATAGTAATAATCATTAGTAATAAATATATAGTAATAATCATTAGTAATAAATATATAGTAATAATAACTAGTAATAAATATATAGTAATAATAGTTAGTAATAAATATATAGTAATAATAATTAGTAATAAATATATAGTAATAATAATTAGTAATAAATATATAATAATAATAATTAGTAATAAATATATAGTAATAATAACTAGTAATAAATATATAGTAATAATAATTAGTAATAAATATATAATAATAATAACTAGTAATAAATATATAGTAATAATAATAAGTAATAAATATATAGTAATAATAATTAGTAATATATACATAGTAATAATAATTAGTAATCAATACATAGTAATAATAATTAGTAATAAATATATAGTAATAATAATTAGTAATAAATATATAATAATAATAATAATTAGTAATAAATATATAATAATAATAATTAGTAATAAATATATAATAATAATAATTAGTAATAAATATATAGTAATAATAACTAGTAATAAATATATAGTAATAATCATTAGTAATAAATATATAGTAATAATAATAAGTAATAAATATATAATAATAATTAGTAATAAATATATAGTAATAATAATTAGTAATAAATATATAATAATAATAATTAGTAATCAATACATAGAAATAATAATTAGTAATAAATATATAATAATAATAATTAGTAATAAATATATAGTAATAATCATTAGTAATAAATATATAGTAATAATCATTAGTAATAAATATATAGTAATAATAATTAGTAACCAATATATAGTAATAATAATTATTAATAAATATATAGTAATAATAATTAGTAATAAATATATAGTAATAATAACTAGTAATAAATATATAGTAATAATAACTAGTAATAAATATATAGTAATAAAAACTAGTAATCAATACATAGTAATAATAATTAGTAATAAATATATAATAATAATAATTAGTAATAAATATATAGTAATAATAACTAGTAATAAATATATAGTAATAATAATTAGTAATAAATATATAATAATAATAATTAGTAATAAATATATATAGTAATAATAATTAGTAATAAATATATAGTAATAATAGTTAGTAATAAATATATAATAATAATAATTAGTAATAAATATATAGTAATAATAACTAGTAATAAATATATAGTAATAATAATTAGTAATAAATATATAATATTAATAATTAGTAATAAATATATAGTAATAATAATTAGTAATAAATATATAGTAATAATAATTAGTAATAAATACATAGTAATAATAATTAGTAATAAATATATAGTTATAATAATTAGTAATAAATATATAGTAATAATAGTTAGTAATAAATATATAGTAATAATAACTAGTAATAAATATATAGTAATAATAACTAGTAATAAATATATAGTAATAATAATTAGTAATCAATACATAGTAATAATAATTAGTAATAAATATATAGTTATAATAATTAGTAATAAATATATAGTAATAATAGTTAGTAATAAATATATAGTAATAATCATTAGTAATAAATATATAGTAATAATAACTAGTAATAAATATATAGTAATAATAATTAGTAATAAATATATAGTAATAATAATTAGTAATAAATATATAGTAATAATCATTAGTAATCAATATATAGTAATAATAATTAGTAATAAATATATAGTAATAATAACTAGTAAACAATACATAGTAATAATAATTAGTAATAAATATATAGTAATAATAATTAGTAATAAATATATAGTTATAATAATTAGTAATAAATATATAGTAATAATAATTAGTAATAAATATATAATTATAATAATTAGTAATAAATATATAGTTATAATAATTAGTAATAAATATATAGTAATAATAATTAGTAATCAATACATAGAAATAATAATTAGTAATAAATATATAGTAATAATAATTTGTAATCAATACATAGTAATAATAATTAGTAATAAATATATAGTAATAATAACTAGTAATATATATAGTAATAATCATTAATAATAAATATATAGTAATAATAATTAGTAACCAATATATAGTAATAATAATTATTAATAAATATATAGTAATAATAATTAGTAATAAATATATAGTAATAATAATTAGTAATAAATATATAGTAATAATAACTAGTAATAAATATATAGTAATAATAACTAGTAATAAATATATAGTAATAAAAACTAGTAATCAATACATAGTAATAATAATTAGTAATAAATATATAATAATAATAATTAGTAATAAATATATAGTAATAATAACTAGTAATAAATATATAGTAATAATAATTAGTAATAAATATATAATAATAATAATTAGTAATAAATATATATAGTAATAATAATTAGTAATAAATATATAGTAATAATAGTTAGTAATAAATATATAATAATAATAATTAGTAATAAATATATAGTAATAATAACTAGTAATAAATATATAGTAATAATAATTAGTAATAAATATATAATAATAATAATTAGTAATAAATATATAGTAATAATAATTAGTAATAAATATATAGTAATAATAATTAGTAATAAATACATAGTAATAATAATTAGTAATAAATATATAGTAATAATAACTAGTAATAAATATATAGTAATAATAATTAGTAATCAATACATAGTAATAATAATTAGTAATAAATATATAGTTATAATAATTAGTAATAAATATATAGTAATAATAGTTAGTAATAAATATATAGTAATAATCATTAGTAATAAATATATAGTAATAATAACTAGTAATAAATATATAGTAATAATAATTTGTAATAAATATATAGTAATAATAATTAGTAATAAATATATAGTAATAATCATTAGTAATCAATATATAGTAATAATAACTAGTAATAAATATATAGTCATAATAACTAGTAAACAATACATAGTAATAATAATTAGTAATAAATATATAGTAATAATAATTAGTAATAAATATATAGTTATAATAATTAGTAATAAATATATAGTAATAATAATTAGTAATAAATATATAATTATAATAATTAGTAATAAATATATAGTTATAATAATTAGTAATAAATATATAGTAATAATAATTAGTAATCAATACATAGAAATAATAATTAGTAATAAATATATAGTAATAATAATTTGTAATCAATACATAGTAATAATAATTAGTAATAAATATATAGTAATAATAACTAGTAATATATATAGTAATAATCATTAGTAATCAATACATAGTAATAATAATTAGTAATAAATATATAGTAATAATAACTAGTAATAAATATATAGTAATAATAACTAGTAATAAATATATAATAATAACTAGTAATAAATATATAATAATAATTAGTAATAAATATCTAGAAGTGTAAGCCATTTCAACTTTTAGAACAGTTTCAGATAGTTCGCTGTTACACACAAGTCCTGGGAGGTGACTTGTTTGTAGTAGACAGTTTCACAGAACAAAATATTCTTACCGTGTCGAAACCCTGGAAAAGAACATGTGAAATTGCTCCAGAAAAGAATTAATATTTATGATGCAATTCTGGTTTCTGATTGGTTGAACGTGAATTAATTTGATTCGTCAGTTTTTAGCAGCATCTTTTATAAATAGAATCGTCCGACTGTGTGGGATCATACTCCATTACCAGTCCTCTGATATAATCATGGAATACTGTGTTCAAACACTGAGCACTCTGCTTTAGACCATATAATGACTTGTTAAGTCGCCACACGCTATTTTTATTTTTCATTATATATCCCTCTGGGGGGGGGTATTATAAATTTCACAGTCTATCGGGGCATTCAAATAAGCATTTTTTACGTCCATTTGATGGATGTTTAGGTCATATTGTGATGCGACTT
The DNA here is from genome assembly GCF_053919585.1 of Euprymna scolopes. Lineage (NCBI taxonomy): Eukaryota > Metazoa > Mollusca > Cephalopoda > Sepiida > Sepiolidae > Euprymna > Euprymna scolopes. Next base: position 95,463,043 of record NC_136485.1, read on the forward strand.
GCAGTAAAATTCTGATTGTCCTTAGGTTTGTGGTCGGCGAAAACGTAGAAAAGTATTCCGTAAATCTGAGAGCACCCCTTAGCAACAAATCTTGCTTTGTACTGTTCTACGCCTGATGCTGTACTCTTTTTTGTAAAGACCCATCTGGTAGAAATAGCATGTTTATCTCTTGGGAGAGGCACTACCGTATAGGTATCATTTTCGGTTAAGGTATCTATTTCTTTTTTCATGGCAATTTTCCATTCATCACAATGTTCTGAATTAATTGCTTCGTTGAAGCTTTTTGGCGCATTTTCCATTGAATAGCAATAGTCGATTTGATAATCTTTTATATTGTCGACCACAAAAAAATCGGGTTGTCTTCTATTTCTTTTGGGATATCTTTCAACTTTATCATCATCATCATCATGGACACTCTCGTCTCCGTCATTTTTATTGTTTTCGTTTGTTCTAATTATTTGAGATAATATAATTTCATCCTCTTCATATGACGGGTTTTCGTCTGTAAAATTAAACGTGTCTGTGAATTTTACACACCGGATTCTTTTTATTTTAGTTTTTCGGGAAAAAATATTAAATTGGCTGGACTGTTTTTATCGTATCCAAGAAATATACCTCTGCCGGCTTTAATATTCAATTTACTCTTTTTCTCCATATATGCGAAGCAAGTTGAACCAAATATATGCATTCTGCTTAAATTTGTTTTTTTACCGCAGAAAGATTCATATGGAGTTTTAGATAGTGTTTTTTAAAGCACCTGTTGCGTATATAGGCTGCCGCCATAAGTGCATACGTCCAGAGGTTTTTAGGGAGTTTTGATTCAATGAGTAGCCATCTTGCCATTTCAAAAAGTGTCCACCACGCACGTTCAGTAGTCCCGTTTTGGTGTGGCGATCTAGGAGCTGATGTTTCATGCCTGATATGATGGTTAATTAGTAAAAGTTCAAAGTCTTTATTGGTAAATTCCGTACCGTTGTCAGAGCGAATACACTTGATTTCACCGTAGGGGGCCATGTCGGCTAGATATTTCTTAGTTGCTGGCAGGGTATCAAATTTGTTCTTTAAAAAGTAAGCCATTATTAAACCTGAATGGTCATCTACGAAATTCAACACATATCTATAATGTTCTCTGGCCATCGGTTCTACGGGACCGTTCAAGTCACAATGCACCATTGATAGGATTTTTTTGGCCTTTTTGTCTGGTATCTTGTTTTGATAGTTTGTCATTTTCCCTTGCGTACAGACGTCGCAGTTGAAGGTTTTTGATGTTTGTATTTGCATTCCATCAACTACAGTCGGCAACTTTTTGATATCAGGAATATTGCAGTGTCCAAGAATTTTATGCCATGTCTGTAGATCATGGCAGGCGGTTTTTGATGGTATTACGCTATTTAAATAATATAGTCTTCCATTTTCTTTAATGTCGAATACAGTTCCATTCGGGTATACCAGTTTTGATTTATTGGGGCTAAAGTTTATATTTGCACCTTGTTTTGTGGCAGCTTGTACAGAAAATATATTTTGTTTAAATTTTGGGATTAGAAGAACGTTTTCTAGAATACAGAAACACAGTTCACCTTTATTGTTCTTTAGCGAGATTTTCGCATTGCCTCTTTTCAAAACGATATCATTGACTCGACTCCCGTCAGCTAGTTCTACAAAATGATTTTGTGGCTTAAAGTTGGGTTCAAAATTGATAAAATCAGATCCCTTTGTAATCACATGTGCCGTGGCCCCACAATCGACAAGAAAATTATTATTGTTTCTTGAAGCATCAAATGTACACGAAAATAAAAATGTATTTTCACTAACAGAGCTCTCTACATTTTTAATGTAGTCGCCATTTTGAGTCCTGTATCTACATTGGAAACTCTTGTGATTAGGTCATCCACAATTATAGCAAATAATTTTTGTACTTTTTTTTAGGAAAAAACCTGCTTTTGGTAAAGTTGCGTTTTTTATTCCTGGCATGGGTATAATTTGATTTTGGTGTGTGTATTTTTAAATTTCATGATATTTGTGGATTCGTTTTTTTCTGTGATCATTTTTTTTCAGTTTCTTCGTAACTTCTGAGTGCTAGCTTGAATTGGCTAAAAGTCATGGGTTTTTCTTTCTGGGTTATCACGGTGGTAAATGGCTTGAAATCACTCGGTAATCCCTTAAGGACCATGGAAATTAGCAGACTGTCACTTAAAACTTCACCAGACATTTTTAAAGAATTTGCAGTTGTCTCGGCTCTTATAATATAATCAGTAATAGTTTCGGCTTCCATTCGTTTTAGAGAGGTCAGTTCAGTGTATAAAGAAATAATTTTGGGTTTTGCTCTCTCAATATGTTTAATGCTTTGCAGCCGTCGTCCAGGGCTTCTCTCATTACCAGTGATAGACTTCGGTCATCTAAACACTGTATTAATTCCGCAAAGACAGTTGCGTTCTTTTCAATGAAGTCGGGGTCGTTTCTGTTTTCAGGTTGTGTTTGTAGTACTTTGTGTAGCTTTTGAGTTCGTAGATATCCCAGAAATTTAACCTGCCACATTTCGAATTTTGATTCGGATCCATCGAAATAAAGACGCACGCTAGAAGTGTAAGCCATTTTGAGTTTCAGAACAGTTTCAGATGGTTCGCTGTTACACACAAGTCCTGGGAGGTGACTTGTTTGTAATAGACAGTTCCACAGAACAAAATATTCTTACCGTGTCGAAACCCTGGAAAAGAACATGTGAAATTGCTCCAGAAAAGGTTTAATATTTATGAAGCAATTTTGGTTTCTGATTGGTTGGTAGCAGAACGTGAATTAATTTGATTCGTCAGTTCTTAGCAGCATCTTTTATAAATAGAATCGTCCGACTGTGTGGGATCATACCCCATTACCAGTCCAAAATATTGCAACAGTTATAATAATTAGTAATAAATATATAGTAATAATAACTAGTTATAAATATATAGTAATAATAATTAATAATAAATATATAATAATAATAATTAGTAATAAATATATAGTAATAATAATTAGTAATAAATATATAGTAATAATAACTAGTAATAAATATATAGTAATAATAACTAGTAATAAATATATAGTAATAATAACTAGTAATAAATATATAGTAATAATAACTAGTAATAAATATATAGTAATAATAACTAGTAATAAATATATAGTAATAATAACTAGTAATAAATATATAGTTATAATAACTAGTAATAAATATATAGTTATAATAACTAGTAATAAATATATAGTTATAATAACTAGTAATCAATATATAGTTATAATAACTAGTAATAAATAGTGATATTTAAAACTAGAAATAAAATAGGTTCCTAAAATTCATACTAGAACTGTCTACAAGGACTCGTGGTGCAGTGGTTAGAGTACTTGAAAAAAAATTAATTGTAAAAGTGATTATTCTCCAGAAGTTTGAAGGTTCAATTTTCAGTGTGGGGTAACCGAAAAATTACTTAGGATCTCTATTCAGTCATGGCTGTTAGAACGAGAGCATGCTACCCCCATGAAGTAAATAAAGGGTTCCATTCGAAATTCAGTCCAGATTACCGAGTTCAACAGAAAAATTCCCGAGTTCAACATAATACACCTGAGAAGTTTTGAAAATGATACTCAAATTGAAAAAAAATAATCCAAAGAATATGGATTTCTTAACTTTTAATTGCTTTAAGATAAAATAAACTTGGTCTATTTTTGATTTTGTATATTTTTTACAAACTAACCAAATTTTTCTTTCATACAATCAATTCTTTGTAAAGTTTTGTATAAATATTTCATTCTAGTGAATAAAATTGACACTTTAATATTGACCATGTTTTTCATTTAATAGTTGTGTTTCTTATATTTTCTGTTCATGTTTCTTTTTATCAACCATAATATTTTATTAATCATAATATTTTATTAACCATAATATTTTATCAACCATAATATTTTATTAACGATAATATTTTATTAATCATAATATTTTATTAACCATAATATTTTATCAACCATAATATTTTATTAACCATAATATTTTATCAACCATAATAAAACATTAATTCAGCTGATAAAGTTTAACTAATATAAACATTAACTTAAGTAATAAAAAAAACTTGCCTGTTTTTAATCTGCAATTACCATTAAATCCGCCAATAGCATAAAGGTATGAATTGACACCAATCAGCCCAACTCCTGACCGATGGGTAAGCATTCTCTCCAGTAAGGTCCACTGATCAATCTGGGTATCGTACATCTCCATGCTGTATAAGGCCTCTCGTCCATTGAAACCGCCACACACATAAAGTTTTCCTAGCGAGAAATAGATGGAATGGCATATTATTCATTCAACATCCATTATTTTCATATCAGCTTACCGACCATTTCACATACGTTGTTGCACCATCTCTGGCTGTTTGATCCTTATCTGAGCCTAAATTTCCATGAAGATGCCGTAATAATAAAACAGATGGAAAGAAATGAAATCCAGTTACAAGTTCAAGTGCATTTTGTAGGCAAGCAGATGAACCATGGAAACAGCAGCAGGTAAAAAAATAAAAAAAAAAAAAAAAAAAATAAAAAATAAAAATAATAAAAAAAAAAAAAAATAATAAAAAATGTTTAAAAGTGTTAATGTGATTGGATAAAATCTCAATCAGCAGTTTCTTTCAGCCAATCACATGCACCAAAATATTCACCTTTGCATTTCGAGCTTAATATAAAATATCCAAACACCACTTCTCTCTCTCTCTCTCTCTCTCTCTCTCTCTCTCTCTCTCTCTCTCTCTCTCTCTCTCCATTTTAGAGCTAAAGTACCAACCACATCTTTAAGGTGAAGCTGAATGCCATGGCAAACCCAACAAAAAAAAAAACATTCATGTACGTACTCACATATAAGTTCATACATATACTCTTTACAATGCCTACTGAACTTACACCGAAATGATAGAATAAATTTAACTCGTTTCACACACTTTTTATCTGATGTGTTCGCATGGCGCAGAACATTTTCTTTATTGTCAAACTACTAACTCTAGTATTGTGCGTTTCTGTATTTTCCATAGTTTTATTGGATTTTTTGTATAATTTTTAATTCAATTTTTTTTTTTGTTATAGTGTTCTGAGTTGAAGGACGAGGACTTTTTAAATTTTATCCTATTCGCCATTTTCCTTTTGCTTTTTCTAACTTTTTTTGTGACTGTAGTGAGATTCAAATATGATTCTAATGAACGCTATTGGCTTCAATTGTTACGCTTACCCCCTATCCCCAGTAATAAATCCTCATCATTCAATTCAGAACACCGTAATAATAATATGGTATAGACCAAATGATGGTTGCTTTTTCATCAGATAACTTTCTATTTATTAAAAAAAAATTTTTTTTATTACATTTTCACCCCAAACAAAGCACATTGCCAGTTTGATGTAGGGGGCTACTATTAGGGACATAAGCTACAGGGGTACTATGTGGGGAGTTGGGCAGCAAGATGTCGGTTCACATTACACTTGAACTTCTGCATGTCAGTACAGTTGGAGAAGCAGGAACCCGGAAGGGAATTCCAAAGTCTATCGGTTCTGGGGAAGAAACTACTGGAGTAGAAGGCTCTAGGAGTAGAAGGGTCTAGGGATCTCAACTGTGATGGGGTGGGATTTTGCTGCTTGTCGGGTTTGTCGGGGGGATTTACGTAGAGGGGATACAAGTGCTTGCAGTTCGTCGCAACATTCACCGTTAAAGTACTTGTAGAACAGGCAGAGGGATGCAACATTTCGTCGATGGAATAGAGGCTGAAGCTTAGATGACAGTTCAGGACCTATCAGGTTGGCGACTCTCTTTTGAACCTTGTCTAGGAGTGAGAGACTAGTAGCAGATGCACCAGCCAAATATGACAACAATACTCCATACATGGGCGAATGGTCATCTTATAGAGGTATAAAATACTTTCGGGCGTTAGTAGCTTTCTAGCACGGTAGATTGAACCCACCTTTTTCATAGCGGTCCTGGCAATGCTCTCAATGTAATTTTTCTAACTCATGTGAACGTTAGACCGGGAAGTTTAAAAGATGTACTTTCAGATAAAGAGTCTTTGGCCATTGCTATTGGTGGTAGAGAAGGTTTCTTGTAGTTATTGAAGGAAACAAGTTTAGTCTTGGCAGCATTGAATGTGACCATCCATTTTTGTCCCCATTCTACTACAGATTGGAGGTCATCCTCTAGTGTTTCTGCCATTTCCTTAGATATGTGTTCATTTGTTTTACTGTCATGTCTGTTATAGAACGTAGTGTCATCAGCATATATACCCATCTCACAACAATTTTGTCAGGGAGGTCATTTATGAATATTAGGAATAATAGAGGCATTTATATCATATTGTTTAGATGTACGACTATCGAGGACAACCTGGTTTTTTCTCTTATCTAAGGATTTAATTATGTATGTTCTTCCAGTGATACCGTATGATCTTATTTTCCTGAGAAGACATTCATGCCATACCCTGTCAAAAGCTTTAGATATATCTAGAGCTACCGATCTACCCTCCCCCGCTTTGTCCAGTGAATGATATATGTGCTCTGAGATTACAGTTAGGATGTCTGCCGTGGAATGGGCTTGCCTAAATCCATATTGTTGGTCAGTCAGAAGTTTAGCATCTGTAAGATGATGGACTAGAGCATGGTTAATTATGGTCTCAAATATTTTGGTGAAAAGTGGGAGAAGGCTTATGGGGCGATAATTTGATGGGTCAGTTCTTTCGCCAGAATTCTTAAAAACTGGTACCACAGAAGCAGTTTTCCAGCTGGCAGGAAAGCAAGATTCATTAAGGCATTTGTTGTAAAGTTTGGAGAAAACTGGAACTACTTCGGCGGAGCACTTTTTTAATAGCACAGTCGGGAGGAGATCAGGTCCACATGCTTTTGAAGTGTCAAGATTTTTTATGATAGCATGCACCTGAGAAGGGGTGATTTTCAGATCGTCTAGTGTGGCATCTGTCCGCAAAGGAAAGGGGGTGGTTAGCAGGGTCCAGTGTGGAGTTTGAGGCAAACCGGCTGGCAAGCATGTTAGCCTTCTCGGTTGCTGAGCAAACAACCTCATGATTTTGGATAGTGGGGAAATTGTTGATTGCCCATTATTTACTACACTGTGGTAAATTTTCCAGAAGTCATGGGTTCCTAATTTCTGTGCTTCGATGCATTTTTTTGGTGGTTTCAGTAAATTCTCTCTTAGCTGTCGCTATTTCTTTCTTACAGTTATTTCTGGCTTCTATATACTTCTTTCTGTTTGAACTGGATTTATGTTGGTTAAATCTGCAGTATGCATGCTGCCTTTGCGCGATGGCAGCTGCACAAGTAGAAGTAAACCATTGGGGAGAGTAGGGTTTTCTATAAAATTTCCGCGTGGGAACATGTGCTTCAATTGCTGTTTTGAACCATTCAGTGGTCTTATGTGCGCACTGTTCAGCAAGAAGTGAAAAGATATTTCACCATGGGGCATCTCTGATGAGATTCCTGATGGCTTCCCAGTCAGCCTTTTTATAATATCTTGTTGTTTTGAGCACTGGCTCTTCCTTTTTGGCTCTAGAGTTTAAGGCGATTTCAACTATTATCACTACATGATCAGCATTCCTAAGTGGGTTGTGGGCATTCGTAACACAATCATCGGGAACTGTGGTCAGAAACAGATCTAAAAGTGATGCATATTGTTCTTGCTGGTCAGGGAAACGGGTTGAAACGTAACTATCGGTGATAGAAAATGAGATATAGAGAAGCTATGTGTTGTGCTACCAGCTGCGTCTGTGTAAGTATAAAATCCAAGCCAGTTGTTGTGGTGGACATTGAAGTTACCAAATACATGCACTTGTGTCCTAGTGTCGAGGGAAAGTGCTGTATCTATGCTGTCAGAGACTTTGTTTATTAGGTCGAAGGAGAGCGGTAGTGAAAAACTAATGTTATGTTGCATGTTAAGTCTAAAGCACATAAAGGCTTGGTCGTCCGATTCTAGTTTTGTTTCTCTAGTCAAGGAGAGGGTGTTTCAAATATAGACTCCTAGTCAGAGTCCTTACAGCAAAGTGGGAGATATCCGGGAATGTTAAAGTTTTTCTTTCCTTCTTTCAGTATCAAAAATGTAATTGTCTGGTTTAGATGCTTGAAAATACCATAAGGTTGAAATAAATTATTGCATCGACAATTATGTAATTTCCGTGTTATATTTTTATGTTATTGCTCTGTTTACCACATTGGGCTCTCATACCCGGATTTCCTCTGGAATTATTCCATTATAACACTATATATATATATATATATATATATATATATATATATATATATATATATATATATATATATAATATAATATTTTATAGAGGGAATTAGACCTGGTGAGCAACATTTATTTTAATGTATTAATACTTTAAAAGAACAGCGCTCATGATACTGTAGATAAAAGATATATTTATTCTAGAGCTATATTTAGTATAAAGATTAATAATTGTAAATTATGAATCAGTTTCAAAAAGAAAGACAAACAAAATCAACTTGAGTGTACGATCGTTTCAGAAACAATATTCATTTTATTAAAATTGACAAATTATATTGACAAATTATATTGACGATAATAATGACAAATTATATTGACAGATAATATTGACAAATAATAGTGACAAATAATATTGACGATAATATTGACGATAATATTGACAAATAATATTGACAAATAATATTGACGATAATATTGACAAATAATATTGACGATAATATTGACAAATAATATTGACGGATAATATTGACGATAATATTGACGATAATATTGACAAATTATATTGACAAATAATATTGATGATAATATTGACAAATAATATTGACAAATAATATTGACGTATAATATTGACGTATAATATTGACGATAATATTGACAAATAATATTGACAAATAATATTGACAAATAATATTGACGATAATATTGACAAATAATATTGATGATAATACTGACGATAATATTGACAAATAATATTGACAATAATATTGACGATAATATTGACAAATAATATTGACAAAATAATATTGACAAATAATATTGACAAATAATATTGACAAATAATATTGACGATAATATTGACAAATAATATTTATGATAATATTGACAAATAATATTGACGATAATATTGACGAATAATATTGACGATAATATTGACAAATAATATTGACGATAATATTGACAAATAATATTGACGATAATATTGACGATAATATTGACAAATAATATTGACAAATAATATTGACGATAATATTGACAAATAATATTGACGATAATATTGACAACTAATATTGACGATAATATTGACAACTAATATTGACGATAATATCTCAATCATTAAATCATTTCTCTCCGATAGGCTCATAAGAGTAGTGGTAGATGGACAAAAATCGGAGGCCTGCAATATAAATGCTGGAGTCCCTCAGGGGTCAATCCTGGGCCCAACTCTCTTCCTGATCTACATCAATGACCTCCCTAAACACATACTTAAATCATTCGTTGACATCTATGCTGATGACACGACCATCTACGGCAACACATCAAAGGCTGTAAATGACAAAGTTCTCTCTGATTCTCTCTCCTCTGATCTCGAGCGCATGGTTCAGTGGGGGAAGATGTAGCTGGTTACCTTTAATGCATCCAAAACCAAACTGCTATCCTTACATCATCAACGCTCTGATCCCCATCTGGCATCAATTGTGATGGATGGCTCTCGTCTGGGTGAGGCCCCGTGTTTTGACAAGCTTCTGGGTTTGACCTTTACTCCTGATCTGAAATGGAACACGTACATCAAGTCTGTTGCCAAGCTCGCTGGAAAGATGGTGGGATCCTTCTACCGCTCGAGAAGATATCTCACTACGGATGCAATTCTCTATCTATATAAAAGCCAAGTACGTCCAAGGATGGAATACTGTTGCCATATCTGGGCAGGAGCTGCTAAAACAGCCTATCCTGCCTTGACAGAGTACAAAATAGACTTCGTGGCTTAGTGGGGGATGCCCTTTTCTCTACCCTGCAACCTCTCTCCCACAGAAGAGACATTGCGAGCCTGTCCTTGTTTTATCGTTATTTCCATGGCAGATGCTCGTCTGAACTCCAATCTCTGGTCCCCCCTCGCCAATCTTTCACGAAAAACACCCGTCTAGCTGAATCCACTGTGAAAAATTTCCCCCACTCTATATCTGTGCCTAAATCAAAACGCAGATTCCATGAACAAAGCTTCTTTCTTAGAACTGCATGCCTGTGGAACTCTGTTCCGTCTGCCTGCTTCCCTCCGGACTACAACTTGGATGTCTTCAAGTCCAATGTTAACAAATTCCTAATGAACCGCCCCTTTAAGTAAACATTTCAGCAAATCTCCTCACTAACGTAATGTACTTGCAATAACCCTTATCCCTGAGTGGCTTCCGGGCCTTGATAAGTGGTGATCACTGTGTAAAAAAATAAAAAATAAAAAAAAAATAATAATATTGACGATAATATTGACGTATAATATTGACAAATAATATTGACAAATAATATTGACGATAATATTGACGATAATATTGACAAATAATATTGACGATAATATTGACAAATAATATTGACAAATAATATTGACGATAATATTGACAAATAATATTTACGATAATATTGACAAATAATATTGACGATAATATTGACAAATAATATTGACGAAGAATGTTGACGATAATTGACAAAGAATGTTGTTTTGACTATAGTCTCCTCCTCAGCACAAAAAGTAAGATGGATAGTCCTGAAAATAGTTAAAACATAAAAAAGTGTTGAAAATTTTGTGTTGATAATGGAAAAAAAAAATTAGGAGAAATAGAAAAAAGAGAAGAAGGAAAAAATTCTTTAAATATTTTATTGAATTGCATGTGAAAATTTGTTTTAAAGTTCGTAAGTGTGGGCATGTTGTTTGAAATAATTATTTACTGCTGGTGTGTGTTGTTTAATTTGGGTGAATTATTTTTTGTAATTTTTTTGTGGCTTGATATTGGCCATATTATAGGTTATTATGTTTTTGCTAGGTTTATGATTATTATTGTAGTTTTTTATATAATTTGTATTTTTATTGGTTTTATTTTGGTATTTTATTTGTGTTTTATATCCTGAGTTTTTAAGGGCATCATTATAGTATTTTGTGTTTTTGTTAAATATAGATTTGTTAGAAGATAATTTAGATATTCTTAAAGAGGCATTAAGGATTATTCATTTTAGGGTGGTTTGATTCATTATGGACATATAGTACAGATAAGGTTAAAAAGTAGAGTTTATTCAGCTTAATGTTATATCTAAGAAATTAACTATTTTTTTATTAGGGTCGATTTTTATAGGGTCCATAATTTTTAGAGTTTGTGTAGGGGTTTAATTGCTTTTTCGCAGTTTTTGTTTGTTGAGTTGGTTATGAAAAGTGCATCGTCTCTGTAAAGCCCCCTCCCTCTAATCGAAATTGCTTATAGAGTATTTTATGAATTTCACCAAAGAGGAAAAAGCCCACTAGATCGGTGATCTGAGCTGAGTCTGTCAAACCCATTAAAATGTTGAAATTATCAGGGGTTTTATTTCTTGTCCAAAATTTATTGTCAAAGGTTATTATAAGACTTTCTAGCCAATAGTATTAGTTTGGTTTCATCTGGAGTTATATTTGTTGTTTTACGTGCCATTAAAAGGGACCTATTTAAAAGGATTAGTTGGTAATATATGTTTCTATGTCGAAAGAAAGAAATTTAACATTCTTTTTGTTATAAGACGATTCAATGACGTGACTAAAAGATTGCCATCGTGGGTATTTTGATACAGATTTAATTTTAGGAATAATTCTATCGAGGATATTTTTACTGACTTAGCCTATATCTGATTTTGAGGGGAAAAATGAGTTTTATTAAAGGGTTTATATTAAAATCGTCTGTGTGATCTTTTAAAGAAAATCTTGGGGTACTATTTTTTCAGTATATTTGTCTATTTTAAGTTTAGTTAATATTTTTTTCTTCTTTATTTATTTTGCTTAGTGTAGACTAATAAACCCCAACACCATGCCAGAAAACATAAAAACAGACATAGAGATACCCTGTGGTTTAACCTTCCATACTCTAAGAACGTTAAAACAAACATAGCCAGAGAATTTTTTAAAATATTAGAAAATAACTGCACCTTCTCCATAAATGCAGTAAAATATTTAGCAAAATCACTACCAAATATCTTATTCAACAATGTCAAATTTAAACCAACAAATACTTAGTAACAACAATAATGTAAAATGTTTTTGGCTCCTAATGAGGGTAGAGATTTAATTGCTGCCGACCACAGCAATATATGGCACAAGGCCGGAAGGTGGGGATCCAACAGGCTCCCCTAAAGGAGGGGCACTCCTGCAATTGTAAAAATTGCCTGAGTAACCCCGGCTGGGGCGTCTCAGGCAGTAAGCGATAAACTCAGGGTTGCGGAGTTGGAAGGAGTCGGAGGTTTTAGCTGGAGTTGGAGTCGGATTTCAAAAAGTACAAGGAGTCGGAGTCGGCATCGGAGTCAGAATTTTTTATCCGACTCCGACTCTTTAAGTCCAATGAATTTATTTTTTTACATGGTTTTTCTGGTTGGTTTTACCAGGGTTTTTTTATTACATTTTCTAATCAAACAAAATTTGATGTAGTTTCAGGGATACTATGTAGGGAGTTTAGCAGCAAGATGTTTGTTTACATTACATTTGAACTTCTGCATGTCAGTACAGTTGGGGAAGCAGGAAAAGAGAATTCCAAAGTCTGGCAGTTCTGAGCAAGAAACTATTAAAGCAGAAGGCTTTCTTACATCTGGAGATCTCTACTGTGTAGGGGTGGCACTTCGCTGGGTTTGTCGGGGGTATTTTCATCGAGGGGGTACAAGAGCTTGTAGTTCCTCAGAGCATGCACCATTAAAATACTTGTAAAACAGGCAGAGGATGCAATATTCGTCGATAGGACAGGAACTGAAGCTTAGATCTATCAGGTTGGCGACTCTCTTTTGAACCCTGTCCAGGAGCGAGAGACTAGTAGTAGATGCACCAGCCCAAATATGACAACAATACTCCATACATGGGTGAATGGTGGCCTTATAGAGGTACAGGATACTTTCAGAAGTAACTTTCTAGCAGCAGCCTTGGCAATGATCTCAATGTATTTATTCCAACTCATGTTCCCTGTGAACGTTAAGCCAAGGAGTTTGAACGAAGTACTTTCAGGTAATGTATCTTTAGCCATAGCTATTAGTGATTGGTAAGGTTTCATGTAATTATTAAAGAAAACAAACTTTGTCTTGGTAGCTTTAAATGTTACCATCCATTTCTGACCCCATTCCACTACAGACTAAAGGTCTTCCTCAAGAGTTTCTGCCATTGCCTTAGATACGTGCTCATTAGTTATCCCCACGTGCCTGCTATAGAGCGTGGTGTCATCGGCAAATATATCCATGCCAGAAACAATTTTATCAGGTACTTACCTGATCCCTGATCGATCCCTGATGTACATGTGCATTTATATAATATTGTTTGGACGTATGCCCATCAAGGACAACCTGAATTCTTCTCTCATTTAAGAAGGATTTAATTATGTTAAGCATTCGTCCAGTAATACCATAGATTTTATTTTCATGAGAAGACCATCATGCATACCCTGACAAAAGCCTTAGATATATATAGGGCTGTTGCCCTCCTCTCCCCTGCCTTATCCAATGCTTGGTATATACGTTCAGAGATTACAGTTAGAATATCTGTAGTAGAACAGGCTTGCCTAAATCCATATTGATGGTCAAACAGAAGTTTAATAGCTGTAAGGTGGTGGACTAGAGCTTGATTAATTAAAGACTCAAATATTGTGGCGAAAAGTGGGAGGAAGCTAATTTTCTAAAGATTTTCTAAACTGGTACCATAGAAGCAATATTCCAGCTGTCAGGAAAGCAAGATTTTTTAAGACATTTCTTAAAGAGTTTAGAGAAAACTGGAGCAACCTCAGCGGAGCATTTTTTGAATAGCACAGCCAGGATGAGATCAAGTCCACATGCTTTTGAGGTGTCTAGGATTTTTATGATATCATGTACTTGGGAAGGGGTGATTTTCAGATCATCTAGTGTGGTTTCTGTCCACAGAGGAAAATCAGGGAGGGAATAGTTTGCTGGCTCCAAGGTAGAGTTTGAGGGAAAATAATGGGCAAACATGCTAGCTTTCTCAGTTGCTGTGCAAACAACTTCATGATTGTTGGATAGTGGGGGAATTATTGATTGCCCATCATTTACTAGACTATTGTAGATTTTCCAGAAATCATGAGTTCCTAATTTCTGTGCTTCAATGTGCTTCTGGTGGTTTCAGTATATTCGCTACTTCTTTCTTACAATTACTTCTAGCTTTTATATACTTTGTTTGTTTTTACAGAACTTATGCCGGATAAATCTACGGTATGCATGTTGCCTCTGAGCAATGGCAGCTGTGCAAGTAGAACTAAACCATTGGGGAGAGTGGCGTTTGCTACAGAACTTCCTTGTAGGAACATGTACTTCAATTGCTGCTTTGAACCATTCAGTAGTCTCATTTGCGTACTATTCTGCAGGAAGATAAAAGATATTTCCCCATGGTGCGTCACTGATTTGATCTCTAATGGCATCCCAGTCAGCCTTATTTTAGTACGTTGTCATTTTGAGCAATGGCTTTTCAACTTGGGGTCAAGAGTTTAAAGTGATTCTATCATTATCACAGCATGATCAGCATTCCTAAGTGGGCAATCAGCATTTGTTACACAATCCTCAGGATCTCTTGTCACAAATAGATCCAGAAGTGAGGCTAACCTTTATACTATAATTTTCCAATTAGTCACTAATCCACAAACCACATTTGATCTTTTCTTAACCCTGGTAGATATTCAACTTTAATCTACATCTCATCCTCATACATCCCTCCTTTAAAAACGTAACCAATCTTAATCCTATTCTGAGGAGTGTAACTTCAAAGCAGATACTAATTCTTTGATACTAACTCTATCAATCCTAACTATTCATGCGAGAGCATAGAAATACCTGGCTTTGAAACCAGGTGCAGGGAAAACCCTCTCAGTGCTGATGGACCAGTAGATCTGGTTAGGTCATCCATTTAGGATAAGGAAAACTTCAATTTGTACACCTGTGCCACTGACCTCATATATCTTGGCACAAAACAGGGGAGGGAGGCCTCCTCATTCCTGGACGACAACCTCCCTAAAGCTGGTGATTTGATTAAATCACCGGCTTGCAAACCTAAACTGCTTAAGGAGTAGATAGACTCTGCCTATCCATACTCCTTCTTTGCCTATTAGCCAGGAGCAAAGGTGAGATTGTTAACTACTTCTCCATTTAACACGGATTCCAGCAACTTACTCATAACGCACAGGATATTTATTGGTCTGTACTGAGAGGAAGATGACCGATCACCTGAATTCTTAAATACATGGCACACTTGTGAGGTTTTCCAGAGTGTTGGGAAGCAATTCTCTTTAAGACAACACTTAAACAGTTTTGTAAGTATGGGAACTAGTTCTGGTTGAAGCTTTTTCAGCACTATAATTGAAATGCCATCAGGGTCAGTTGCTTTACTGGAATCAAGGTTTTTGATTAGCTTGGCAACATCACGCACAGATATTTATATGTCGCATAATGTGTTTTCTGATAAAAGAGGAAATACGAGGGGTTGACGGCCTTAGTAGCATAGGGTATAATTAGTTGCAAATTTCTTGGCAAAGAGTTTGGCTTTGTCTGATGCTGACGAGATTACCTCAGGTTCATTGATGATGGTTGGGATAGAGAACATGAACAGACTGAGCATACAACTCTCCTGCATTCTTTATTACTCTTTTACAGTGATTGCTGGCAGTCCTAGAATCGGCTTTAGTCTCAGTACATCTTCATATTTTTCCTTTGATCCTCTTTCCATAAAGGCAATATTAGCTTTTTAAAAATTTCTTTTCTGTATATGTGTCTTTACTTCCCTCTTCTGAAGAGAAGCGTTTGGCTTCAAAATGTCATGGCCTAAAGAGGTTTCCCTATCCCGAAATATTGTAGTCCCTTTTGAACTGAAAGCATAATAAAATTTAATTGTAATTTTTGTATCCCTTTCTTATTTTAACTTAGTTCGTGTTTTTAAATGTACTTATAGTGTATTTTTAACCACATTTCCAAACTTCCATTCTCATCTGAACCCATTTTAACTGGCGAGTCTACTCCCCATATTATACAATAAAATACGATAATGAAATTTTGTAAGATGGACTTGCATTTTAAAAACATCTTTAAATCTATTTCAACTTTTATCCATCCCTTAATCTGCCTTTAAAATAGATATTACTAAAAAATTAATTTATTTTATTGTATTATTTTATTCCATTTCTATATTCCGTGCTATCTACCTACTTGAAAATCTATTTTTCCAGATTTTTCCCGCATGTCATCTTGTTTGTAATATATTATTAGTAGTTAGCAATATATGTATATACACAATAGAAAATATGGAAATACGCTTCTCTTTTCTAGCATTCATCACCTTTGGTAAATGAGTTTGTATGCTTTAATTTATTAATACAGAAATCAAAAATTATACCGTTTCAATTAAATAAAAGAAGGAAGTATTAAAATCAAAGCACACATTTGGCTCTTAAGGCAGATAATCCCTCCCTCCCTCTTACTGCTCTCAAATAAACACTAATCTTTGCACCCCAATTCATTTCACATGGCGACATTGGTCTTTTAGTAAGACCAACATGGGTCACTCAAAGAACACCAAGTTAAGTGAATAGATCTGTGTTGAATATATCTTTATGTACATCTAGTTCCACCATTTCTTTTGTTTTCTTTGCTTTATATTCTCTTACATATTCAAATAATTATTAATATCATATTCATTTATTTTAAAACAAATTAGTTGTTAGAGCAGATTGGTTTTCTCACAGTATTTGAAAGATAAAATTTCTTGTAAATGTTAGAGGGGAATCTATCTCCAATCCTGCTCTTATTTATGAAGAATAGAGAAAAACTTTAAAGTAAGATACTCAATATCTTCATCCATGCGGGGGCACAGAAATACCTGGTGTAGAAACCAGGCGCATGGTTAACCCTCTTGGTGTGATGGACCCTTAGATCTTGTCAGTTCATCCATCTAAGAGAAAGAAAACTCTGATAACAAAACTGAGAGAGAGAGGCCTCCTCAGTCATTGTTGACAATCTTCCTGGAGCTGGTGACTCGAACAAATTCCCGGCTTGCAAACGTAACTTGCTTAAGGAATAGATAGGCTCTTCCTATCGCCAGCTTTCACACTTCTTTGCCTATTAGCCAGGCCAGAGGTACAATACCAAGGACTCACCAGAGTCACCCTGTGCTTGGCCTTATTTGCTGACTAGGACATTGAACTCCGTTCCCCTATTCCCTATTTTAAATTTCTCTCTTTCTCTCAGAAACTGAGAAAATTTGCTTGCATGCCACTTGTGCTCACTAGACTTGTTTGGGCCAGTCTTGTCTGAAAGGGTGAGGGTAACTGATTGACAGTTTGTCTTGCTGCTGTTTCCGACTGGCAATACAGGTGCCCTAACTGTTTGGTAATGCTTAGACTGGCTGTTCTATCATCATATGTATAATAGCAGGATAGTTGTAGTGCCATGTCGCACATGGAAAGGGACCCTGCTGCTATATCTGGTTGGCTTTCATGAGACCACACATTCTAGTCTGGACTTGGCTAATAGACAACTGTGTGTGTATACTTGGCGTCAAAACAGGCCCACTTTGCTCAACACTCTTCCCCAGACCTAACACTAAGTAAAAACATAATGAAATGACAACCCAAACAAACGTCACGATAAAACCAGACAACCACCCAAACAAAACCAATTTGCTTCTGCCCTTGAGGCTCACTTTCACAAATGTCCAAAAGGGTAATCTAGATGATGTAGAGTCTTACCTTTTAGTAAACTCCCCGGATATCTTAGCATTAAGTGAAATAAACTTACACTCTTCAATCCCTTCCAACTACTTTAACATGACAGGATACCTCCCTCTTTACCGTAAGGACTTCGATAGATGTATGCATGCGCTTAGAGTCTATATCCGTAGCACCCCCCCCCTTAAACTAGAGAGAAAAATCTTGAATCGGATGACCAGGCTTTTATGTGCTTTTGACTAACATTTCATCACTGCGTTAGTTACTTATATCTTCTCTGCTGTTTTTCCTGAAGTCAGGATTGTACTCTAATCGGTCATGTCCCTGATAGAATATATGAAGCACTCTGAATTGGATAGTAATGCCCCGTTTGGTGACTTTAATGTCCACCATAAAAATTGGCTTGGTTTCTCAGGTTACACAGATGCAGCTGGACGCTCTACTTATAGCTTCTCTATAGCCCATTCCCTCACATAGACAGTAATGTTTCCAACTGGCCTACCAGATCGTGAACCTCAGCAGGCTTCACTTCTAGACTTATTCCTCACCACACCACCTGAGGATTGTGTGACTAATGCTCACAGTCCACTTGGAAACGCAGACCACCTAGTGGTATCATTTGACATCACATTTAAATTCCAACCTCAAGGTGAGGAATCATTGCTGAAAACAAAAAGGTAGTACAACAGGGCTTACTGGGAAGCCGTTAGAGAACACATCTGAGATGCCCCATGGACCGATATCTTCTCTCTTCCTGCTGAACAGTGTGCCAATGAGACAACTGAATGGTGCAAAGCAGGCACTGAAGCACATGTTCCCACACGGAAGTATTATAGCAAGCCCCACTCACCCCCATGGTTCACTACAGATTGTGCAGCTGCTATGGCAAAAAGACAGCATACATTCCGCCAGTTTGTGCGTCATAAGTCAAATACAAATAAGCAAAAATTCGTAGATGCTAGAAATCATTGTAAGAGAGAAACAGCAACAAGTAAAAGAAAGCAAGCTGAAATAATCAGGGAACACATAGAATCACAAAAGATAGGAACTCGTGATTTCTGAAAAATCTATTATAGTGTAGTGAATAAAGGACAATCAGTAATTCCTCCACTGAGCAACAACCAGAAGGTTGCATGCCCGGTAACAGAGAAGGCGGAACTGCTGTCCTGGCGATTTGCCTCTAACTCTACCTCAGAGCCAACAAACAACTCCCTCCCAAATTTCCTTATGCAGACTGAAGCCACATTAGATGTTGTAAAAATCACCCCTTCTCATGTCCGTGATACCATAAAAAACTTAGACACCTCAAAAGCGTGTGGGCCTGATCTCATCTCTGCTATACTAATTAAGAAATGTTTAACTGAGCTAGCCCCCATACTTTCCAAGCTCTACAACCTTGCTGAATCTTGCTTTCCTAATAGCTGGAAGATAGCGTTTGTGGTACCAATATACAGGGATTCTGATGAAAGAACAGACCCTCTCAATTATAGCCCCATTAATCTCTTCCCCTTCTTCAGTAAAATCTTTGAGACTTTAATTAATCAAACACTAGTTCACCACCTTGCAAAAGCAAATCTTCTCTCTGACAAACAGTATGGATTCAGGCAATTTCGTTCTACTGCATATATATTCCAATGTCGATATAAACACTAAAATGGACTCTGTAAAAAACGTTGAGAACTTTAAGGAAGAACATACATTTCTATTCACACGTAACTTTGACAATATCACAAACGGTAAAAATTTCCTTGTAGACTGTGGTGCTACAGCACACATTATCACCAAGGAATCTGATTTTATTAATTTAGATTCAAACTTTAACCCACGAAGTCATTTTGTCAAACCTGCCGACGGTAGTTAAATAAATGATAATGTCTTGAAAAGAGGCGATGCTAAAATATCCCTAAAAAATAATAAAGGCGAAATCTGTAACTGTATTCTAAAAAATGCTCTGTTCATACCTACATTTAAGCAAGACATTTTCCATGCAGGCTGCAATTAAACAAGGCGCGAATATAAAATTTGGCCAAAACAAGTCAAAATTAATATACCACAATGGAACTGTATTTGACATTAAAGAAAATGGCCGACTATATTATTTAAAAAGCATGGTTCTCTCAAAAACTGCCTGTCACGACTTGGAAACCTGGCATAAAATTCTAGGACACTGCAATACAGCTGATATTAAAAAATTACCAAGTGTAGTCGAAGGCATAAAAATAATACCTTCAGCTGATCTCCCAAATTGTGATGTGTGTGCACAGGGGAAAATAACAAAATATCTAAGCTGAACGCCAGACAAAAAAGCTACGAAAATTCTCTCACTTGTGCATTATGACTTAGCAGGTCCGATCAGCCCGATGGGGAGAAATAATCTAAGGTATGTTTTGAACTTTGTGGTCAGAAGCTAAAAAAAATAGTAGTCTTACCATGGGCGTGCAGTGAGTGAGTTCAGGCCGAGAAAAGGAAAAACAAAGATGGCGGCCAGCATCTTATTACGTGCGTTCTCACAAAATCTTGTGTGTGCGTGAAGCTGGAAACTACAAAACGAGCTTCATTTTTCGGTGCTGGGAAGATTCCAGATCTAGCAGGAGAGTAGGTACAATGGAAGTTGAGATTCTACTTTCTCGGATTTATTGCCTTTTGTGTGATTGAGGTGAACTCCCCCCCTGGGGAGTCGCACTGCTGTTTAAGGACCGTGCCCCCCCTTTTTTTTTAAAGATAGTATTTTCAAGCTATTTTGGCGATGACCAACGCTGGGTTAAGCAACATGATTAAGCCTTTTAATGGCGACAGTGATGTGGTGTCGTGGCTTAAAAAAGTGGACCTTGTGGCAAGGATTCAAAAGTTGGATGATGTGGCCACAGTAATACCACTGTTTCTAGAAAGGGACGTGCTGGCCCTCTATTTGGAGCTCAGCGAGCGAGATCAGAGTGACGTGAATGCCATCAAGGGTCGACTGATCGAAGCTTTTGCAGAGGGGCCTTTCGAGGCCTTTAATAAGTTGAAGGAGAAGAGGTGGACTGGTGAATCTGTTGATGTCTACGCGAATGAGATAAGGAGATTGGTTGAGTTGTCGGGCATCAGGAGACACGCCACGAGTCACATAGTCAAAATGACATTCATTACCGGGTTCCCAGAAGAGATATTAAAACGTTTGCAGCAGGTCCCGGGAGTGGAGACGCTGGATGTGAGTGAGCTGCTCAAAACTGCAAAGATCTTGGTGAGCACCCAGCCCACGGAGTCTGGAGGGACAACAGCAACGATATAGCAGGATGTGGGCAGGAGTCTGCCGAACCCGAGGGTGACATGCTTCGAATGTGGGGGACCACACATGAGAAGAGACTGCAGGAAGTTCTTGCAATGGACAATGTGTAATAAATGCAATCGGAGAGGCCATTTAGCGGTGAAATGCACGAGTTCGGGAAACTGGCAAGGGGAAGCCGAAGCACCAGTGGCCGCCCCGATTCGGAAATAGTGGCGCACTCGCAGCAGATGTCCAAGCAGAAGATCGTGGTGGAAGGACGGGGAGTTATGGCCCTGATCGACACTGGCTGTACCACTACCATGGTGCACACAACCCTGGTCGGAAGATGGAAAGGGAAGGGTGAAGTGGTATTCGATGGGTTGCGAGCGAAGTGTCAAGGGAGGAAGACCGTCACTATTGATATTGCCCAACACCGGATGAGGGTCCATGCAATTGTCACTGATCATCTGGTGCCTAGTGTCCAAGCCATCATTGGAATGGATGTGATATGCCGACTTGGAGGCGTTACCATCACATGGAACAATGTGAGTTTCGGACTAGCTGAGTGTGCAGTGACAGAGCAAGCTCCTGGAGGGACCAACAAGGCTGGGAGGAAAGAAAAATGTCGATCAAAGATCAGGACTTCCGAGGCGAATTTGACAGAGAGCAGTGGTCTTTGGAGTGGGCATGGAAACATCAAGCGCCATCATTGACAAACAGGGTGGCGTGCTACACTAATTCGCTCAGAGGAGGGGTGAGAAAGGAGTTTGAACAAGAAGTGGACCGATCGCTGAATCGGGCATTTTGCCGTTGATGGCCATTCTGCAACCAACTAAAGGGAAAGTAAGACCGGTCCTGGATTTCCGAGAGCTGAACCAACATGTTGAGTGCTATACTGGAGGCGACACCGTAGATATGTGCAGTGAGACCATTAGAGAATGGAGGCAGATGAATGGGGCGTCTATGTTGGTAGATCTAAAATCTGCCTATTTGCAACTCCGCATCGCCAAGAAGCTCTGGAAATACCAGTTAGTCAGGTACAAAGGCAAAACCTACTGCCTTACGCGAGTGGGGTTCGGGTTGAATTCGGCACCCAAGATCATGTCAACCATCCTCAGGAAGATTCTGGAAACAATGGGAAAAGGAGATGGGGTAGTGAGTTCATACATAGACGACATTCTGGTGAATGAGACTCTGGTAACTGCCAAGGAGGTGGTGGATCATTTGAAGAAGTTTGGGTTGGTCGCCAAAGTGCCGGAAAAATTAGATGGAGGGGCTGCTTTGGGGCTAAGGCTGAAACGAGGTGCGTCGGGCAGTCTAGAGTTTCGAAGGGGAACGAGATCCCGCAACTGAAGCTACAGACGGGAATATTTTTCATATGTGGGAAGTTGATCGGACATTATCCCATTGCTGGCTGGCTTAGACCAGCATACAGCTACATAAAGAGGCATGCTGAAGGAAGAGGATGGGATGATAAAGTGGGAGGAAGAACAGTCGCCATGATGGAAGAGCTCCTGAAAGAAGCAGAACGGCAAGACCCAGTCCAGGGAACCTGGAACATACCGTGAACATTGGATGGAGTCGTGTGTTGAGATGCAAGCAGCATTGCAACAGGGGTTGTCTTGGAAGTTGGAGGAGTGGTTGCAGAAGATGCGGCCTGGTTAAGGAAGAAGAATGATGTCAGCCACATCAATGTAGCGGAATTAAAACCAAAGCAGTCAATCTGGCCTTGAAATGGGGACTGCGTGACATCTGCATCAAAACAGACTTTGCCACAGTGTTTGCTTGGCTAAAGTCCCTCATTTCACGTGAAAAAAGGATAAGAACGAAAGGGGCAGCAGAGATGTTAGTGAAGCGCAGGTTTGGGATGCTAGCTGAGCTGATGCAGGAGTTTTGTTTGAAGTTTCGCGTTGACATGGTGACTTCTGAGAAGAACCGAGCAGATGCTCTCACAAGAATGAAGAAGAGTTGGTTTGTGCCAAAGAAAGATGTTGTTGCTGCATCGGATGTAGATGATGTTGACGTGCGAGAGCTGCACAATCTGCACCATATGGGGGTAGAGAGGACGTGGTACTTGGTGAAGAAAATCGACCGGAGTGTCACCAAGGAGCAAGTGAGGCAAGTGGTCAGGACATGCGACAGATGTCAGTCGATTGATCCTGCTCCAAGCACGCATGAAGCTGGTCAATTGGGGGTGAGTGGAACCTGGGAGAGACTGGCATGCGATGTCACCCATTACAGGGGTGGACTTTACCTGACCATGATTGACTGTGGGCCTGCGCGATTTGCCCTATGGAAGAAGCTACGTGGAGGAACAGGCAATGAAATAGTGGTAATCCTTGATGAGGTGTTTTTGGAGCGAGGTCCCGTGGAAGAGTTGTTAACCGACAACAGGATCGCATTCAAGTCAGTAGCAGTGACGGAAGCAATGAAGAAATGGAATATCCAACAATTTTTCAGAGCTGCCTACAGACCCAGTGGCAACAGAATCATGGAGAGAAACCACCGCACCATAAAGGCAATTGCGGAAAGAGGAGGCATCTCACCTGAGCAAGCTGTCTACTGGTATAATATGTCGCCTAGATTGGGACGGTTCCGCAACTGTCAACGTTCGCATATTCCTGGAGACATCCCAGGGTTGAGCTGGCAAGCAGAGAGGCAGGGACCATTAAACTCGGGGATGAGGTATGGATGAAGCCACCAGGGGCGCGCTGCATCACACAATCGAGTAGAGGTCGTGTGACTGGGAGGAACACCAGAAACAATATTGTGGTGGACGGAGTACCGAGGCATATTCTCGACATCAGACCAGTGGAAGGCAAAGCAATAGAGGAGAATGTGCAGCAACAGGAGGATGAGACACCTCAGAGGCTAAGTAAAGAGAGGCGACTGCCACAGTGGATGAGAGACTTGAGATCGGGGGGGGGGTCAGAAGCTAAGAAAAATAGAAACCTTACCATGAGTTCAGGCCGAGAAAAGGAAAAACAAAGATGGCGGCCAGCATTTTATTACGTGCGTTCTCGCAAAATCTTGTGTGTGCGTGAAGCTGGAAACTACAAAACGAGCTTCATTTTTCGGTGCTGAGCGATTCCAGATCGGGCAGGAGAGTAGGTGCAACGGGAATGGAGATTCTACTTTCTCAGATTTATTCCCTTTTGTGTGATTGAGGTGAACCCCCCCCCCATCAGGTGGCGCACTGCAGTTTAAGGACCGTGCCCCCGCCTCTTTTTTTTTAAAGATAGTATTTTCAAACTTTATTGATGATTTCTCTGGTTTAATTTTAGTTTATTTTCTAAAAAAACAAATCCAACACTATCGTTGCCACTAAGAAATATTTAGCTGATGTTGCCCCGTACGGTTCTGTAAAATGTATTCGCTCAGACAATGGGACTGAATTTACTAGGAAAGACTTTGAACTTCTATTAATTAACCACCGTTTTGGAAGGGGGAATACGGCGCATATTATGACGTAAGATGCTTTAAGTGACGTTCACACAAACAACTGAAGTTCCGTTAAAGACCCACCGAATTTGTGTGGGCAGGCAAAGGGAAATGTATGTGCAGCTGAAATGATGTTTATACATCCATGCACGTGCAACTGGGTTTTACTGTTAAGGCAGTGCGCCATTATTTTGTTTTGAGTAGATTCGATGCGCGCGTGTTGGGGCTACGATAAGGTGATTAATTCAGAAAATCACCAAGAATGGGAACAAGCTGATATCCGAATTGAAAGTTTTATCTGAAAATAACACATACGAAATAGTGGCAAAACCAACAGATAAAAATATAATTTCTTCACGCTGGGTTTTTTTCCAAAAAAAATCACAGCTTCTGGCAGTGAAACTTTTAAAGCAAGATTTGTTGCAAAGGGTTTTTCACAAATTTCTGGAGTGGAATATTGTGCAACATTTTCACCAACGACAAATTTAACGACAATTAGAATTTTATTACAATTTGCCGCTCAGCACAATTTAAAAATACATCAAATTGATGTAAAAAATTCTTATTTAAATGCTCCGATTGACTGTGAAATCTACATTTCCCTCCAGAGGGATTTAAAATGAAAGATAAAAATTGGGTGTGGAAACTATAACTATGAACCAATCACGATACATTGAAAAAATTCTGCTCAAGTTCGGAATGCAAGATTGCAAGCCGCATTCAACTCCCATCGAAATGGACATAAATAAAAATATAGGGACCGAAACAAAATCCATAGATAATCGAATATACAGGGAAATGATAGGGAGCCTCATCTACTTGATGACCGCAACTAGGCCTGACATATGTTGTTACACTGTAACAAAGCTATCTCAAAACTTATCAAAACCGACAATTAAGGACCTTAATCGTGCAAAACAAATCCTTCGTTACCTAAAAGGAACCAACAAACAATCTTTAATATTTAAAAAGTTTACATATCCTCTAAATTTAGAAGGATTTTCAGATTCAGATTGGGGTAACTCTGAGGATAGAAAAAGTATAACGGGGTATTGTTTTAGACTGTCAAAGACTGGACCTATGATCTCTTGGAAAACTAAAAAGCAACAAATTGTTGCCCTTTTCTACTTGTGAAGCAGAATATGTGGCTCTCACTCATTCCGCACAGGAGGCAATTTTTCTGAACACCCTTCTAAAATCTATTTTAAAACTAGATTCAAGTAAAAAAACCTATAGTAATTCATTGTGATAATCAGATCAGTATCTTTTTAGCAAATAATTCTATGATTCATCAAAGGTCGAAGCATATTGATATCAGATATCATTTTATAAGGGATGAAATAAGTAAAAAAATCTATTACTCTTACGCGTGAAAATAATATAGCCGACATTTTCACTAAACCTATAAAAAGAATAAAATTAAGACATTTTATAACCGAACTTTTTGGAATCTAATTATGAATAAATCTCTTTTCAGAAACCCAAAAGGAGAAGCATGAACAGTCAAAATCACAAAAAAAAAAAAAAAAAAAAATTTGTAAATTGTGCCAGGCACGACATTAAACTGCGAGCATTTCTACCTTACTAACCAAATTAACCAACTAATACCTTACATGTTTCCAGTTTTTGTTTAAAAAAAAAGTCACTTGTTAAAACCTTTTCTTTGTAAATTTCCTATTTGTCAAATAATTCTTTTTTGTATCTTTTTTTTTGCCAAACATTTGTTAAAAATATATATATATATATTTGTGAATTTTTGTGCATATGTTTATATATACTTGAAAAGTGTTTATTTTTATATGTAGCAAAACAAAAAAAAAACTCAATGTGATAAAAAAGAAAAAAAATGGCTTCTTTTTGCACACATTATACCAATAAATTAATAATTCTTATTAACCAATGAGAATAAAGATTTGTCTTTCCCCCAAAACCAGAAGAAAAAAAAAAAATTATCTTATTGGTTTATTTTTATTTGTTCATTTATTTGTTTATTTTTATTTATTTATTTATTTATTTTTCTTTCCTTTTCTCAAGTCAAATCAAAATTGAATCCGAAAGGATTTTTCCATTATATCAAAAAAGGGTTTGTGTAAAATATTTTTGACTCCTAATGGGGTAGAGATTTAATTGCTGCCCACCACAGCAATATGTGACACAAGGCCGGAAGGTGGGGATCCAGCAAGCTCCCCTAAAGGAGGGGCACTCCTGCAATTGTAAAAATTGCCTGAGTAACCCCGTCGGCATTCCCCGGTCGGAGCGCCTCAGGCAGTAAGCGATAAACTTACTCCACTGGACAGCCCAGTGGCAAGGCCTGGGAGGGTGAACCTCTTAGGTATTACCCAGGCGGTGTACCTCAGTCCGACAGGTCTGGGCCGGTTCCTGGCCCCTCACCTGTTGGGCTAAGTGTCAAGAATGGATCATGACGAGTACTTCTACCCTGTCTCCCTGCAGCTGAAGCCGCTAGGAGACCTTCCCCATCATGAGTAACAGGGGTATGTGACGAATGGATTCGCCAATCATTTTTATAACCACCGACTGTGCTAAACAACCAATGAAAACTTTTCAAAATTATTATAAAAATTGTCGAATTTTGGATTCAATCAGTTCGCCGCCATCTTTGTTACTGCCAACCGCATTTGATTCTTGGCCGCCATCTTGGTTACTGACAATTACTGATCTGAACTACACCGCCATCTTTGTTACTGCCAAACGCATTTGATTCTTGGCCGCCATCTTGGTTACTGCCAATTACTGATTTGAACTACACCGCCATCTTTGTTACTGCCAACCGCATTTGATTCTTGGCCGCCATCTTTGTTACTGCCAACCGCATTTGATTCTTGGCCGCCATCTTGGTTACTGCCAATTACTGATCTGAACTACGCCGCCATCTTTGTTTCATCATAATGTTTCAAAACTTAACAAATAAAAAATTAAGAAAATATAAAATGCAAATATACAAACTATGACAAGCTGTAACTGTAGAAACAAAAACACATGAAAATTTTAGATCCAAATTGCGTTTCATATCCTTTTCTTCAAATTCTCTTGCTATATGACTTCTGATTAATCAATTATTTTTTACTTTGACTTTGCAAATAGGGTACATACCTTTATCAATATTTGCTAATATTTTCTCCTCTGAAGAGTTGGTAGACATCGAAACCCTATAGGTTAAGGAGATTAAATTTCTAAAGTATTCTTTGTCTTGCTTAGAATTATAAAAAGCTTTGATATGAAACTCACATTTCACTTCAAAAAGGGTGTTTTAAAATTCATTGAATCACTACACACACACACATTATATATATATATATATATATATATATATATATATATATATATATATATTGTGACATAATCATTAAATTAGTTTGTGTTTTAAGAAAATTTCAAAATTTAATTTTAGGCCAATGAAAAATGTATCGTTTTTTTTTGTTGTTTGATTGTCACCGAGGCAAAAATGAAGAGAGAGAGAGAGAGAGAGAGAGAGAGAGAGAGAGAGAGAGAGAGAGAGAGAGAGAAACAGAGAGAGACAGACAGAGAGACAGACAGAGAGTATAGAAGAGAAAGAGTACAGGAGAAAGAGAGAGAGGTGAGAAATCTTTCAGCAGGTGAGTTAGTCAGTTGACAGGTCACCCAGTCAGCGACACACTTTCCGACCCCTTTTAGGTCCGGTTACTAAACGAACAAAGAAAGAGGGAGAAGGATAAGAAAAGTACAGAGAAGAGAGAGGGGAAGAGGAAAAGAGACATTTTTGTACACACTTTCTACCGAGGTGCCATGCTGGACGGATGTGGGAAAAATTCCCATCCCGACAACGAAAAAGGACATAACGCTGGGGAAAACTTCATCCCAACAGCGAAGAAGGAGATAACGTTGGAGAAAATCCCACACCAACAGCGAACAAAGGAGATAATGCCGGGGAAAAACCCCATCCCAACAGTGAAAGAAAGGAGATAATTCCGACCATAAAATGACAAGGAACATGGCGCACCAAAAAGACATACAGCGAAGAATAACCGAAACAGTGGATGAATAATGAATGTAATAGTATCGCATGTTGTGAACGGTTGTCTGAAGCAAATAGAATGGTGGAAAAAAAAAGGAAATTAAAGACTGTAAGTAAAAAAAAAGGAAATTAAAGACTGTAAGTTCTCTCTCTCTGCATACCTCTCTCTTGTGTATTAAGTTGGCGAGTTCATTTTGCCATTGTTTTGTTTGTACTGAATACATATTTTTTGTATCGATATATTTCTCGTCAACATTTTCAGATAGTCGATTAAGATATCTCTTCCACATCCTTGTAACTTGTTCTTTTCATTTTATTTAATCTCATCCCCCTCACATACTTTATATTCATAATAAAATTAACTTTGAAACGTTATCACTGTTGTTCGTGTTCATTCTTTCTCGCATTCTGTTGTGTTTGAACCCTTATGTCTCCCTTTTATGTTTACCTTTATCTCATATGTGATAAATATTTGTTTTCGTAAAAATTTTATATCCCTTTGTTTGCTTTTATTTAATCCTTGTTATTGTATCTGTAACAATATTAATATATGTGTGTGTTTGTGTTTGTGTGTGTGTGTGTGTGTGTGTGTGTGTGGACGATTAATCGGTATCAGAATCGGGAATCAGAAAAATCGGAACATTTTGGGGTATCGGAATCTGTATTGGAATCGGAAAAATCATAGTCTTTTTCGATTCCAAACCGATTCTTTAAAAATCTTAAAATAAAAACTGAAACAAGCAGAAAATAACTTTTTTTTTAATTAGAAGACTGAGTGTGACGTCACCGTCTTGTGGAAGTGATGTTGCTCCCCATTGGGGAGGTTGAGACCCCCAAAACACTGAGCGAGGCCGGGTAAATATGCTAAGATTGTCTGTTGAACATTAATTGAATCCCAAACAGCAGCGGGTGACCTATCAAAAGTGATGTACTTGAGAAAAACAGACATGAATTTTATTGTTTGAAAAACGCAGGGATCGGAAATGTCAGAAGAATGTGGAGATGAAACCAGACCTATGCTGGCCTAAAGAACACCTGTTCAAACAATGGCTCTCTGAATGACAGGTTTTGACCCCTTGGAGTCGTGTTAAAAGACTTCATTTTTTGTCTCAGATTTTCAAAATTGCGGATGGTTTGCTGAATTGCACACACGCAAAATGGCTGGGGATTCCCCCTCTGGACGTGTTGGATTTTGGTTGGTCTGGCAAATCGCCAGACCCACCCAGCCCCTGAATATTTAAGCAAGCGTCCAAACTGTTTGAGGCAGATTGAAACCAATTCTCGAGAAAGAAACATGCTCCCAGAATGGCCGAGCCCCCCCCCCTTCATTTATCCTGACTGCCAGCCATCCAGTGGACGAAGAATAGATTTTTGTGAGACTTAGAATGTTTTGGTGAACTGAACGTTGTACGTATGTAAAAAACGTCTGTAACTTTTGTGAAATTAACTTTTCGTAGTTAGAAACCCTGAAGTTGTCTGTCTTTCTTTCCTCCGGCGCACATGTGAAGCTTCATTGTTGCTTTTCAGCAGAATCAACACAGAGCTAAGATACTGAGTATTTTATGTGAAGATCGCCCGGTAGAGACGATCACAAGCCACAGTTTCTGATGAGGTTAGAGGTCAGTTGCTGACCTTAGCACGGGAGGCTGCCACATTTGGTGTCCGATGACCAGAGACATGACTTAAAATTTCTTATATTTGTTGCCGCAGAAAACACACACACACACACACACACACACACACACACACACACACACACACACACACACACACACACACAAAGTACAATGACAAACACAGAAAAAAATATTTTAATAGAAAGAGAGAGATAGACAGACAGAAAAATATGACGTTATAATAAGACGATCGCAAAAAAACTGAAAAAACTATAATAGAGAAAAATAGACTGATAGTATACATAGAAAGAGAGAGGGAAAGGGGGAAAAGAGAGAAATGAAGAGAGACAGAAAAACGTGAAGTTATAAAACACAGAGACAGTGAGGGAGAAAAAAGAAGAGAAATAACTTTTTTCCTCTCTTTTTGGAAACACACACGAACGAGGATGAACCAAACCATGAGGAGGAGAGAGGAAGGGGAGGATGACAAGAGAGAGTGAGTTTTGAATTTCTATTGTCTGCTGTCTGCGTAGCCTGTTCTTGGTGATAGAAAGAGAGAGAGAGAGAAAGAGAGAGAGAGAGAGAGACATATTAACGATAAAATTGTCGCCTGCATTAACGAATTAGCTAGAGAGAGTGAGGGAGGTGTTGGTAAAAAGTGTTGACTCTTGTAGTGGAATTTGTTAGTCGATGTCAGTAAAATAAGAGAGAGAGAGTGAGAGGGGCGTATCGTTGATTAAGTATCAGTAAAGCGAACCTAATCGCGGTTGCTCACTTTAGCGCGTAACTGGGATTGAGTTATAGTTTCATGTTTTGACTTACATTGAAACAAGAGAGAGGTTGAAAAAAAAAGAGATAAAGTAGCATTTAAAGAGATGTATATGTACAGTCTTTTGAGTGGTTAAATTGTATTGAATTTGATACTTTTTTCTGTTTCAATTGTGATTTTTCTCTTCTCGCTTTCATTGATTATATTGTGTATATTTGACTGTTTTGGGTTTTATTAGGCGTAGGGAGATAATTAAATAACAGGAAAGGATGGCGGCAGTGGATATTAAAGAGGTCACGGGAGTCACGTCCAAAGTGTTGGGCGCGGGTGTGGATGGTTATGGGACGAACACAGACACAAATAGTCCTAGATGGTGGATCAGCGAGATCCATGGGGAGCTCACAAATAGGGTAGAGCAGAGTCTAGGGTCGCCCAAAGTTACAGAGGCATTTCGAGCCTTGCTGGGACACTTGAGAATTCCGAGCTTCCATGGAGAAGCAAATGAACTTGATGACTGGCTACAAGGTGGTCGGAAAGAAACAAATCATTTACGGTCTTCAAGATGCGGAGATGATTCTTCTTGCCTACACAGCTGCCTCAGGCCCCATGTCCAGATTTATTAGCAGACAAGTTCAAGAGAACTCCTAGCTGACCTGGCAGCAGTTAAGGTCAGCTATAATTAAAGAATTTAGCAGTGAAAGGACGGCCATTGACGCCATCTGGGAATTATTTAGGCTCTGTAAACGAGCAGAGGAGGAGATTAGCGGT
Organism: Euprymna scolopes; assembly: GCF_053919585.1. Taxonomy (NCBI): domain Eukaryota; kingdom Metazoa; phylum Mollusca; class Cephalopoda; order Sepiida; family Sepiolidae; genus Euprymna; species Euprymna scolopes. The sequence goes on from NC_136485.1 coordinate 95,494,827, forward strand.
TTAGCTGAGAGAATGTCCGAGCTGGTGATAAGAGCTTTCCCAGACCAGTCAGTCTGAGAGGACAGGCCAATACAGGTCCTGTTGGCTGATGTGTTGGGTGAGGCTCTTCTGGATCGGGATATAAGAGCAGACGTGTTGAAGGGTAACCCCGTTAAGCTGAGCAAGGCGGTAGAGCTTGCTCAGACCAGTGACCGCATTTGGAGGCGCATTCGAAGTTCGAGACTGTGGGAGGAGTCAGGGAGAACCCTCCCCCTGTGAGAAAGCCAAGGTCAAGACTGGCAATGAAAGTTAACCCCCCCCCCGGGAGATAGTCGAGGAAGACTGGGATAAGGAAGCCGATTCCAATTATTTTGAATGGGGCATTCGTTATGGCCACTATAAGCCCGTGCCTGGAAGAATGGGACTGGTATGATTTAAGTATGGTTATAAGGGTCATCAGGTGGCAGAATGTCTGACCCGATGGGGAGGTAATGCCTGGGATCTGCAGCCCTACTGCCACAAGTGTCATAAACACGGGCATGAATCTAAATGGTGCACAAATACAGGTAACCGTCGCTTAGAAATTGGCCAATATGCTCGACCAGAGCAACAACCCCCATCCGAGGGCAAATCAAAGGGGAACGGACAAGAGGCTCCAAATCAGAGGATGAGTGGACCCGTCCTAAAACCGGCTTCAGGAAACGCCAATGGGTCGCTCAGGATATAAGGGCACCAGCAACCCAGGGGGTGTCAAGGCCCTTGTGCTGTTGGACATACGAACAAGCTAGTCATATGACCAGAACCTGTCTGAAACTGCGTTGTTGGAATTGTGGGGAAACTGGCCACAGGAGAAGGGAGCACATTTAGAAGCTGAAAAAATACTAGTGTTCATATCTGTACTCCTCTGAGATCGTGGAACCAAATACAAGGTCTATCAACTTATTACTCCACCCGTTCCCTATCCACTGGACACACCCAAGTTGGGGTTGGTAGCCAGTTACAGAGTGGAGTCAGAATACGTAGCATTTAATATGATAAGGGATAGATTTATGCTATTGAATCAGTGAGAGGCAGGAGAATGCCGGATCAATGGCTTTGGAATTTGCCAGTCACAAAGTCCGTTATATGTAACTGGAGATCACGAGTTGTGTTTGTTGGGATTATTCCAGGGGGATGAGAGAGTGATAAATCGCATCTGCAAGGTTCAGGTGGCAAGTGAGGGTCTTTTGCCACTGGCTGTAAGAGTAGCTGAAGGCACCTGGTTGGTGTCCACGCAACAGAAGATGGAATTATCCAAGGTATGCAGTAACATGGCTGCTGGGATAATTAAGGTGAGTCCGCCTTTAACTATGGTAGAACTGGACAAGGGGTGTGAAGCCCGGAGAAAGGGTATAAGGTTACCTGCATATTATCAAATTTAGGAACAGTATTTATTAAAAGAGTGGGCAAATGTACAATTGAATAACCTTACTAACCGCTGAGATCCCCATATCCGTTGATCCGCATACCTTACTTAGATTACCTAAAGCTCTGGGAGGAGTTAGGCGAATAGATTTGAGTGAATTGCAGACCCGATTAGACAAGTCTAGAGAATACGGAATCTAGGGATAGACTTCATAAGGTAGTGATTACAGGAACAGGAGTGAGCACGCTAATAATGGTGTGTTGTTGGTGGCGATTATATGGTGTGTAAAAAGAACGAATGTGATGAGAAAACGAGGCGACAAGCATCTCGAGGCTGGTTGTGCAGATGGCAAGAGAAACTCTGGTCCGAACCCACCTGTGATTCCGGAGAATTCAGTTCCTGATACCGACATGAGCGAGATCGATATGCATTCCGAAAACCTTCCTGATGCTGAGATCCAGACACCCTAAACGATATATATTCCTCTTCTCTTTCTTTTTTTCTTTTCTCTCTGTTTTATCAAAATTCTTGCAGGACGCTGAGCTGTGAATTGCCAAAAGAAATCCCAACGGTAAGGTGAGGTGAGAAGTCCTCAGTTCAACAAATTTCTTAGAAGGTGCTGAACTGTGAATTATAAGGTGAAATCACAACTGCGACTGGTTAAGGTGAGAGAAATCCCCCCTAGCTCAATAAATAGCGTCTGCTTAAGTACCCTGATTAGGGGTGTATTGAGAGACTGTGCTGTTAATGAAAAAAAAAATAAATCTTATAAATTGTGACTGAAATTCTATGAAAAAAATGGTGAGAAAGGGGAAATAACTCTTATACTAAGAAAGAGTTTGTGAAAAACCAGTTACCTTTTCTTGGCCTTAGCCCGTATTTGCATTTGGTTATTTGGATTCCTTCAAAAATACACATGCAACATTAGTGGCATGTACACTTCCCGACGTAGTTGTTTGTATATTTAAATTCTCTTCCCACTCTTTTCCTAGGTTGCATTTCAGTGAGGATATTATTACAAAGAATCTTAAACGTTATCCTTCTTTTTCCAATCAACTTCCATACGGCAGTTTAAATTAGTTTTAAATCCACTTAATTTTAATTTTGAGCCATAGTAACCCTTTTAATTAGTAACTGGGGATTTTATCCCTTGATATTTTACCTGCTCAATGTACTGTATTGGTCTTGTTTTTTTTGGGGTTTTTTTTTTTGTACTGTTAGGAAGGAATTTTATGCATATACCTTTGTAAACTCTGTGTGTGCATTTTTTGTGTATAATATTTGAATGCCTGTTTTTTGTACTTGTTTGGATTTAGTCCATATTTTTAAAAAACAAATGCTACACGATGTTGGTCACTTGTTCTGCCGGATTCCTTGTAAGGAAACAAAAATTTTATTTAGGGAAGATAATCGTCATTTTAGATTTATTGCGGTTGCAGAGGGAATTACCAAAGCCTTACTTTATTACAATGAAGGCCGATGTTGATGAATGTTTATCATCGGTAATGCAGTTAAATGGGCTGGTAAAAAACAAAATAAAATAAATACAATAAGCAAAAGTTCAGCTAGAATTCGTCACTGTCAACTTTCTCTCTCAACTTCCAGCACGTCTTCTTCCCACCACCTCTGCCAACAGGCATTTTATTAGAAAACTGACCCCATTCCATTTGCATACGTGTGCAGTGGAAGATGAGATCTCGTAGGATTCCACGAGACTACACCTTATAAATCCATGGCTGCCATCTTTAATTTCTCTTTCTCTCAGATCCCATCTGAAGGTAGGTTGTATGACCGCACGATACACACACATGCGAGCGCTTTCTTCTTTGATTATTATATTCAACTATACAGGTAGATAACATAACTGAGTTGTTGGGTGATTGTTCCTTGCATGAGGATGTGGACTGTTCACTTGTAGAAGCGAATGCTGTTAATGTTGTGGTGTTCTCGTCCCAAGTTTGATTGATTCTCTCGAGGTTGGCAGATGGTATGGAGTGTGATTCCTTGTGCAATCCTGTGATATTCGAAACCCCTAAGGAGATGTGTGTCGAGTTACCAACTCCTAAGCCCAAATGTCCAGACTCTGAAGACTGTTTGCTGAGTGCTGGCAAGTTTGGTTTGGGAAATACGTCATCACAGTCTGAAAACAGTGTTGCAAATGCCACTTCAGAGGATCTGTGTAGACAGGCGCTGAATTTTTATTTTTTTATCGGGCAGGTTGCCAGTGATATTTTAAAGAAAAATATCGTATTGGGAGTGAGCTTTCCAGGTATCTTAAATGATACCACTCGTGTCCACAACTTGTTAAGTGAGGGCATGAATCACGTGAATATTGTTAAATTCATGGAACGATTTCCATGGAATGTTAGGATTGTTTTACCCTCTAACAATGTGAGTTCGAAAACTCACATATGTGGTTATTTACCGCAACTTTGTCCAAATACTGAGGGACTTAGTCATGATGCTGAAATATTACTCAGGTCATTTAGTTTTGATAATAGTCAGTGGGCAAAGGACAGGAGTCAATCATGTGTGAAAGTGCAAGTTCTATGCACTTCTTTAAGTTCTAATATTAGAACTGGGAGTGAAATTCTTAATCAAGGCTATAGAGCAGAAAATCCTATATTCACTTGTCAACATGTAAAAACCAAGAGGAGAATGGTTTTGGAAGAGTTATGTGAACTCAAGTTGGACTGGGGCATCCAGATTCATGTTGAGTGTAACTCAATAAAGAATCTCCTAATGGATCCTGTCGAATTTGCTGACTACATGGTGTGTAGTTCAGCTTCTCTGAGTTCCTGCGAGAGTGTAGGTTATGTTGTGGAGAGATCACTTGCAGAACCTTCATTGTATGAAGTTGCTCCTTTAAGGAGAACGATTCCTGTTTTGAAGTCTCATGCAGGTGTTATTGTTTTTAAATGTATTTTGAAGATCTGCCTCGATGTAGCTTCCTGCTGTATTGCAAGAGTTATCGAAGTCAAGATTGTAGAAGACTAGGATATAAATACCCTAAACTCGCTACAAGAAAAAATAATGAAACGAATTGAATGAACAAAGAACTCAAATGCTGGAATAAAATAAACATGTCATTTATTTTCTGTTGAGAAATGAAAGTCTTGGGTGTCCACGTGTTCATTCAGCCGTTGACGACTACGCGCGTGGAAGGAAAAGGGAATGCAATAGAGAAACGTGAAGTGGCAAGCTGGCCTGTAGAAAGAGAGGGTTAAGCTCAGTAGAGCGTGGCACACATGTCTGTTTTGATGGACCAAAACGAAGGGGAAATAGAGTGAGAAAGTCAATCCAGGTTATGAAGATATAAAGCGTATAAAGTGTACGTACTGTTTGTTAGCTTTTTGTCCCACATAGTAGCAAGTGGTGTGAGGCACACGAGTGCGCACGCATGCCGAAAAGGCACGCAGTCGGTCTGTAGACCGTCCAGCTAGGAGGCTGGTCTGAAAAGGGAGAAGCCGCTTATTGCTCTTTCTTTTATAGGTGTTCCCGCTGGTCTTTTGCGCATGTGTGGATTTCCTTTGAAAGGGGAAGTGACGTTGCCCATGCATGCGTGTATGTGAGTACATGTGTGTACGTTAGCGTGTGTGTATATACACGTGAGTGTATGTACTCGAACATGAATATATGTACGTGTGTGGACGTGGGCGCGTATGTTTGTGTGCACGTATGTATATGACAAGTAATATAGCTTGAAATGTGAACACGTGTTTTTGTGTGAGACTAGAAAAGGCTCGCGCAATACTCCCCTTCCTAGGAAAAAAATATATGCAGTGTATATATATTTATATATATATATATTTTTTTGTAAGTAATGTTTTCGGCAATTGACTTTTCATCCTGTTTTTTTTTGCTGTTGATGTGGTTGCTTGAAACAAAACGTCAAAAACGGAGTGTGTTCGTAAAAGAAAAGTACTTACACACGGAAAAGGCATTTACTCGTTTTTTTTGGGAGGGGGGTGATATTTGTTTGGTTGTTTTTTGTGTGCTGACATGTGCAACGAGTTGCTTGGACAGTGAAATGAATTGTTCGTTTGGAAGGAAAATTTTTGTTTTGTGTTGACGGTGTCTTCGCATGTGAGTCTGCGGTAATGTGTGCATTGTTTGGACGGGCGCTAGTTGCGCATTCGTTCTTGTTGAAAGAGGTGTGGTTGCCGGCTGTCAACGAAACTTCCAAGTTGTAAGTTTATCAGCGTGCGTGGTGCATCTCAACTCGTATTGTTGATTCAACTTCTTCCTATGTGTTGATAGGGATGTCCTGTTTCTTTGTTGTTGCATCTGCTGTGCGGGAGAGAATGTGTATAGGCCTATGTGATTTTGCTCCTCGCGTTTGTTGCAGGGTAATGTCAGGAAACCGTGAAAATGTTTGTCGAGCTCGAAATTTTTTTTTAAATTCGCTATGAAGTCGACAGCTCTGTGTTTATTTTTCTGCCGAGTCTGACGAGGAGTTTCGTCATTGTAGTTCATTGAGGTTTTTGTCGGTAGAAGTTCACTTGTTTTTCTTTGTTGAAAAGCTCGTTTTTTTCTTTATCAAATAAAACGCGCGTCTCGCTCAAAACAATTAATTTCAAAAAGGTAGGGTCGCCATGCTTGTTCGTTTTGCGTCAGTCGGGCGCCAGTTTGTTGCAGTGGTGAAAATTAGGACTAATGAATTGAATTGAGAAAGAGACGAAGTACATGTTAAATTGAAGTAAACGAACAGAGATTTATTTTATGAAGAAACAAATGAAAGAAAAAGGTACAACACGTGTTTAGTTTGGCATGCATCTCTCGTTGTTTACTGGTGAGAAGAAAAGTGTATTGTTTGCCGTGCGTCTCTTGTTTTTAGCTGGTGAGAGGGAAAGTTTATTGTTGTAGAGAGAGAGAGTCTGTGTGTGTATGAGTGTTTCGTTCAAACGCATCCATTCCATTTTTAAACAACGAGGTCACCATTTTCCTGTTGAGCGTGGCAAGAAAAGGAAATGGAGTAGAGGAACAAAAAATGAAATGCTGGAATAAAATAAACATGTCGTTTATTTTCTGTTGAGAAATGAAAGTCTTGGGTGTACACGTATTCATTCGGCCATTGACGACTACGCGCGTGGAAGGCAATAGAGAAATGCGAAGTGGCAAGCCGGCCTGTAGAAAGAGAGGGTTAAGCTCAGTAGAGAGTCGTGCACATGTCTGTGTTGATGGACCAAAACGAAAGGGGAGATAGAGTGAGAAAGTCAATCCAGGTTATGAAGATAGAAAGCGTATGAAGTGTACGTACGGTCTGATAGCTTTTTGTCCCACATAGTAGCAAGTGGTGTGAGGTATGTGTGTGCGCGCATGCCGAAAAGGCACGCTGTCGGTCTGTAGACTGTACAGCTCGAAAGCTGGTCCTATAAAGGGAGAAGCTGCTTATTGCTCTTGCTTTTATAGGTGTTTCCGCTGGTCTTTTGCAGATGTGTGGATTTCCTTTGAAAGGGGAAGTGACGTTGCCCATGCGTGCGTGTATGTGAGTACATGTGTGTATGTTAGCGTGTGTGTATATACGCGTAAATGTAAGTGTATGTACGTGAACGTGAATATATGCACGTGTGTGGACGTGGGCGCGTATGTTTGTGTGCGCATATGTATATGACAAGTAATATAGCTTGAAATGTGAACGCGTGTTTTTGTGTGAGACTAGAAAAGGATTGCGCAAGATCAATTTGTCCTGGGATGTTTCTGAGGCGCTCAGGACCATCTTATACTTAGTTAGAAGTGGGTTTTCTGATGCTGAGATGTTTGTTTCAATGCTGAACACCAGAAGATTGGATCTCTCCTTGATAGGGGTCTTCCATAAGTATTTACATCTCCAGATACCTGGGTGTTTCTGACACCTATACCCAACTTTGTATAGCTATATACATTAAGCCAAACAAACAAATGCTTACAACTGTGATTGCCTTGCATAATTTGTGCAGAACTTGGGTTTCAGTTTTATTTAATTCCTCCAAGTTGAAGAACTTATCTAAGCATATGGTTGATTGGATTCATCTCTCTTGTAGCACCGCTGTTGATCTCACTGGGTTCTTGTGGTTATGAGAAAGCTGAGATATTTTGGTGTTTGCCAGAGATTCTATAAGGATGAGGAGTTTGGATGGTAGATTATGTGAACTTCTCAAGCCGTTATACTCTTTTATATGTAAATAGTCAATTATTAGCTGGTGGAATATTCTCCATTCAAACTTCTGTGACCTTGCATCTGATCATTAGTTTTTAAATTTGTGAATCTGGTTACGTACTCCTCTGTTCAAACCTAAAACACAAAGGTTATCATGTGAATTTTTTATAGAATAATCTTATTTTAATTTTTCTGCTTTTTGTTCTCATTTGTGTTTCCTGGAGATTTTCTGACCATACATTGTGTGGTATATGTATATAAATTAAAAAAATTAAAAAATTGCATTATAAAATTTACAGGTGTCATCCAACTGCAGTTTGACTGCCATTTCTTTTTAGGGGAAAATGTTGGAATTTTTTTTGTACCAATAATTGTGCATCCCCCTGTATACATTCATTATATTTTTATTCTGGTTCTTATCTTTGATTTTCTGTATTTCGTATCTTTTATTGATCTTAGTTTTGTATATTTTGGGTTCGTACGAAACTCCCTTTAATTTGAATAAAAGAAAACTGCTAGCTCCTTGATGATGACGTCTCTAGTCCCAGTGCGAAAATCGGCCTCTTTTGGATTCCAGCGATGAGGAGATTGGACGTGAATTCATTGCCCGGCGCAGATGTGGAATTTCCCGAGCCTTTCCTTCAAAGAAGTATAACCTGGCAAAGAATACCCGGTCGCGATGAAAAACTTTATTTACGTGGTTCTGGTTTGCACGTATTTCGAAGAAGAGTAATTTTAAAAGATTTTAAATTGAGAAAAAAAAAGCATATGTACTGTCTGCCATCAATTTGTGAGTACGTTCCTTAAAATTATTGTATTTGAGTTATTATTAGGAAGTACTCCTATTTGAAATTTTAATATTGTATTTGTTCGTTGATATAACATTTTCAATATAAGAACCAGCATTTCTTTGTATTGTACTTTGGCGTTCTTTGTTTTTGTATTTTATTGCCTGCAAAGTGAAAAATTTGCAACTTTTTGTAAATAAAATCTCTTCGTTTTAAAACAAGACCTTTCTATTTTATTCTTCCCCCCCCCCACACACATCTTTTTTTTTTATTCTTTTATTTTTCTGCAGGCTGTTATTTTCGCGTCAAATTTATCTGAAAGAGGATAAATTTCTGACAACATAAAAATATGTCAACAAAATAACATGATTCATTATTTCTTTCTATTGTTAAATAAAAGTCATCATATATTGAACTTTTAAAATCGTCTTTGCCTTAATGCTGTTTCTGACAACCTTTTATTTTCATTTTTTGTTAGGGGTTGGGAAACATTTACCCATGAGCCATGCTCACATCACGACTATGATACCAGACATCGGTGAATGTTAACCATGTCCCTTAAAATTATGGTACTTGTACAGTTTAATCAAGACATTAAAATGAAAATATCGAAAAAAGTTATATTCTATGTATCCATTTAATTTGATCAAGTAGGTTTTTTTTTTTTTTTTTTTTACAGCGAAGAAACAATTTGTTATAATACCGATTAAAAAATGTTTCAATTTTTAGGAAGAAAAGCTAGCATTTAAGATGGGGAAGGGGGTGTCGGCGCTTTAGACTGAATTATCTTGCCATGGCGGGTTCTAACAATCCAAACATGGTTGCCTCCAGTGCGCTGTCATAAAAACGTATTCTTCCACTGTAAAAAAAAAAAAAAAAAAAACTCGATCAAATTAAGTGAATTTTTTTTTTTTTTTATTGGAGAACTTCAGTCCCAAATATATATTGTGAGAAATTCCATATACAAACGCCATCTTTCTTGTTTAGGCCGGCCACACAGTTCTAGTAGCCAGCCTGTGATTGGTTTATATTTTAATGTGTCAGGTGATTTGACTAGGTGCGCTTTTGTATCATGCTATTATTTTTCAGTCTACGAGAAATTCGGCAACGGGATAGACTCAAACCACAGCGGCTGCCTCTGGACGGAGCCAAGACAATTCCTTCATGAACACCAAACTGTTGGTGAACGAAGGACACATTTCTTCAAGCAGAGACAACTTATATTACTGAATCTATCCAAATCAAGGATGACATTCAAGAACTGTTCTTCATGTTTATTTTCCAAATATTGGATCTTATCTCATTTCATCTTGAGTCCCGTGGGGCTCATATTATGCTTAATTATAGGCGCCATCATTCCCGCCGAATTTACCATGAACATTCATGGATCCTTCCAAAGGAACAACGAATTAACATTCCGACAATAGGAATTCGAACTAAAGGCTCCATGCGTATGGAAGCAAATCGGGTCACCGTTTTGCAAAAGGACTATACCAGAACCAAAGAACTTTCATTGCTGTTACTTGTGAATAAATTTTGACTTTTGTTTGTGGAATTCATTTGCTTCTGCAGGGAGGAAATTGAGTGTGTAGGAAAGAAATTTCTTACATTCTCATTTTTTTTGCAAAACATAGAACAAAAAAAATTCTCATTTTTTTTGCTAACATAATGACTTGTTATATAATTTGTGCAAATTCTTGATTTAAGACCAGCAGAATTTTTTTTCATAATTTGAGCAGATTATTGTTGATAAGTTTTAACGTAATTCTTAGAAACCGTAGTTTGTTACTTCCAAAAAAAAAAGAAGAAAAGATAAAAAAATTTTTTTTCTGTTTCGTTAAATCAGAAAAGTAATTTATTTCATTAATGTAACTTATGTCGCTAAAAACTAATAAGACAATGATAAGTTCGATTGACGCTATGTTTGCACTTTTAAAACAAGTAAGTAAGTAAGGAAAAAAAAAATTGGAATTCTTCTTACGTTTGAAATTGTGTTAGATAATAAATTAATTCAACCTTGAAATTGGTGTCATAAGTTATTGGCGTATTATAACTGCATTTTCGAATTTAAGATCCCACGTGGGTCATTTATGTAACTAAATTAAAAGAAAAAAAACAAAATCTTTGGTTCAAATTCTGTAGACGTAAAAAAAAACCGTTAATGATTTTTTCCCCCCTGTGTGAACCCTTTTCGAGTCTCACACAAAAACACGCGTTCACATCTCAAGCCATTTTTCTTGTCATACACATATATGCACACAAACATACGCACGCACGTACACAGACGTAGATATATTCACGTTCACACACACACTAACGTACACACATGTACGCACACATACGCGCACACATATGCACACATGGGCAACGTCACTTCTCCTTTGAAGGAAATCCACACATGCGCAAAAAAACACTGAAAACAACTATAAAAGCAAGAGAACTGACCTGGTTTCTCTCTTTTCAATTCGGCTTCTGACCTGAGAGGTCGACGGACCAACCCAACTGGCCCCTTTCGGGGGGCGTGCGCCCGTGCACCTCATGTCACCTGCTACTATGTGTGGGGGCAAGAGTCAACACCTTACACACTTTCTATCTCCATGGCCTGGATTGACTCTCTCTCTCTCTCTCTCTCTCTCTCTCTCTGTCTCTCTCTACAACAATAGACTTTCCCTCTCACCAGCTAACAGCGAGAGACGCATGCCAAACTGGATTGACTTTCTCACTCTCTCTCCATACAACAATAAGACTTTCCTTCTCACCAGTTAACAGTGAAAGACGCATGCCAAACTAAACATGTGCTGTACCCTTTTCTTTAATTTGTTTCTTCACGAAATAAATTCTAGTTCGTTTAATTCAATAAATGCGTTCGTTCCTTCCTCAAAACAATTCATTTTTCCTATTTTGCCACACCGCAACACCCCATAATTTAAATGTTTAAATGTAAAAGTCACACTTTGAATGTGTTTATTGCACGCATTGGATATTAATTTGATTTTTAAATTAATTGATCAATTTAAATTGAGATTGCTAATGTTGATTTGTAATTGTGATGCCATATTTAATGTACACATTGATTATGTGCTTCTGTTGTCGGTTTTCAAATGATAATGTGAGTTGAAATTTTATTATTAAAAAAAAAGGTTTAATTCCTCCCCCCTCCCACTTTGTCAGGCATCCTTGGTAGCTTGGGAATTTCGAATTCGGTTATAAATGTGTATCTTGATCATATTTCTTAGAGCATTAGCCCTAATTTTGGGTTAGATTAATTGCTGGCGGCCATTTTGTTAGCGTGTTTATTTGTGATTACATAATTTTGTTTTGGAATAATATTGGCGGTTTTCGCCACCTTAATATTTGCAGATAATTATATCTCAGTTATTTTATTAATTGTTCTCGAGGGACGAATTATGACCCTAAAGAAACTAATGTCTAAAGGTTTCACATTGATAGTGCGGTGAAGTGGTTAGAAGATTTTTTTCAGGACCTGAGAAGCAGTAATAAGAGTTTGGTTAATAAACTTGGACCTCATTTTAATCAAGACTCCAGAAGAGGAAAAATTGCAGCTTTGCGAGGTTTCGGAAAGTTTTTCTTCGGAAATCGAAGAAAAATTGCTTTCGTTAAAATTAAAGTTAGATGCACCTCAAGTTATACAAGCTTCGATGGTTATGCCCGTGAAAATGCAATTGAACTGTCCGAGGTTTTCCGGAACGTCCATAGATGATAAATTTTTGTTCAAAACATTTCTGCACAAATTCGAATTTTGCACTGATAGTTTAAATAAAGCTGACAGACTGTTAGTGCTTAAATCAAAACTGGATGGGAATGCATTTGATATAATCTCCAGTCTCGATGTAACATCAGATAATTATGATGTAGCCCTAAAATTGTTAAGGGAAAAATATTTAAACCCTGATTTGATTAAAAACCGGGTTTTTGAGGAAATTATTCCTCCTCCGTCTGTTATAACGGATTTAAAAATTTTGAAGTCATTTCTCGAAAAAGTTAAGAGAGATTTGACCGAACTTGACAAGTCCTATGGGACTGATTTTTTTGCTGAGGGTAGGACCTCAGGGGCATTGATAGCCCATATATTATTTGCTAAATTTCCTAATGTTATAAGAAGAGAATTGATGAGTAGAAGTGGTGAAAGATTCCTTTCTCTGAATACTATTATGTCCCATGTGTTTGAAATTATGGAATATTTATTAGCCACCCCGCTTGATGTTCGGCGGGATATCTGCACATCAAAATTAGCGCCTTCTTCACCTAAGATGAAATCCAATATGGCGTCTTCTTCCCCACGTGAGGTGAAGACCACTTTATTATGTAAGCTGTGCAAAGCTACAGATCATTCGATTAAGAACAGTACTAAATTTCCTTCCTTTGATGCGAAATGCCGCAGGACTAAACAGTTAAAATTATGTATTCAGTGTCTGGGTGAACACTCAGATGCAGTTTGTCGTGGAAGTAAGGGTTTTCCTTACCCTTGTGCAGTCTGTGGTTTGAAAAGTCATTTTAGTGTTATGTGTCCTAAGGGAAATAAGTCCTTTGTGGGCCAAACAACATATTCTAAACCACAGAACAGTATTTTTCCTGTCCTTACAATATCGATGAAAGCACATGGATGACCTATCTCCTTTTTCTGTTTGATTGATACTGGGAGTCAACGTTCATTTTTCACCCAGGAAATTCTATTTAAATTGTGTTCTGCTAAAACCATAAACCACAAGAAGGTTGATATGGCTGTGAACACGTTGATTGGCAATGACTCCTTGAGATTGCAGGAGTACAATATATCTATAAAATTAGGTGATCAAAATCCTTTTAAATTTGCGGTGTTATTTTCCAGGGATTTGAATTTAAAATTCGAAGTTGATAATTTTGATAAAGTTGTCAATAACTTATCTAAAGAATGTTTCCGGCTCTGTCTCGGTTATAAGAATTTAAATGGAACGCCCATTAAGGGAGTTTGGACCTTCTGAGTAAATTATATAATCTCAGATTAGTTGAGTGTCTTAATGGAAACACATCGCGACATGGGAATTTCATAATTCCGTTTGGCAAGAGCCAACATTTTTTGAATAAAGATTTGAATAAGGTAGAGTCGCCTCCCTTTTATTAAAATTGTGAAATTGTGAAATCCCTCCCTCAATGTAACAGCTATTTGATCAATTCTGTTCTCAATCCAACACTCTCTTATTAGGACGTATTGAAGCTTTTCTTCTCCGAATCCACAGTTGAACGAGGGATAGAGACATTGGTTATCTTCGACTCATTAGAAATTGCTGAAGAAGTTATTGGCTGTGGACAAGGAGAAGATAAAAAAGTTTAAAAACTCAATCGTATTATTACGTAAACTTACCGTGACATCATGATAGGATCCCACTGGTAAACAGTAACTTTGTGCCTTCCTTAAAGATAATGGAAAGAGTGGCAGAGTCCTTAGAAAGGAAGGGAATGTATAATGAGTACCTCCAAGTGTTTGAGGATTATGAAGAATGTGGAATAGCGGAGCAGTTTTTCGTCCCACCTGGGAAGTATGAAGATTATATTTGGGTTCCACATAAACCCGTTATTAAGGAGGGGACTGGAGTGACAACAAAAATTTGTCCTGTATTTAACTGCTCCCTGAAATGTCGAGAAGGGACATCAATTAATGATGCTGCCTACATGGGCGTGAACTTATCTGCTAAATTATTAGATTTATTGCTGAGATTCAGGAAAAATAAATATGTCCTTCTTGGTGATATAAGGAAGGCCTTTTTACAAATTCACCTTAAATCGGAAGAGGATAAAAACAGATTTTATTTTTTCCTTAAAAAGGGTGACAAATTATGTACTTATAGGTACAAAACAATTATATTTGGGTTCAATGCTAGCCCCTTCATTCTGAACTTCATTTTGAAATTCCATGCAGAAAAATATGCAAAAGATGCAGCATCGCATGCTATTTCCAACAATTTTTATGTGGATAATCTTGACACTACCAGTTGTGACGGAGAGTCCCTATTTGCTATTTATAACAATATTCATAGCAGATTGTTAGAAGCAGACTTCGATTTGCGATCCTGCAATTCTAACTGTTCTAAGATACAAGATAAAATGTTAGAGGATGAAACTATTTCTTCTCCCTTCCCAGCCTTAGAGAAAGTATTGGGATACCCATATGATCCTATTCAGGACACATTCAAACTTTCTCCCATTCTAATGAACCCTGAGATCAATACCAAATGGGGGATTCTATCACAAATATCAGGAGCATATGACCCCTTATCTATGTTTCTCCCCATCACGATACAGTTCAATCTGGAAAAGCAAGTTGTCGTGGGATGAGCAGATTCCCAAAGAGCTCAATAAGCTATGGCAAACCCATGCCAAGGATCTAAATGACTTGGGGAAGTTTGAATTTCCCAGGCGTGTATTGTCAGAAAATCAGTCTGTCGAATTTATTTGTTTCTGTGACGCGTCGAAAAATGCATACGGATTCACCTTGTATGTGAAACAGGGAGTGAATTGTTCTCTGTTGTTCGCAAAGGCCAGAGTGGCCCCAATTAAGGGGAAGTCACTTCCCACATTGGAACTATTGGTTATGTTTTTAGCCTTTAAGCTAGCCCCTTAGGTTTTGGGTGCTCTAGGACCCCTTAACATTGATAATTTTTTCCTGATGTCTGATTCCCAGGTTGCACTCTCGTAGGTCCTGAATGGTAAAGGATCCAAGAAAAAGATATTCATTGAAAACAGGATTGCAGGGATCCAAAAATTTTCAGAAGATATTAATATTAAATTTGGCGTTCTACCAAAATTAAAATATGTTTCATCGTTGGAAAATCTGGCAGATCTAGAGGTATCAACACATCTAAATTTTCCCAGTTATTCAATTTCTGGATGTATGGCTCGGAATGGCTCAATAGAGATGGCATTGATTGGCCAATTTCACCCTTACTAAACAAAACTAATAAAAAATTGTATCATGTTTGTACTCTTGGGAGACACGTCCTTCTGAAAATACCTTCCCGTTAGAGGTATTCCAGCTTATCTAAGGCAATCAGCGTCTTAGAAAAAGTGTTGAAATTTTATGATTTGTTACGTCACCATAGTGCTGACATTTTTAATAGGGCCAAATTATTGCTATTTGCAAATAGAGGCCTTCTCTCATGAACTAGGTTACTTGAAACAACCTTCCGGTAAAGTGCTCCCCCTAGGATAACTGCCTTAGGATTATTCCTTGATAAAGATGGGTTAATTAGAACCAGAGGTAGGATACAGAATTCTGATATTCTTACCTTTGAGGTCAAGTTTCCCCTTTTGTTAAGAAAATATTATTTAACAAAACTGGCGATTAAGGAAGCTCGTCTTAACTGTTTCCACAACTCTCAGTAAGTTAAGGCTGTCTGGGGTTTGGATCCTTCAGGGGAGACAAGCTGTAAAAGCCTTCGTGCATACTTGCACTGTATGTAAAAAAATAAATGCTCTGCCTTGCAGGGTCACTATTGCCTGCTCATAGGGTGAACTTTGTTCGCCCATTCAAACAAGTGGGTGCGGATTTCACCGATCAATTTTCTATTAAAGTTAGAGGGGTAGAAGTTAAAATGTACATATTACTCTTTACATGCATGAGTTTGCATGCAATTCACTTGGAATTATTGCCGGACATGAGCACCCGCTCTTTTATGCTGGCCTTCACTAGGTTTACCAATTTATTTGGTATCCCTATGCATGTATATTCCGATAACGCAAAATCTTTTGTTGCGTCCGGAATATTGTTATTGAACGTGCTTGAATCGGACGAGCTGAAGGAACAATTTAAATCCATACACATCATCCATCGAACAATTCCTCTTTATTCTGCCTGGCAGGGGGGAGCCTGGGAGAGAATAATTAAAACTGTCAAACAATGTTTGAGGAAACTATTGGGCAGAAGAAAGTTGGATTATTTTGAATTTCTGACTGCACTTTCTGATGTGCAAAAGGCAATAAATGACAGACCCCTCACTTATATTGTTTCTGCCGACAAAAACTTTAGTATTTTAACTCCGAATCGTTTTCTATAAACAGGATATCAACCTCGTTTGCTTATTAATAATTATGATGCTAAATTATGTCCTGACCCCCCAAATAGGATTGCCTTATTACATTCCCTCGAAAAGAGGAATAAATTTGTTGAGAAATTCAATTGTATCTAGCATAATGATTACCTGTTGTCATTAAAAGAAGTCGATGCCAATTGTGCTCCCAAGTTATGTTGGAGAAATAGTATTTATTAAGACTCCCAACAAAACCAGACAATTGTGGAGTCTTGATAAAATAATTAAAGTAATTACTGGAAGTGACAATAACGTTCGTTTCATGGTTTTTCTTAAGGATGGGTGCAAACAGGTTCATTCCTTAAAAAATCTTGCGCCCTTGGTAATGATGATATTGCATCAACTGAGTTTCTATCCAACCTGTTCTGTTCCTAATTGTTAATGTCCCATCCTAGTTACACTGCCCAAGGATAGACTGTTGATCTCCTCTTTATTGGATGAGGGCCGCCAGGGGGTGGGAGGAAGATAGACAGTTCATTACTTCTCGTAGAGACAAGTCGCACACGTTGGTACTCTGAATAAACATCTTCCATCATCACCTGGACATTATTTCACTTTAACATCTGGTAGCAGAGCAAAACGAAATGAGTTCCAGACTATTTGAACCACCAAAATTAAACCCGGAATTTTACAATTCATGGAAAAGAGAAATTCAACTATGGAAGTTAGCAACAAATATTCCACCTTCTTGTCAGGCGCCGACCGTATTTTTGTCCCTCATGGGACAAGCTCGGGCAGCTGTATTAGAAATGGACATCTCATTACTAAATGCTGAGGAAGGAATGGACAATCTTGTTGAAAAACTGGATACACTTTTTATGGAAGACAAAACTCAATCTGCATTTATTTGTTACGAGAATTTTGAAAATTACCATCGTGAACCTGACACTTCCATAAATGACTATTTGATTAAATTCGACTGACACGTGGCGAAACTCATTTCAAATAATTTTACCTGAACCAGTCCTGGCTTATCGCACCCTTAAATCTGCCAATCTCAGTCCCAAAAATGAGAGATTAATTAGAGCAACAATAAATAACCTCACCCTAAACGATATGGCGACACAATTAAAAAAAAAATCACTCGTGGAAATTTAACCCCTACCAAACCCTCTTAGCAGCGATCCATGTGTGTCAAAAAGGAAATAAACAGGGTATGGCACAAAGGGCTTCTCAGGAAAATCAGATCATACAGTATCACTGGAAGAATACTTAACATAATAAAATCCTTCTTAGATAAGAGAAAAATCCAGGTTGTCCTTGACGGTCGTACATCTAAACAATATGATATAAATGCGGGAGTGCCTCAGAGGTCTATCCTTGGACCTTTATTATTCCTAATATTCATAAATGACCTCCCTGACAAAATTGTCTTTGAGATGGGTATATATGCTGATGACACCACGCTCTATAACAGACATGACAGGAAAACAAATGAACACATATCAAAAGAAATGGCAGAAACACTAGAGGATGACCTCCAATCTGTAGTGGAACGGGGACATAAATGGATGGTCACATTCAATGCTGCCAAGACTAAACTGGTTTCCTTCAATAACTACAAGAAACCTTCTCTACCACCAATAGCAATGGCCAAAGACTCTTTATCTGAAAGTACATCTTTTAAACTCCTCAGCCTAACGTTCACAAGAAACATAAGTTGGAAAAATTACATTGAGAGCATTGCGAAAAGGGTAGGTTCTCTCTACCGTGCTAGAAAGCTACTGACGCCTGAAAGTACCTTGTACCTCTATAAGGCCACCATTCGCTCATGTATGGAGTATTGTTGTCACATTTGGGCCAGTGCATCTGCTACTAGTCTCTCACTCCTAGACAAGTTTCAAAAAATAGGTCCTGAACTAATCATCCAAGCTTCAGCCTCTGTCCCATCGACGCAATGTAGCATCCCTCTGCCTGTTCTACAAGTACTTTAATGGTGAATGTTCCGATGAGCTGCAAGTACTTGTACCCCCTCTACGTAAATATCCCCAAGAAACCCGACAAGCAGCAAAATCCCACCCCTTCACAGTTGAGATTTCTAGATGTAAGAAAGCCTTCTACTCCAATAGTTTCTTCTTCAGAACCGCGAACGGACAATTTGCTGCTCAACTCCCCACCTAGTACCCCTGTAGCCTGTGTCCCTAATAATAGGCCCCTACATCAAAGTGGTAATGTGCCTTGTTTGGAGTGAAAATGTAAAAAAAAAAGGAAATAAACAATGTTGCTTACAGTGTGTCTACCAGTGGTGGTGGTGGTGGCCTCGCTTACAGTCAGGTGGACACACATACACAGAACAACAAAATCCTATAAGCACGACGTTATCACAAGCCTTCCCCCTTACTTGCTAATTTCACCGGCGATAACAGCAGTAATAAGAAAAAGTGGTCCCAAAACTGACATCAACTGAGATCACCGAGGCCAGGCAACTAATAGGTCAACTCAACTGGCTAGCCACCCAAACGAGACCTGACCTCAGTTTTGATGTTAGTGCCTTAAGTTCCATAAGAAAACGTGGAATGTATTAAACAAATTAATCGAACCATAAAAAAAGGCCAAAAAGGAGAAATCTCAAATTCATATTCCAAATCTGGGAAACCCTAAATTGCTGCAAATCATAGCATACAGCGATGCATCCTTTGCTAACCTAACTGATGGTGGATCACAAGGTGGCAATATATGCCAATAGCCTGGCAATCTAAACACATCAAAATAGTCAAGAGCACTCTTGATGCAGAGACTTTGGCCATGGTGGATCTCACTGAAGCCTGCCTTTATTACAGAAAATTGATATTAGATCTGTTACAACTGGAAGACAACCCTACTAATATCAAGATAACGCGCAAAACAGATAATTTCTGTTTGTATGATGCGGTGCATTCTACCACACAAATACTTGATAAAAGACTGCAAATTGAAATGGCAATTCTTAGAGAATTGGTTGAAAGAGGAGAAATTGCAGAGATATCTTGGATACCCACTGATAAACAAATTGCTGATTAACCAAAAAGGGAGTCCGCTCCTTTAAAATTTTTAGATTCACATCTGACCCAGTCTAATTTTAAAATGTGGAGTCATACAATTTTGTTCACCCATTTCCTTTTTTTTCTTTTCTCTGCAGACAACTTTTTGATGCTATCTCCTGAAAAGTCCATCCTTAGTGCCAGAAAGGAAAGTGGAGAAGTGTTAATGTCGCATCCTAGTTACCCTACCCAAGGACAGACTGATGATCTCCCTTTGTATTGGACAAGGGCCGCCAGGGGGCGGAAGGGAGATAAGACAGTTCATTACTTCCCTTCAAGACAAGTTGCACGCGTTGGTACATCTTCCATTTACCACATCATCGCCTGGACATTATTTATTTCACTTTAACACTCATGATGGAACATCACCGATGGTGTGCTACGATTCCTGTGACAGCTGGTACCATGAGAATTTTGAAGTTTTGAAGGCAACAGACAGTGGCACACATATATTAATTAATATTAAGAAAGTTTAACTGAATTAAAATTGTAATTATTGAATCTCAATTTGAATTGTCAACAAATCAACATATTAAAGTTAAGAAATTTAACTGAATTAAAATTGTAATTATTGAATCTCAATTTGAATTGTCAACAAATCAACATATTAAAGTTAAGAAATTTAACTGAATTAAAATTGTAATTATTGAATCTCAATTTGAATTGTCAACAAATCAACATATTAAAGTTAAGAAATTTAACTGAATTAAAATTGTAATTATTGAATCTCAATTTGAATTGTCAACAAATCAACATATTAAAGTTAAGAAATTTAACTGAATTAAAACATATTGAAATTATAAATCTGTCTTATGTTTATTGGATTAACTTGCTATTTATCGTTTATCCGACTGTTTTATTAATTAACTTGTATTGGAAAAAAGTAATGATTATCCATTACTTTTTCCTCTCCTCCTTGGCAGTGTGTGAGAAATTCCATATACATCTGCCATCTTTTTTGTTTAGGCCGGCCACACAGTTCTAGTAGCCAGTCTGTGATTGGTTTATATTTGAATGTGTCAGGTGATTTGACTTGGCGTACTATTATTTTTCAGTCTACGAGAAATTCGGCAATGGGATAGACTCAAACCACAGCGGCTGCCACTGGATGGAGCCAAGACAATTCCTTCATGAACACCAAACTGTTGGTGAACGAAGGACACATTTCTTCAAGCAGAGACAACTTATATTGCTGAATCTATCCTAATTGAAGATGACATTCAAGAACTGTTCTGCATGTTTATTTTCCAAATATTGGATCTTATTTCATTTCATCTTGAGTTATGTCTAATTATAGGCGCTATCATTCCCGCCGAATTTACCATGAACATTCATGGATCCTTCCAAAGGAACAACGAATTAACATTCCGACAATAGGAATTCGAACTAAAGGCTCCATACGTATGGAAGCAAATCGGGTCACCGTTTTGCAAATTTCTTTCCTACAAAACTCAATTTCCTCCCTTCCACAAACAAAAGCCATAACCTTAAACTCAAAATTTATTCAACAGCAATGAAAGTTCTGTAGGAAAGAAATTTCTTACAATATATATTTTTTCTCGAGATTTTCATTTTTTGAATGTCTTGATTAAACTGTACAAGTATCAAAATTATTTATTGGACAAAAAAAAAATACATTTGCTAACACTTATTTATTTGAAAAACAAAAATTTGCTTAAAAATTATTTGACACATACACACACAAAAATCTTTTCCTCACACAGTTAATAAAAATAAAAATTATTTGACACATACACACAAAAATCTTTTCCTCACACAGTTAATAAAAATAAAAATTATTTGACACATACACACACAAAAATCTTTTCCTCACACAGTTAATAAAAATTATTTGACACATACACACACAAAAATCTTTTCCTCACACAGTTAATAAAAATAAAAATTATTTGACACATACACACACAAAAATCTTTTCCTCACACAGTTAATAAAAATAAAAATTACGCTAGGTTTTTGCTTTCTTCTGTTGATGTTTCTATATTTAAAATTTTACTATTTTCTTTTACGTGTAGCGGTGTTCTGATTTCATCGGCAACGCTCGGCATTATCCGGCTGTTTACGTCATGCTTGCTCCCGAGAAAGCCGAGTGAACGCTGAGTTACGTCTGGTTCAAAGGATGCAAAAGTACCAATATCGTTATTTCAGCAAGGTTTAAAGAATGCATAAGCACTATTATTATTATTATTATTATTATTATTATAATCGATGTTCCGTAACTATCACGAGAACATTCAAATCTTCGTCCAAGAAGTCTGTTTCAAAGTGGACCACTGGACCAGTAACCCCGAAGTGGCACTTCTGCAGAACAGCTACATGAGGCGACGGAGATGAGTCCTGTTCTTTAGTTGACTCTATCGGTCGTTCTGTGACTTGTAAACAAGTGTCTCCGAGAACGCAAAAATATGTAATAACGAAATAACACACACACACACACACACACACACACACACACACACACACACACACACACACGAGTCAAAACATTTATTGTATCAAAAATAATTTTCAAGTTTTAATGTTATTTTTTTAATGAGTGATTTTATAACTGAAAATAAAAAATAAATACGTTAAAAATATAAACATTTATAAATTGCTTTTAGAATTATTTGTTTTGACTTTTACAGTATAAAAATGCAGCAAAATATAATTTTAGTTTGTTAATACAGCAAAATATAATTTTAAAAGCATGAAACATTTATAGAGGGTTAAGAATTTTTTTTGTTTTTCAGAAAGATTGTTTTTTGTTTGACAATGTAGCAAAATATAATTTTAATATACAAGTT
Organism: Euprymna scolopes; assembly: GCF_053919585.1. Taxonomy (NCBI): domain Eukaryota; kingdom Metazoa; phylum Mollusca; class Cephalopoda; order Sepiida; family Sepiolidae; genus Euprymna; species Euprymna scolopes. The sequence goes on from NC_136485.1 coordinate 95,517,049, forward strand.
TTTATTTATTTATAGAAATTTAATGCACTCTTCTTGCGCTGGTTTAATGAAGTGATATTCATTTTCGGAGAAAGATTAGCACGAACTTTTAGAACAGTACGAGTTATCGGGCCCTGTTCTTTGGCAAACAGACGTCCTCTATCGGCCGTTCTTGAAACTCGCCTCCTACAGAAGTGCCTCAAAAATAAATAAACAAAAAGCCGGATAAAAGAAGAGAAAGAAAGAAAGAAAAACAGCTAAGAAGGCTGTTAAACGTTAAAACTAATGTACCTATTTACAATGCCTCCCCACGGGACAGAGTTAGACACCAGGGTCGTTTTTTAACGTGGAGAAAAGGTACAAAAATAAAAATTGTCTCAGTCGTGAAGGATTTCTCCTCCACTGAAAGAGAACGAGAAATGGAAGTGGCGCAATGGCGCATCTGAAGAACAGATACTACACTTTGATCTTGGCCAAAACTAATGTAGTTAAAAAAAAAAAAATTAAAAAAAAAACAAAAACGTTTTACAATATAAATTCCGGGACGCCAAAATAAGCGCCACAGGATAAATTGCATTTACGTTAAACATTTTTAGATGTTGTTTTTTTTTTTATTTTTTTTTTTGTAAACTCGTTTCATACGTAATTTTATTTATTAGGCCCTCTTGCAGTTTAGATAAACCAAAATATCAGGAATATGGTAATCTGGAAGAAAGAGAGAGCCTGTTTCCTCCGTTTAACTATAGGTGGCGTTACTGTCTGTTCACCCAGTTATGGAAGCACAAAATGTATATAATGGCACCCTTGAAAAAAAAATGTTCTTGTTATATTTTAATTTTAAACATGTTTTTTTTTGCAAACATATTTAAGTTTTTTTTTTTTTTTTTCAAACATATTTAAGTTTTGTTGCTTGTTTATTTTCAAACATTTACGTTTTTTTTTTCGTTTTTCATATTTATTTGTTGTTGTTGTTGTTGTTGTTTGTTTGTTTGTTTTGGAAACATTTACGTTTTTTTTGTTTTTGTTTTTCCAAACACATTTACGTTTTTTTCTTTTTTTGCAAACATATTTTTTTGTTTTTGTTATTTTTTTTTTCAAATATAGTTTTTTTTTTTATTTTGTAAACATGCGCAATCTATTACGATCTTTGCCGCCAATTAACTCTTGCCAAACCACATAATGAATGCAATTTTTGATAACATTTTACCTCTAAGTGACATGTGTGTTTTTTTAGTATTCCTTAAAGGATGTTCTCTTAGAAACGTAAACAATAAAAAAAAAAGAAAGAAACGTAAACGCTTGAAAATAAACAAGAAACGAAACGTAAATGTTTGGAAAAATAAAACTTAATTATTATTACTGTAATTATTACAGTAAATATTACAGTAATTATTACTGACCGGAACTCGATGTAGAGGGGGGAGGCAGTGGAATTCTGGGATGCAGTCGTTCAAGAAAAAGGTATAAAAAAGTGCTTGGTCGACTGATTTTATAGTAGTAGTAGTAGTTTGTTGTCCACCACGTGGGTCGGACTGAACTTTGCGTAGCATCAACTTGTGGGTTATAAAAACACCCCTATCGTTGATGTGTTAGTTGGACTTTTTTGTTTAGTCAAGTTACACGTTTCACAGTTACTATTACAAAGACAATTTGTCGTTGTAAGCAACGAGGCAATACGTTGCAACTCCAGTTAGCCGAGAAAAGCCGAGAAGGATTCTCCACACAAGTTAAGAGTTTCATTGTTTTTTCCTTCTACGTCGAGTTCAGGTTTAGCCGTTGAGTTGCAGAAACGCCTTCCCCCCCCCCTTCAGTCGGTTAAAATCCGACACTTTGAAACGTAATGCAAAAAAAAAAAAAAAAAAAAAAAATGAACGACCCTATTACTCAGAGGGAACTAGAGAGAAGGCTATCCCTTCTTCAAAGAAAAATAAGGGCGACTGTGGTGGGTATGGAAGAAGAACCTCTATCCTTGAATGTGTTTTTATCCTTTGAAAAGGATATAGAAGGATGGCTAGAGGAGCTAGAGGGTGTGTCTTGGAGTATGGAGGAGCAACTGGCTGCAGAAGAGGAAGCTGAATCGCTTGCTGAACTTTTTCAAGCTTCGTTTAGATTTAAGAGAGAGGTACGACAGAGACTGGGAGTTGTACGGACAGTCAGTGAAGGAAATACTTCAGAGGTCCCTATAGAAGATAGGAGGTTCACCAACGTTGAACCAACCTTCAACCCTCATAGTCAGGAAGCCACTAGTATCCCAGAAGCAACCAAATCCTTCAACCCAACCGCACATTCTTCCTTTTCAGTAGAACCTTTTAAAATCAAACTGAAAGGGCCACATTTCAGTGGAAGGGATTTTGAAAGAAATAGAAGAAGTTTTAAGGACTTTCTCACTAAGTTTGAGAATTGTGCAATGTCTATACCATCGGCATCAGGAAAGCTATATTTTTTGAGGTGTTCTCTTGAGGGTAGAGCCCTTCAACTTATTGACCACTTGTCCGTCTCCGAAGACAGTTACCCAGTGGCTCTAAAATTGTTGAAAGAACAATACTTGGATGAGGAAGAAATACGTGGCGAAATAATCCAAGGTATATTAGATTTTCGCTTGGAGAGTCCAAAAGACTTGGTGGGGTTGAAGGACTTTATGATAAAAACGCAGGCGGACGTATGGGAACTTAGAACATCATACAGCTGTGACTTATATGATGACCAGTCGGCAGGTGCCATAATAATTTCTCAGGTATTGTTTGCAAAATTACCATCCAACATAAAAAATGAACTGATCAGGATTTCTGGAAAAACCTATCCAACATTATCAATAATCCTGTTGAAGACACCAGAAATTATTAAGCGTTTTTTGATTATTAGAAAACCTGAACAGCACCCTGTGACCAAGCTGAGGCCCCCACCTAGACTTAGGAAAGAAAGTGAAGAAGTGAAGGACTATAAAATGTATATCCTCATCTTCACATGCATGGCTATCAGAGCGGTTCACATAGAACTAGTCCCAGACATGAGTGTATCTTCATTCTTGCAGGCCTTTGTTCGTTTCACAAATGCGAATGAAATCCCCTCTCACCTCTACTCTGACAACGCAAGGACTTTCATTTCTGCAGCCAAAATAATTGATCAGGGATTGATCACTGATGAGTTCAAGAAGTTTGGTTCTTATCACCTTAAGCATTGTACCATTCCACTTTATTCAGCTTGGTATGGAGGTACTTGGGAAAGGACAATCAAGACAGTTAAATCCTGTCTCTACAAAACTATAGGAAGGGGAAAGGTTGACTATTTTGGTTTATTAACCATGTTATCAGATATCCAGCGTGCCATTAATAGTCGTCCTCTGACTTATAAAAGCTCTAATGAAATGGATTGCCTAACTCCCAACTCTCTCATGAATCCAAATGTGGGTCATGGTTTAATGATAAGATTGGACAATGAAGAACTGGAACTAACAGAGCCACTTAGCAGGATCGAGTTAAAGAGAACGCTCCGTCTTCGTGAAGAAAGTTTAGAAAAGTTTAGAAAGATGTGGCACGAAGATTACCTGTTGAGCCTGAGAGAAAGAACTCTTGAGTTATCTGACCCTTCCTTTGATAATGCCATCAAAAAGGGTGACATAGTGTTAATAAAGGACCCTCTTAAAACTAGACCATTTTGGTCTATAGGTGAAGTCCTGGAGTTGATTGAAGGAAAGGATAGGTTGGTTCGTTCAGCAAGAGTGAGAAAAGGAAATGGAGCTACATTAACCCATTCAATCAACCATTTATTTCCTCTGGAGATTAATTCTCTTTCTGAAAATGTGGATAATGAAATTCTTCATGAACCAGAGGATGTGTCAGATCAAAATATATCATCCCGACCTGATGAGAGTGTTAGAATCTGGATTTGCCCTGCATGTGATAAACCAGAAGATTTCAGACCAATGGTGGCTTGTGGTCAGTGTAATGACTGGTTCCACTTTGGTTGTGTGGGCCTGGTAGATGCACCCCAAGAAGAACAATGGTATTGTCCAACTTGCAGACCAAGGCGTCGGGGTAGACCCAGTTTGTTAGGGGTCTAAAAAGAACCAGAAATTTCAGGTGAAGGTCTCAGGTAAGACCTTAAAAACTGTAACTAAAAGATGAATTCCCTTCTCTTTTCCCTATCTCACATCCTGTAAAAGACATTTTTCTTTTTTTCATTTTTCTTTTTTTGATATGGGAATGTGTGGTAATTATTACTGACCGGAACTCGATGTGGAGGGGGGAGGCAGTGGAATTCTGGGAGGCAGTCGTTCAAGAAAAAGGTATAAAAAATGCTTGGTCGACTGATTTTATAGTAGTAGTAGTAGTTTGTTGTCCACCACGTGGGTCGGACTGAACTTTGCGTAGCATCAACTTGTGGGTTATAAAAACACCCCTATCGTTGATGTGTTAGTTGGACTTTTTTGTTTAGTCAAGTTACACGTTTCACAGTTACTATTACAAAGACAATTTGTCGTTGTAAGCAACGAGGCAATACGTTGCAACTCCAGTTAGCCGAGAAAAGCCGAGAAGGATTCTCCACACAAGTTAAGAGTTTCATTGTTTTTTCCTTCTACGTCGAGTTCAGGTTTAGCCGTTGAGTTGCAGAAACGCCTTCCCCCCCCCCTTTCAGTCGGTTAAAATCCGACAATATGTTTGCAAAAAAAAAAAACAAAAAAAAAACGTAAATATGTTTGAAAAAAAAAATAAAACTTAAATATGTTCGCAAAAAAAAAAATGAAAAAAAAAAGAACATGTTTAAAATTAAAATATAACAAAAACATTTATTTTTATTTCAAGGGTGCCATTATATACATTTTGTGCTTCCGTAACTGGGTGGACAGACAGTAACGCCACCTATAGTCAAACGGAGGAAACAGTGTCTCTCTTTCTTCCAGATTACCAGGAATATATGGGGACATAGTTGACGGTACACCGCATGTCATTTGATTGGCCATTGAAAAGAATTCAAAAATTAAAATGAAACAAGAGTGAAATTGACGTAATAAAATGAAATTGAAACAATATTAGAAAACAGAAAATTTTTTTATTAAATGTTTTTTTCTTAAGTACAGATTTTTTTTATTAGATAAATTTTATTAAATACAGAAATGAACAAATAAACATAACTAGAAATGATATTATTCTCGGATACATATTAATATACGACAAAATACCTGACTCGATTTTTTTTTTTTCCGAACAGAAAAATATTTTAAAACCAAAACATTTATTGTATAAAAATGTATTAAAATATATTAGGTTGGTGCAAAAATAATTTTTTTTTTTGTTTTGTTTTTTACGTATATATCGAATAAAAAACGACTTGATAATTGTAAAATCATTTATTTAAAAGTCTGCGTAGGAAAATATAATTTTAATAAAACAATTTTGGGCGCTTCTACATTATTGGGACGAGATTTCGTAGTCGATAAATGGAGTTCTCAGATATATATAAAATATTAAATACAAAAAGTAGCATCATTTTTCATGCTTCAAAAAACCCCTCATAACCTTTAAATCACTATCCTAGAAGCATACATGATCCAAGATGGCAAAATTAAAGTATATTATAAATATTAAAGAATTAATATTTATAAAGTAATCTCAACCAGATATAAAAGCTCGATAAAACCAAATAGGAGATAGAGCTTATAATAATTTAGCACAAAGAATCTTAACATCTAATAACAAAAAGATTAAATCAGCCCAAAAAATCCCTTTCTCAATTAAACCCAAAACTAACTGTAATTGTAATAACAAACATCTTTGCCCACTCAATAATGATTTCATCCATAAAGATGTTATATATTCATGCACAACTACAGAGCTCCCACGCAATCCTCCCATAACAGACACTAATATTTTGTCTTCAAGTTATCCCTCTTCCCATCCATCATCTGATATAGTTATTAATCCAATATACCATTCGAGCAGCCCGTCCATCTACAATCATACAACTAGCAATAATAATAATAATAATAATAATGATTATAATATTTCTCCTAACTGCCATCCTAACACTAACAATACTCATTATCCCCGCCAAAACAGTCCTTGTACAATCATTGTCCCGCCCTTTGTTCAACACAATGAACAAAATTCAAACCATTTAACTAATGCAAATCAGCAAATTAATATTAATTTCAGACCTCAAACTTTTAATAAAGTACATACATATATCGGCGCTACTTCAACATTAATTAAGAAAAGAATATCAAACCACATTTCTTCTTTTAACAACCATAATTCTAATAATAACCAAGGAACTTCTCTAACCACTTTAATTAAAAAACTTAATTCTAACCCTTCTCAATAAAATGGACTATCCTAAAAAAAAGGTTAAGTCTTATACTCCAGGCTCTAAGTCATGTCGCCTCTGCACACCCGAAGCTATAACTATAATTACTTCCCCTGAAAGTAGCAATATAATAAACTCTAAAAACGTACTGATCTCTTTCTGAAAACATAAGTCCACATTTAATTATGGTAAATTTGAAATTACATAGCTATTAAGTTAACCTTTCAGATATAACTACTTCATTTACTCACATAAAATTAATATACGAAAGTATAAATTTGTGCGTAAAGTTTAAATATTTACTTCAACAGTGCTCAATACATAGGTAGAGCTAGTTAGTAAGTTATAAAATATATATGGCGATTAAGCTACACTGAATATTCCGCGTTTCATCCACTCTAGTATTATTCAGACTTATACATCTATTTTCTATAACATTATCGTTTTTTCTACATACTTCCTTAATATTTTATAATTTTACAATTTTTTACTGTAATTCTTTATTTCTTCCTTGTTTGGCCGGTTTTTCATTTGCAATTTTCGTTTTAGTGTTTAAATATTCCTATCTATCAAATATATTAATCTACCTACACATTTATACTCTGCGTGTATGTTTACTTATATTTCACTATATGCATTTACTTACATACTTACTTGCTTTATCCGGAATTTGCAGATACCGGCCATCTTCTCCCCTTTAAATTTTTCTTTTTTACTTTTTATCTATTTATTCATCTATTTACTTATATGTATGTGTGTGTGAGGGGAGTTGTTATGTGTATATATATATGCATGTGTAATTGTATGTATTCATATATATGTATGCATGTATGTATGTATGTATGTACATGTGTACAGTGGCGTATCTAGAGTATGGCAGGCATGGCCTGTGCCATGGGCGCAAAAATTGCTTGACAAAAATTAAAATTAGTAGTTAGGTATATCTAAGGTATAAATTATTAAGAAGGGGCGCACATTCAAACTTTGCCATGGGCACCATTTTATATAGGTACGCCACTGCATGTGTATGCATTTATTTAATATTTCTTCTTCATTTCATTTGGTGTTTTTAATAACTCCTGCTAATAATTTAATTCTTATATAATAACTTGTACATTTCAGTTGGCCCCTTTTTTGCTTTAAATTTTGGCGCCTTTTAAGGACATCTTGTCTGGGTCATTTTGACATTGGCTTTTCTATTTTAAAATTAATTCAATTACCATTCTTTGTTTTTTCACTCATTTTTTCTTCTTCACTCATTTTTCTTAATTTAGCCTTGCCTCGACAGTAGAGTTTAAATTTTCTTCCATTTTTTTATGCACATCTTATCTTTCTTTTAATAATATTATTGGAATTCATTCCCTTTTCCTTGTACCTATTTGTGAATTATTCCACGGATTTCTGCCTTTTGGATTACTTTGGACCATCTTCCAATTACGCGATTCTCTTGGATTTTACTTGTGCGAATGGAAATTTAACTAACTTTCTTGGATTCTGCATATTTGGATTTTACCGTCATTGGATATTTTACCATTCACCAGACTGTCCATTCACATGAAATCACTTTTTTTTCACCCTATTCCCTTTGCTTTACTTTTTGTTATCAAGTAAGATCTATAACTTACTTGTAGTTTCATTAAATATTTTTGCAAGCAAAATCCGATCCCACATTTTGCTAAATCCTACTCTCTGATGAGAAGGAAAGTATTTCTTCGAAACTCCGTGGATTAAGGACTATCCACTTATTTAGCGTCTCCTTTTTAAAATTAAATATGTTTTTAACTCTTTCTCAAAGTGTTTTTAACATTTTATTAACTACTTGTTCTTTTATATATATATATATATAACAAGCACTCTTAAAGTTTAAAGAAACTAAAATATGAAGAAGAAAATGGGGCATAAGTCGTGTTACACCGTAAGAATACCACTTGATTGGATAGTGAAATTGGCGCCATTTTATAAATAAAATGAAATATTGAAATTGCCAAATGTATTGCCAGACGATATTTGAATTGGAAGAAAGTGACTAAACCAACAAAAAAAAAAGAAAAGCTGACAAACAAATATATTTTCAAGCTTACCAAACAGAAAAGTGACAGGCAACAAAATAAATCTATACATGTTAGAAAAAGAAATGAAAACATTGATGCAGACAATCTCATTGTCAGGAGAAATTGCTATCCCAAAAAATGAAGTGCAACAATTGTAAACACAAATGTTTACTTAAAAAAAGATCGTGTGTAAAGGATGGTTTCTCCTGGAGATATACAAATGGACAGTGCCACCAAAAGAACTTGACTGAACAACAAGTCTTGAAAAAAAAAAAAGAAAATAAAGGAAATACGGTTACAAAATAGGAAAAAAAATTGTACTTACACCTAATGGTTAAAAAATATTTTCTTTGAGAAAAAAACCCAACTTTTTGTTGATAAATATTTTGCAAAAAAAAAAAATAAATAAATAAAAATTAAATACTAACATGAAATAAACATATTTTCATTTTTCAAGGTAGTTTTTTTTGTTGTTATTTTTGATTATTTGCATTTTTTCCGGTTTGTTTTTTTTTGTTTTTTGTTTTTTTTTCATTAGTCTGCGTCTGTTACAACGCTCGATTGACACTGATAATTGCCGGTCTCGCCCGATCCATGCTTGATGGGAATTCACGAGAATTCAAGTCAAATTATGCAAGAGTACCGAAATGATAGTAATTAAACGGTATTGAAATTGACAATAGTAGGAAACATATTTTTACGCATTTTCTTTATCTGTGGTGTTGGAAATACAAGAACAGGACTTACCGGCTGTTGGTTGGGGACAGATGGAAAGTTTACCCCAGAAATTCCCGCCAATTTTATAGCAATAGGTGTTGTTGTACGATTGTTCTGATTGGATGTGCAAGCATATAATGGGGTCTTCTGGGAACGATCATCACTGTTCCTTTTGGCGCCAATTTCAGTTGATGAACAAATTGTTGTAATTGAGTTAACTTATTTTTCCAGTGGAATTGATTTTTGATAATCTTTTACAAGACCAAGGTAATACATTACCTAAAGCGAAAGATCGCAACATACCTTTGTTGCAATTTATTTTCTAATTTACTTTGTGAAGTTTGAGTGTTTTTTTCCCACAATTTTGCAACAAAGTAGATTCTTTACAATACTAACTTCGACCTTCGCTTAACAATGGATTCTGAACAAAAGGATAAACTAACAGAGTTATTGGATCATGAGGAAAGTGATCAAAAACTCTTTGATAAAATTGAATAATTGTGATATTTTAAATGCCTGTATCTTTGAGAATTACAAGTATGATATTGATATGCGTCTGACAGAAATTAAGAAAATACAGACCAAATTGACAGTGTTACTGCCCTGGGAAGAGGTTATATCTGTCTTTAGACTTTAGAGTTTACGAAAGAAGTCAAGAAAAATCTGGATGCCTTGAGCATGGAAGTATATGAGGATGTGCTGCCACCCCCTTACCCTATAAGGGATACGGAGAATCTTACTCAAGGAATGGCTTCTGCAGCTAGACCTATCATTAAGTGTCCTGAATTTGACGGACTTGATGCAGATAATAAGTTTGCTCTCAGAGATTTTTTAACTCGATTTGAGTATTATACTTCTGGAGGGTAGTCCAAAAGAGAAAAATTGACGTTTCTAAAAACTTGTTTATCTGGACGACCCTTTAGACTGATACACCATTTGCATGAAAACTCTGACAATTATGAGGTTGCTCTACAGATCCTCAAGGATAATTACTGGGATGAAGAAGCTATAAGGGAAGAAATATTCTCTAAACTGTTTTTTCTGGAACCTGGAAACCGTTATGATTCCAATATTCTTAAGGACTACCTATCTGTTGTGGCCTTATTTTAGGGGTTCACAATATCAAACAGGAGAGTCTGTAAAGTCATGTCAACGATTAGGCTGGCATGGAATCTCTGATTAGAGAGTCCAAAATGGCTGCCTTTCACAGCGATGGGAGAGTCCATGTGAAGACAGGAATAGGGGTGTCAGTTACCCCAGAACACCCCCCTCCAAAGATTTATTTCCCTGAAATATAATTTTTTCTCTTAGGGTTGACTTCCAAGGGGTCCGTCAGCTTCCTTTTTCTAGTGGAACGATGTATTTCCGTACTGGTTTGAGGAGGTTCCAGATCAAATGCCTCATATAGGAGGTCCATCGTCTCTTCTTCAGATGGAATTTCACTTGGCTCGTCTGAAGTGCGTTTGCGAATTTGGTTTAAGTGTTTCTTATGTGTGGAGTGTGGTCCTTCCACCATATAGACCTCATATAGGAGGTCCATCGTCTCTTCTTCAGATGGAATTTCACTTGGCTCGTCTGAAGTGCGTTTGCGAATTTGGTTTAAGTGTTTCTTATGTGTGGAGTGTGGTCCTTCCACCATATAGACCATATGACCGATCCTGTTAATGATCGTTCCCTGCTCCCAGAAGGTACTATTATCTTTATGCATTTGGAAAAATATCTTTTCTCCCGGTATGTAGTTCTTCTTGGGTATCGTCAGCTTGGTGTGTTTTACCTGCTTTGGTAATAACTTATCAAAAACTGGCCGTATTTTCCTTGCAAACATTACTTCCGCTGGAGACATCTGGGATGGTGTGTTTTCGTTGGGCGTTATGCGGTACACCTGAAGAAATTGTTGTAGGGCTTTTTCGGATGGCATGTCAAAGCTCTCTTCAGTGTGTCCACAAATCTTTCCGCTTGGCCGTTCGACCTGGGGTGGTATGTTGGAGTTGTAATGTGGTCCACTTGGAAGTCTCTAATGAACTCTTTAAAGTTCCCGGACATAAACTGAGTGCCATTATCTGACACTAAACAGTCGACCACTCCGAATCGTGCAAATAACTCATGAAGAGTTTTTATGGTGAAGTCCGTAGTTGGGCTCTTACATATAAAGACTTCGGGCCACTTGGAAAAACTGTCCACTATTATAAGGTAGTAGTGTCCATCAAGTGGTCCTGCATAGTCCACATGTATTCGTGACCATGGATAGTCGGCTTTGGGCCATGGACTGAATTGAATAGGTAGTGCTCGCAGCTAGAGCACATCCTCTGCATGATTTCACTTTTTCTTCATTGTCCTTGTCCATGCTTTTCCAGTACACGTATGAAGCATGAGGCTCTTCATTCTGGTGGCGCCAGGGTGTCCTGTGTAAAAATCCTTGAGGATTTTTTTATGTAGGGTCGCTGGAATAACTACTCTATCTCTGTATAGTAGAACCTGGTTGCACACTGAGAAAGCTTCTGCTACTTGTTCATCCGATTCCAGTTTTACTTTGGTTTCTTTCATAAAATCATCACTCTCGGCTTCTTTTCTTATGTCGTCTAGGGTAACCGGAAGTTCTTTCACTGTGTTACATAGAATCAAACTGTAGTCCTTCTCTGATTGAAGTGATGCGATAACAGAATCCTCAAGCGGTTCTCCAGTTTTTGGTATTAACCGGGATAGGCCGTCAGCATGTCCTAATTTCTTTGATGGTAGAAACTCCATTTCGAAGTCGTAATTGAGTAGGATTGTTCCCCATCTTTGCAGTCTGTTTGCCGTATGTGTAGGCAATCCTTTTTTAACCAAAGATAGCGATGAGCGGCTTATGGTCCGTTTGAAGCTTAAAATGTCTTCCATGTAAAAATCTATTGAATTTAGTCACAGCGAAAATAATACTTAGAGATTCTTTCTCTATTTGGGAATAATTCTTTTCCGCCGGTATTAGGGTTTTAGACGCATGTGCTATCGGTTTCGTTGAACCATCAGGCATTTTATGTATTTGGGCATTAAATTGTTTTCTTTCTTCTTCTCTTTCTTCTTCTCTTCGTTGTCTTTCTTCTCTTTCTTCGAACCTTTCTGCTTCTCTTTGTCGTTTTTCCTCCTCCATTTGCTTTCTTTCTTCTTCTCTTTGCTTTTGTATTTCGGAGAACTGAGTTTGCTGCAACCGTATCATAGCAGCTATTTGTTTTGAAAGTTCTTCCATGTTGAAAAATAACTAGTCTCCGAATTTCTAGGTCTGAGAAATTTCACCAAGAAAAAAACAATTTTATGAAGATGATATATGAAATAGATATTCACACATGAGGAGGGACAGAAGGAAAAGAAAAAAAAAGTTCCGTGTTGTATCTTAGCAGAAAATGTAATAAGACACTTAAAAAGTTTTTGTTTAATTTCCATGAAAGGAAAAAAAAAAATAGTGAATAACTGTACTATTTGTTGAAGTCAGAGAATTTTGCCAACATCAAAAGTATTTAAGAAATATCAGAGAGAGAGAAAAAAAAATCTTTTAAAGTTACCGTTTTTTTTTTGTTTTTTTTGAAGTCCATAAACTTTTTTAGTTTCGACTTTCAGTATTTTTCTAATTTCCTTTTGTTGTTGTTGCTGAAATATTTTCCTTTTATAGAGTTGTATTTTTATAATCCTCGAATATGCTTTTATGGTCAGTACATATCCACATTGGCACGTTGGTAGAACTTGTTTCAATAAATAATTGTGGGTTAGATGCAAGTGTCCTATGTAGAGTCGGTTTAATGACTTTTCTGTTTCTGTTTTTATTTTTCACGTTCACCGTAACAGAGAAAAAAACTGGTTGCTTGCCAGCTAACCACACGTGTGTTCAAAAATACAAAAGCGTAAATTCAAGTTCACCAATAACTTTTTTTTTCTTGTTGAAAAAAAGAAGTAAACTTGTTGAACTTTTTAAAGTTGAATCAGAAAAATAGGAAACACGTGTGTTCAAAAATACAAAAGCGTAAATTCAAGTTCACCAATAACTTTTTTTTTCCAGCATAGAATGTAATCTATTTCGTTTTAAAACAAGAAATTGATTAGGACAGCAATATATATTTTTTTCAGTCAGAAAAATAGGAAAATAGATGTTTTTGATTATTAGTCCAAAGGAAAGGGTCCTTGTGAGGTTTTTTCATTCCTACGTCGCCAGATGTTGTGGCCTTATTTTAGGGGTTCACAATATCAAACAGGAGAGTCTGTAAAGTCATGTCAACGATTAGGCTGGCATGGAATCTCTGATTAGAGAGTCCAAAATGGCTGCCTTTCACAGCGATGGGAGAGTCCATGTGAAGACAGGAATAGAGGTGTCAGTTACCCCAGAACACTATCGCAGTTGAAATATGAATTGACTGAACTCGATTCATTCATGCATTATAGATTCTTGAAAAAGGGGTCCGGTAGTGGGGCATTAGCTGCTCACATTCTTTTTCAATGATTGCCGGCTCGCCTTAGGGAGGAATTAGTGCGAGTAGAAGAGACTCCTTATCCTTCTCTCATCTCCATTCTTGATGGTGGAACTAGAATTTTAAAATCCTGGAGAACAACCCAAACCAGAACAGGACCGAATACATACAGAAGGAATGACACCTGGTTTATTACCTGCCCGCCTAGAAAAAGATTGACACCGCCAACGTTGGAAAACTTTCATGTCAAAGAAAAATACAAATCCTGTAACCTTTGTTTACAAGACGGACACGAGGCTTCAGACTGCAAAAATTATTCTAGCTTTGAACAAAGACAGCGGCGATGCAGAGAGTTAGGACTTTGTTTCAGGTGTACCAGCTCCGACCATTTTGGAGATAGATATCCAATGAAAGACCCCTTTAAGAACCCCGGTCTTAGGTGTTCTGAGTATAATCATACAACACCCATGTATCCCGATGCTTCTGTCTTGAACGGTTGTATTAATACGGGTGTGAGTGACCGACAATGTCTTCTCCCTATTTCCAAAATTATTCTCAAGAGGGGGAATAGAACGGTTCTAGCTAGATGTATGGTGGATACTGGGAGCCAGAATTCCTATTTTAGTGGAAGAGTTCTGCGTAACCTTCAATGTGACCGCAGATCAGTACTTAACAAAGATCTGGAAATAGTCACGTTTTTGGGAAAAAGACGCTGCAGATTACAACAAATAACTACAACGGTGTTGTTTCCATCAGGAATCTCTCGGCAACTGCCGGTGTTAATAGATGATGAATTGGATCTACGTCACAGGGTTGATCAACTACCTAATATAATCAAAACTCTTCAAGAATTAAACTTTAAACTAGACACTGATCTAGACGATTCTCCTGAGATATTACTCGATGGACTATTAGGAGTAGATCTTTTGCAGTTTATGGGGCCATGGGAAATGATTAGATGTATGAATGGAATGGCCTGGTCGACTCCCGAGGGAATCATACCGTTTGGTGACCCGAGAAATTTTCTTCATGAGCAGCATAGGATAATTGACTCTCCCATGATGACTGCTTATCAAGAAACTATAGACTCTGTAAGATGCTCTGCTTCCTTTGTTAACAGTGTCATTGAAGCTGTCTCCACTTATCCGGACCCATATGCGGATGTATTTACTGAAAGTGTGGTGGAAAGGGGATTAGAGTGGATATACAGTGTCGAATCCTTGGGAATCTCTGCAGAGGAGGAACTGATGCCAAAAAGGTGGAAAATTTTATGAGTCATATAGAGTTCAAAGAAAATTGTTATTGGGTACAACTACCATGACATACTGATAAACTAGCCAAGGTTAACTCTAACTATCATGTAGCCCTCAAAGTGCTTGACAGGGTTGTAAGCGATTTAGAAAGGAGGAATTTGTATGAAAATTATTTGCAGGTGTTTGCAGACCAGGAAGCAGAGAACATCATTGAGCCTTTTGAGTGCCTGCCAAACTCATACCATAAATATATTTGGATTCCTCACCGTCCGGTATTTAAGTTTGGCTCAACCACTACGCCCAAGATCAGACCAGTCTTCAATTGTTCGTTGAAGACTAAAGGAGGAGTTTCCTTGAATGAGGTGGCTTATCCAGGAGTAAACTTGGCTGGAGATATGTTGAATTTAACCTTGCTGTTTAGAACGAACCAATATACTTTGTTGGGAGACATCAGAAACGCCTTTCTGATGATAAAGCTATCAAAAACATCGGACAAAAACAGATTTTGTTTTTTCCTGAAGCAGGGAGGCTACTTGAGGTGTTACCGATATACTATGCTTATATTTGAATTCAACGCTAGTCCATTTATATTGAACTGCATTTTAAAATTTCATGCAAACAAATTTCCAGCCGACGAGTGTTCCAGTGTACTAAAATCAAGATTTTACGTGGACAATCTCGTTACTACCTGCGATTCTAAGAGCAAATTGTGGAGCACTTACCAACAAGTGAGAAAAATGTTGCAAAGGGGCGGGTTTGAACTTCGTTCTTGCAACGCAAATTGTTCCGAGTTACGGAAATCAATGTTACTTGAAGAAACACTAACCTCCCACGGTTGCACATGGGAAAAGGTCTTAGGGTACAGATACGACTCCACTAATGACACTATCAGTATCGCCCAGAGATTTTGTAGCCCTGACCTGACTACAAAGAGACTTATACTTTCTGCAACTTCAGGAGTATTTGACCTCTTATCCCTTTGTCTCCCAGTCACGATTCAGAGCCGAATTCTGATAGCAGACATGTGGAAGGCAGGTTTGGTCTGGGATGAGACACTACCTGAAGAAATGAAATCTGCTTGGAGATCTCTTTCTTATGAACTGTCTCAGTTGCACTCACTGTCATTCAAAAGAAGAGCGTTTAATGAAAATGAAGATGCCTCTTTATGCATCTTTTCGGATGCTTCAAGAAAGACCTATGGATTTACCATTTATGTCATCCAAGGAGGGGTGAGTTCGTTGCTCTTCGCCAAGGCTAAGGTTGTGCCATTAAAGACAAAGACTCTGCCAACCGTCGAACTGTTGGCTGCCTTCCTCGCTATAAAGTGCAATGGTAAGATATTGGAGACCTATGGAAGACTGAGAACTGTGGAATTGAATCTGGCCGTTGATTCACAAATTGTATTGACTTGATTATTGACAAAGGTAACCAACAACAAGAGTGTCTTTGTAAAAACAGATTAAAGGATATCATGTGTATGGAGGAACTGATTAAGAAAACCCATAATTTGACGATAAACTATAAATATGTCTCCTCGAAACAGAACCCAGCAGACTTGATAACCAGAGGATTAACAACAACCAAGTTTACAGAAAATTTTTCCTTTTGGTGTTCCGGACTGGTTTGGTTGGCAGACAAGACCATTTCCTGGCCAAACAGTGACCTTAGCTGTTTGAGCGCTGATAACAAACAAGTGCTCCGCGTGGGTCTCTTTTGTACTCTAGAGGGTGGGAACAACGAATCTATCATTTGTTTGAATAGATTTTCTAACTACAAAAAACTATTGGGTGTAATGGCCAAGGTATATGAATTTGTCTACAAAATTAGAGGCAAACTACAGGACTTTACACAGTTAGCAACAAACTATTCGTTTAAATCAATGCAGGAGCAAGCATTCCCTTTGGAACTGGATTTCTTGTGCTGTCCCGAAGGAAAACTGATTCCTGCCAGAGTAGGGCAATTGAACTTATTTTTGGATGAAGCCAGATTCATTCGTTCAAGGGGTAGGATGGGAAGAAATTTCACACACAAATACGAAGTATTGAATCCGTTGATTTTGGGGAAAAATCATCGATTGACAGCTCTGATCATAACGGACACGCATGAAGAAGTCAAACATCTTTGAGTATCCACTACTCTCAGTAGGACTCGTTTGGCTGGATTTTGGATCCCTCAAGAAAGGCAAGCAGTCAAAAAAATCTTAAAGGATTGCAGACTGTGTCGCAAGTTTGATGTTATCCCTTTCACTTATCCAAAATTAACGAATTTACCCAGGTGTCGAGTCAATCTAGTCAGACCATTTTTGCACACTGGTATGGATTACACTGGCCACCTGTGGGTTGGCAATCTTAGTCAGCGGTCTAAAGTTTACATATTAATTTTTACGTGTATGCAGATAAGAGCAGTGCATCTGGAATTGGTAGAGGACATTACAATTCGTTCCTTTGTTTTGGTCTTCACCAGATTTGCCAATATGTGGGGTTTACCATCACACTTATATAGCGATAATGCTAAGTCCTTCATTGCAGGAGGAAACCTACTTCAACAGGCGCTCACTGCAGAAAAGTTTCAAAATAAATACAAGATCTACAATTTAAAACATGTGAGGATACCACTACATTCTCCTTGGTATGGAGGTGTGTGGGAAAGGCTGATTAAGACATTGAAGAAATGCCTTTATAAGTCTATAGGAAGATCAGTGTGCTCTCAGACTGAACTTCTTACCACAGTCTCAGACATACAACGTGCAGTAAACGATAGACTTACATAAGCTCTGACCAATCCGTCTGGGAGGTAATCACACCCAATCACTTCCTGCACCCAGATTTGAATCCCAACTTTCTGGTGCGTTTGGAGAACACCGATATTAATGAATTCGAAGTACCCACCAAACAAAGATTAATAGCTTCTCTTAGAAATAGAGATGGGCTACTAAACGAATTTAAGAGAATTTGGAAGGAAGACTACCTGCTTTCTCATAAAGAGCAACATCTAGAACTGAATACTTCGACCATACTATCCAAATTGGAGACATTGTGTCTATCAAATTACCCAACAAAGCAAGACCCTTCTGGGCATTAGGAAGAGTCATTAAACTGTTCTATGGAGATAATGGACTGGTGCATTCGGCTCAAGTAATGCAAGGTGATGGAATCATGCACAATCACACTATAATCCACTTATATCCATTAGAACTACAAGCTGTACAAACCTTGGATGTTAATGAGGAACTCTTGGAACCAGAAGACGATCAGGAGGAAGAGGACCCAGATCAAAATGACGAACGACTTTGGATTTGCCCTGAATGTGACCTTCCAGATAATGGTTCAGTGATGATATGTTGTGACCAGTGCAATTTATGGTTCCATTTTGGGTATGTAGGGATAAGCGGGCCACCACCAAAAAAGGATGAATGGTTCTGTCGCAGTTGTTTAAAGGGGGATTAACATTTAAAGCATTGGACATCTATAAAAATCAAATGAAAGTTGATTTTCATTTTTGCTGGGGGGGGGGGAATACAAGAACAGGACTTACCGGCTGTTGGTTAGGGACAGATGGAAAGTTTACCCCAGAAATTCCCGCCAATTTTATAGCAATAGGTGTTGTTGTACGATTGTTCTGATTGGATGTGCAAGCATATAATGGGGTCTTCTGGGAACGATCATCACTGTTCCTTTTGGCGCCAATTTCAGTTGATGAACAAATTGTTGTAATTGAGTTAACTTATTTTTCCAGTGGAATTGATTTTTGATAATCTTTTACAAGACCAAGGTAATACATTACCTAAAGCGAAAGGTCGCAACATACCTTTGTTGCAATTTATTTCCTAATTTACTTTGTGAAGTTTGAGTGGCTTTTTTCCACAGTGGACCCCCCCCCAAAAAAAAAAAAAACTTGACTGAACAATTAAAAAAAATTAAAAAACAAACAAACTGGTACTTACACAAAACAATTTACGGTTAAAAAAAAGTAAAACTTTAATTTTTTCTTGAAGAAAAAAAACCCTTTTTGTTGATAAATATTTTGCAAAAATAAATAAATAAAATAAAATAAATAAAAATATTTTCAGTTCTTTATAGGTAAATTTTTGTTATTTTTGATTATTTGCATTTCTATTCTTTTTTTCAGGTTTGTTTGTTTTTAAATTAGTCTGCGTCTGTTACAACGCTCGGCTTAAACTGATGATTGCCGGTCTCGCTCGATCCATGCTTGACGGGAATTTCTGAGAATCTGGATCAAATTATGCAAGAGTACCTTAACAATAAATTAATAATTTAAATTAAACCTTTTCCGAATTAAAACAACATTAGATATTTTTTCCGGAACTTTTTTTTGAATTGAAGTAAAATTGTGAACGAAAAGTCTGCGTAAGTTCTTTTATCGAGATGCGTCACTTTTAAATATTTATATTTTCTATAATTATTATGTAATATTAAACAATAATTAAATTCGGTACTTGTAAAGTTTAATCAAGACAGTAAAAAATGAAAATATCGAAAAATGTTATATTGTACGTATCTGTTATGGAACGAAGATCTCTGAAAAAAAATTCACTTAATTTCATCAAGTAGTTTTCTTTTGTTTTTTGTTTTTTGTTTTTTACAGCAAAAAAAAAAAAAAATTGTTATGATACCGAGCAAAAGGTTCGATTTTTAGGAAGAAAAGCTAGTAATAAAGATGGGGAGGGAGTGTCAGCGCTTTACATAGTTATCTCCCCGTGGCGTGTTAAAAATTTCCATAATGGCTGACTTCAACGCGCTCTCATAAAAACGTGTTTTTCCACTGTAAAAAAAAAAAAAAAAAAAAAAAAAAACTACTCGATCAAATTAAATGAAATATTTTTCGGAGATCTTCAGTCCAAAACGGATACGTGCAATATAACCTTTTTTTTCGATATTTTCATTTTTAAATGTTTTGATTAAACTGTACAAGTACTTTAAATTCTTTAACAATAATTAAATTTTTTTTTAAATTCTTTTACGATAATTACGTTATTTTCAATAGCCAATCAAATGACATTCTTATAGGCGGTGTACTGTCAACTATGTCTCCTATATTCCTGATATTTTGATTTATCTAAATTACAAGAGGGACATTTATTGTAGATTGCTGGTTTTTAATAAAGATTATTTCAAGTATGTTTTTTTAATTAGTTCCAGAATGTAATATATGTGCTCTTAACTAAAACTTGTTTTCAATCAGAGGGAGAAAGTTTAAAAAAGATTCAGCTAGAATTTGTTTTAGCTGTTTTTCACTCTGTATTATTAATTGACAAATATTTACTCATTTACACTTTTAGACTATTTTTGTTAGTAAAATCATTTTTGTTACCTTTTAGTGCGACTATTGCAGCATCGCTTCTTTTCTGTCTCATTGGTGATACTAAGTTCCATTGATTGGACGATCTGCAATACGATTCCACAGAGTTATGCCGTCGAATACCATCGTGACCTCCGCAAGCAAAGATTCGTCCATTGAGTGTAGCGCAAGCAACATAACATCGGTTGAAATGCATAGGGGACAGTTCACACCATTCGCCTGAAATAATATCAAAACGATGCAAACCATTATAATATTGGTTGCCGCTGTAACCTCCAAGAATGAATACGTGTTTTCGAAGCACAACTGTGCCGTGATAGGCTCTTCGATAAGGCATACTCTTGTGGAGTACAAACCACTGATCTACCCTGACGTCGTAAGTTTCTATACTCAGCAAAGTACCATCCGTTCCGTAACCTCCAGTTATAAAGATAACTTCGTTAGGGATCCGCGGGTGTTCACTTGCTAGGCATCGAATCCGGCAAAGATTGTTTAATAGTGTAATCAAACCTGCTCGGACTTTACACGGTTGGCGGTCTTGCTTTTCATTTAAAACGTTCATAAGCAGTTCGAGACGAGTTTGCTTAATCCGAAGGTACGACAACAGTTCAGTTGCAAAACATGTTCTTACGGCTGGTTTATATTGTATCCATCTCTCACACGCATAAAACACGGATTCTTCATTTATGATATTGAGATTATCATCTTTAAGAATATGCTCGAGTTCGCTGAAAGACAACACCAGAAATTCGTCGCTCTTTTCTGAGACAGCTGTAAAGTTTTCTAATAGAAAATGCCAACATTTTTTAGTCAACAATTCATAGGTGTAGAATTTTGAAAATCGATAGAAGCCAACGCAGTTTAGAACGGTGAGTTTAGGGATGATATAATCCGCGCATAATTCACAAACAGAAAATATAAGCAAACGATGTGCAGCAGTAAATAAGTCTTCTACATTTTTTTCGCTGATTTTGATGTAATTCGTGTAGATATATTTGATAATAGAATCCATGATGACGGTTGAAATTCCAGCGAGTTCCACTCGACCTGATATTGATTCTTTCATGCCACAAGTAAAAACCGCCTTGAAGTACGGACTTCCGGCAGCCATAATTATTTTATGCACATGGAAGATCTTTTTCTGGTCGACTAGAAAAATCTCACCGTCGCACAGTAGACGAGATTTTAAAAAGTTGAGAATTTCCCGCTCAAATTGTTTTCGTCTATCCTCTATGCTACAATGCATTGTATTTTTTCTGCTTGTAAATTAGCTCACACCATAGTCAGAGTCAAAATGAAGAATTTAAACTTAAAGTCCGTTAAATGACGTCGCTCTGCGTGATTATTGTTCCATATTCGATCACCCGTTAACGGTATGCTTTTCTTCTTTTACCTTCACTTTTTCTTGTTTTATTCTTCTCACGTATTTTGAAGATGTTGTTCTAAAAAATGGCGAAATAAAAATCTTGTTTAAATCCCCAAATCAATTCCCTAAAAATTCACGCAATGTATAGAATATTATTTCAATATTTATTTGTGATCTTTACCAGGTAATCAATTAGTTTAACATTAGTCACTAGATCCACATAGGAAGATTTGTGTCGCGAACCAGTGTCACTAGTTTATCTGCTTGGGTATCTTAATTGGTCATGAGTTCACAAACTCCAAACCAAAATCACAACTTTAATATTTACATAAAATATAAGTACAATGTTTTAAGAAACGAAATCAATGAAAAAGAATTAATTCAATTCAAAAGAAAAAACATCAATTAATCAAACAAGATCTATTTACGAAGTTGCAAGAAATTGCCGTTTTCATCAAGAGTTTTGTACGAAATATTGTTGCAGTCAAATTTATTAGAAACAGCAACGACTATGAATATTTTTTTATTCATCGACTCCCGATTGGCTTAACTAATCAAAACACAAGAGAAATATTAACTTCCAAACCTCGCGTGTACTATAAAATCAAAGACGACGTTTTTCTTTCTCTTTCCTATTTTCTTTCAGAGATAACACACGTACATACAACATAATATTATGACTACTAAACACAGCAACACTCTGCCAACCGAACTTGCATAAATATCAGAAATTGTGTTTGGTTTCTTACGTGTTGTTGTGCTTTGGTTTTTGTTTTAAGATTATTACCATTTTTTTTTTTTTTTAGATACGCTACACTGGAAAGATGCTTAATAGGCCATGAGCACCACAAAGGCGTCAATGCCAAGTATTAAGTACTTGCTTGAATTGAACTTGTTGATACGCAAGTACGTTTCCAGCACCCCCCCCCTCTCAACTAATAGTTGAGAAGAGGAGATAATCTGTTCGTGGCTCCCGAAAGAGGAGATACTGCCTGGAAGGATGACCTTCAGAACACTAAATAAAAGCAGTAAACCCAGCGTGAACATAAACAGCACCTGGATCACGCTTTCCAGAGATTATCTCATTACGGCCTAAAAGTAAACGTTGAAAAATGCATCTTCGGCCAATCAGAAGTCAACTTCTTCAGACACACGATCGACAAGGGCAGAATATCACCACTACTTGAAAAAGTGAGTGCCGTCGCTAATTTTCTACAGCCCACATTTGTTCGACAAGTCCGTCGATTTATAGGGATAATCAACTACTACAGGCGATTCTTACCCAACTGCTCTGAAATTCTCGTGCCACTAACATCGCTGTTGCAGAACAAGACCAAGAACCAACAGTTGACATCAGCCTTAGCAGCTTTTACTCAAGCGAAGAAAGCCCTAGCAAATTTTACAAAGCTGATTTACATAAATGATAAGGAAGATACCAGACTCAGACTTACAACGGATGCGTCAGATATAGCCCTAGGGGCAGTCATACACCAGAAAAGAGTAATAAAACATGCAAGAGAGCTATATGCTCAGTCTGTTAAATCCAAAGTAGCTGAGCAACGGCTTGGTTCCCATCAGTTTTGGTAAATAGCAAACAGGATCTTGAACAGAAGCGTGCATTCTATCCCAACTATCATCAATGGACCTGAGGTCATCTCGTCAGCATCAGACAAGGCCAGACTATTTGCAAAGAACTTTGCAGCTAATTCTACCTTATGCGACAATGACCATCAACTCCCTGTATTTCCTCCTATAACAGACAACACGCTATGCAACATACAAATATCTGTGCATGAGGTCGCCAAGCTAATCAAGAACCTTGATTCCAGTAAAGCAACTGGTCCTGACGGCATTCCAGTTATAGTGCTGAAAAAGCTCCAACCAGAACTTGCCCCATTACTTACAAAACTGTTTAAGCGTTGCCTTAAGGAGAAGTGCTTTCCAACACCCTGGAAAACCTCATCAGTATGCCCTGTATTTAAGAATTCAGGTGAAAAGTCATCTCCCTCTCAGTACAGACTAATAAGTCTCTTGTGTGTCATGTGTAAGTTGTTGGAATCCATATTAAATAAAGAAGTAGTCAACCACCTCAGCAGAAATAACCTTCTTAGTGACATGCCACATGGTTTCCGCTCTGCAAGATCTACAGCAGATGTGCTAACGGTTATATCACATAGGATTAGTGAATCTCTTGACAAAGGTTTCCTTTCCAGGGCAATTGCTCTTGACATATCAAAGGCCTTCGACAAGGTATGGCATAAGGGCCTACTTCACAAGATTTCCAGCTACGGTATAACTGGAAATGTTTTCTCAATCATTGAATCATTTCTCTCCGATAGGCTCATAAGAGTAGTGGTCGATGGACAAAAATCAGAGGCCTGCAGTATTAATGCTGGAGTCCCTCAAGGGTCCATCCTGGGCCCAACTCTCTTCCTGATCTACATCAATGATCTCCCTAAACACATACTTAAATCATTCATTGACATCTATGCTGATGACACGACCATCTACGGCAACACATCAAAGGCTGTAAATGACAAAGTTCTCTCTGATTCTCTCTCTGATCTCGAACGCGTGGTTCAGTGGGGGAAGACGTGGCTGGTTACCTTTAATGCATCTAAAACCAAACTCCTATCTTTACATCATCAACGCTCTGATCCCCATCTGGCATCAATTGAAATGGATGGCTCTCGTCTTGGGGAGGCTCCATGTTTTGACAAGCTTCTGGGCTTGTCCTTTACTCCTGATCTGAAATGGAGCATGTACATCAAGTCTGTTGCCAAGGTCGCTGGAAAGATGGTGGGATCCTTCTACCACTCCAGAAGATATCTCACTACTGATGCAATTCTCTATCTATATAAAAGTCAAGTACATCCAAGGATGGAATACTGCTGCCATATCTGGGCAGGAGCTGCTAAAAACAGCCTATCCTGCCTTGACAGAGTACAAAATAGACTTCGTGGTTTAGTGGGCGATGCCCTTTTCTCTACCCTGCAACCTCTCTCCTACAAAAGAGACGTTGCGAGCCTATCCTTGTTTTATCGTTATTTCCATGGCAGGTGCTCGTCTGAGCTCCAATCCCTCGTCCCCCCTCGCCAATCTTTCACAAGAAACACCTGTCTGGCTGAAACTACTGTCAATAATTTTCTCCACTCTTTATCTGTGCCTAAATCCAAACGTAGATTCCATGAGCAAAGCTTCTTTCTTAGAACTGCACGCCAGTGGAACTCTCTGCCGCTTGCCTGTTTCCTACCTGACTACAACTTGGACGTCTTCAAGTCCAACATAAACAAACTCCTGACAAACCGCTCCCTTAAGTAAGACACTCCATCTAACCACCCAATACTAATGATTACTACAATACTATCTCATTGATTACTGTACATGCAATAACGCTTATCCCTGAGTGTCTTTCGGGCCTTGATAAGTGATGAACCCCATGTAAAAAAAAAAAAAGAAGCTAACTGATGATGGGATGACCCCTATATCATTTTTTTCGGCTAAGCTAAACAAAACCTGGCAATTAAACATTTCAAACACATCTTGGAAGGCAAAAATTTCACGATCTACACAGATCACAAAACGTTAACTTATGCGCTACACACACATGTGGACAAATATGGCCCATGAAAAATCAGACATCTCGATTACATTGCATAGTACTCGACGGATATAAGATACATGAAGGGCCAGGAGAACATTGTAGCAGACGCCTTATCCAGAGCCATGATCACTTCTCTGAATTCCAGCTGGAATTGATAGCACGAGAACAGGAATCAGATACAACGCTTAAAGATGTTCAGGAAAACACATCCTTACAACTCGAAAAAATGCCCGTACCCTTCAGTACAACGATTGTTTAATGCGACACAACAAAGAAACAACCACGACCATACATACCACCCAGCCTCAGATGACAAGTTTTCCAACATCTTCACAATTTATCTCACCCAGGAAAAAAACTACTTTAAAGCTAATTACGCAACATTTCGTGTGGCCAAATATGAACACAGATATCCGAAATTGGACCAAGACGTGCATACCTTGTCAAAAGCACAAAATTCATAGACACACAAAATAATCACTGGGTTCTTTTAGCACACCCGTTGCTAGATTCACCAACATCCACATCGATTTTGTAGGACTTCAAAGAGACACACCCACATCCTGACTATCGTCGATAGATTCAGCAGATGGCCTACTGCCATAGCCGTTAAGGATACTTCAGCTTCAACAATAGCCAGAGCCATACTTTAGGACTGGATAACTATTTTCGGAGTACCCACAGTCATTATGGCAGACAGAGGTTCGCAGTTCCAATCGACACTTTTTGGGGATTTAATCAATTACTGGGAATGAACAACATCAAGACTACGGCATATCACCTATCCTCGAATGGCTTGGTTGAATGCTTTCACAGGCAGTTAAAAACCTCCCTGGAGTCTGAATAGCACAGGATGGGCAGACAATATACCTTTGATGCTGTTAATGATACGGAACTCTGTAAAAGAATACTTACAAAGCACACCGGCGGAGGTAGTTTTCGGTTCCACTTTAACTCTACCGGGTCAATATTTTGATCAACACATGGAGATCTCACTTACAACCACGTTCGTAACAGAGTTGAAAGACAAAATGTTTCGTCTAAATTTCACACCCACCAGGAGGACAGACAGACAATCCTATATCCCAAAAGATCTTCACACCATCAAACATGTGAAAAAAAACAAACATTTTGTCCAAATTATTCGGGCCCATACCCAGTTCTGGACAGGCAGGATAAATATTTCACTGTTTCAAAAAATGGGAAAAGAGACACTATTGCACACACATACACACACACACACACACACACACACACGTGCACGCAAATAAACGAACGTTTTTTAATTTCAATCTTCCCCCGCGCAATTTTTTCCACAAAAATAAGTTCTTCCAGCAACGACATAATTTCAAATACGCCCACACGCTTTTCTCACAACAAAAGTAAAATGAACATATATCTGGCGGGTGTAGTTGAAAACAGTATCACATGACACAACCGACCAATGAGAAAATGTAGAAGATTGTCTTTTTAACGTTTTTCCAAAAACCAAAATATCATCAGTAGCAATCTTGTTTTAGAGCCGGTCCCAAAAGTATTTAAACGCATCAAACATTCTTTCTTTCCTCCTTTTTTCCCTTCTTTCTTCTCTTCTCGCTCCGACGTGACACGAGGACATGCCTCTCATTTTCATCTCATCGTCGCTTTCAAAGCTGTCAAAACCATAATTACATATGCCATGCGGTAACTCAAAAATAACACTTATGCACACACGCACCCATTCCATACATTTTCTATAAGAATTAATAACAACGGAATATTTTCCTCATGGGACTTTTAAATAAGGCGAATTTCGCCAATTAAAACACAAACCTTGAAATTTTTTTTTTTTTTTTTTTACAGGGGGATCACCACTTATCAAGGCCCGAAGGCCACTCAGGGATAAGGACATTATTTTCACACAAGATCTATAACCTTATTAATTCAACGAAGGGCTTTCATCTAACATTCTAATCATTTTATTCCTTTTTTTTTTATTATTTTGTTTGGGGCAGAGAGATTTACTTTCACTTAAACTTCTTTTCCCCTACAGTACTTCTTCCAAATTGTACTCGAGGTATACTGTCCGATGTTGCCGGGGCGGAGGGGATCACCAACGAAATGAAAGGCAGGTATATGAACATTCCGGTATTTAAAAAAAGACAATATTCTTGATTTTCATTTAAGATAAGAATATGGATTTTTCTTGAAAATTGGTAAACAGAGAAACTCAAGTCTGTTGGAATTTTTTTTATACCAATAATAGTGCATCCCCCTGTTTACATTTATTATTTTTTGTCTGGTTCTTGTATTCGATTTTTTGTATTTCGTATCTTTTATGAGTCTTAAGTTTTCTACATTTTGGGTTTGTACGAAACTCCCTTTAATTTGAGGAAAAGAGAAATGCTAGCTCCTTGATGACGTCATGAACCCAGCGCGAGATTCCCCCTCTGTTTTGGTTCCAGTGATGTGGATATTGGGCGTGTTCATTGCCCGCCGCAGACAAGGAATTTTGAAGCCTCTTTCAAAGAAGAAAACCCGGCAAGAATACCCCGGGTATGCGACGAGGCATGCTTCTGAAAACTATCTATGTTGCTACCTTTTGCACGTATATTGAAGGGGTGTAATTATTTTTAAAAAAAGACCTTATTTTACATGACAAGGAATTTTGGAACCTCCAACAAAGAAGAAAACCCGGCAAGAATACCCCGGATATGCGATGCGGCATGCTTCTGAAATCCATCTGTGTGTCTACGGTTTGCACGCAAATATCGTGAAGAGAAATTTCTAAAAGGACTTTAAACGAGAAAAAAAAAGAAAAAGGCACGTGCCTGACTGGCTTTCAATTTGTGAGTATGCTCCTAAAATTTACTACATATGAGAGTGTGATTAGAAACTACTATTTTGAATCGTATTATTGTATTCGTTCATTGATACGACATTTTCATTATATTTTTTTTTATTTTACACGGTGGTCACCACTTATCAAGGCCCGGAAGCCACTCAGGGATAAGGGTTATTGCAAGTACAGTATGTTAGTGTGGAGACTTAATGAAGTGTTTACTTAAGAGGGCGGTTCATTAGGAATTTTTTAACGTTGGACTTAAAGACATCCAAGTTGTAGTCAGGTGGGAAGCAGGCAGACAGAAGAGAGTTCCACAGGCGTGCAATTCTAAGAAAGAAGCTTTGTTCATGGAATCTACGTTTTGATTTAAGCACAGATAAAGAGTGGGGGAAATTTTTGACAGTGGATTTAGCTAGACGGGTGTTTTTCGTGAAGGATTGGCGAGGAGGGACCAGAAATTGGAGTTCAGACGAGCACCTGCCATGGAAATAACGATAAAACAAGGATAGGCTCGCAACGTCTCTTCTGTGAGAGAGAGGTTGCAGGGTAGAGAAAAGGGCATCCCCCACTAAGCCACGAAGTCTATTTTGTACTCTGTCAAGGCAGGATAGGCTGTTTTTAGCAGCTCCTGCCCAGATATGGCAGCAGTATTCCATCCTTGGATGTACTTGACTTTTATATAGATAGAGAATTGCATCAGTAGTGAGATATCTTCTGGAGTGGTAGAAGGATCCCACCATCTTTCCAGCGACCTTGGCAACAGACTTGATGTACACGTTCCATTTCAGATCAGGAGTAAAGGACAAACCCAGAAGCTTGTCAAAACATGGAGCCTCCCCAAGACGAGAGCCATCCATTTCAATTGATGCCAGATGGGGATCAGAGCATTGATGATGTAAAGATAGGAGTTTGGTTTTAGATGCATTAAAGGTAACCAGCCACGTTTTCCCCCACTGAACCACGCGTTCGAGATCAGAGAGAGAATCAGAGAGAACTTTGTCATTTACAGCCTTTGATGTGTTGCCGTAGATGGTCGTGTCATCAGCATAGATGTCAATGAATGATTTAAGTATGTGTTTAGGGAGATCATTGATGTAGATCAGGAAGAGAGTTGGGCCCAGGATGGACCCTTGAGGGACTCCAGCATTAATACTGCAGGCCTCTGATTTTTGTCCATCGACCACTACTCTTATGAGCCTATCGGAGAGAAATGATTTAATGATTGAGAAAACATTTCCAGTTATACCGTAGCTGGAAATCTTGTGAAGTAGGCCCTTATGCCATACCTTGTCGAAGGCCTTTGATATGTCAAGAGCAATTGCCCTGGAAAGGAAACCTTTGTCAAGAGATTCACTAATCCTATGTGATATAACCGTTAGCACATCTGCTGTAGATCTTGCAGAACAGAAACCATATTGTGTGTCACTAAGAAGGTTATTTCTGCTGAGGTGGTTGACTATTTCTCTATTTAATATGGATTCCAGCAACTTACTCATGACACACAAGAGACTTATTGGTCTGTACTGAGAGGGAGATGACTTTTCACCTGAATTCTTAAATACAAGGCATACTGATGAGGTTTTCCAGGGAGTCGGAAAGCACTTCTCCTTAAGGCAACGCTTAAACAGTTTCGTAAGTATGGGAGCAAGTTCTGGTTGAAGCTTTTTTAACACTATAATTAGGATGCCGTCAGGGCCAGTTGCTTTACTGCAATCTAGGTTCTTGATTAGCTTGGCGACCTCATGCACAGATATTTGTATGTTACCTAGCATGTTCTGTTTTATAGGTGGAAATATGGGGAGTTGATGGCCTTCGTCGCATAGGATAGAATTAGCTGCAAAGTTCTTTGCAAATAGTCTGGCCTTGTCTGATGCTGACGAGATGACCTCTGGTCCATTGATAATGGTTGGGATAGAACGCACATGTCTGTTCAGGATTCTATTTATTGTTTGCCAAAACTGGTGGAAACCAAGCCGCTGATCAGCTACTTTGGATTTGACAGACTGGGCGTATAGCTCTCTTGCATTTTTTATTACTCTTTTACAGTGGTTGTTGGCGTTCCTGAAAGCAGCTTTAGTCTCAGTGCATCTATTACGTTGGTAGTTATGAAAAAAGTGATTTCTGTGTGTGATAGCAGCAGCACATTCTGGGGAGAACCATGGCTGGCTGTAAGGTTTTTGTTGGAATTTTTTAGATGGTATGAATCGATCTATGCCTACAATTAACCATTCGGTCCGATCTGATACTATAGAGGACACATCCTGTTTGAACATGGAGTGCAGAGGTAAATCAGATATGAATGTATAGAAGCTATCCCAGTCAGCAATAGAGTATCTGTATACAGTACGGTGGAGGGGTACGTCTGGGGACTTATTACATTTCATTTCTATCTTAACTGATACAACGGAGTGGTCAGAGGATTCTAGAGGAGAATGAACGGAACATGAACATAGCTCACGGGAAGTTGAGTGAAAAAGGTCTAGGAGGCTTGCATATTGACCAGTAGTATCGGGCAGACGGGTGGGTTCGCGAACAATCTGAGTGAGGTCATAGGCAATGGCAAAATCATGACAAAACCTCCCCTCATCATCTGTCTTATTTGAATGGGTCAGCCATTCCACGTTATGGACGTTGAAGTCACCACAGATGTGGATGTTAGCCGAGAAATGTGCAGACAGGATCTGGTCTATTTTCTCAGATATACTCTTAAAGATAGTAACTCCGCTGTTATGGGGCCAATAGAGGGCAAATATAAATGCAGTGGTGTAAACAAGTGCAACACGGAAGCACATATAGGGTAAATTAGGATCTTCTCTAGAGATATCCCTGCCACACAGGAAGCCATCTTTAATGTAGGCACATATTCCATGCCCATGGCGATCTTGGGGGTCAGATTTAGCTGTTAAGTTAGAGCATCCGTTAATTATGAACTCATCTAGGGAAGTGGTCGGGCCTATTCCAGTTTCGCTTAGAAAGAATATGCCCGGTTTCATCTCCTGCAATTGGGTTTCGACCTCTGGAAGGTTGGAACGTAGACCCCTGATGTTGGAGAAGGAGATATGGTAGTAGGGGTCTACGTTGAAAGATGGGCTTCTAGGTTTATTCAAGTTTTTTTTCTGAAGATATTTCATGTTGAGGTTTTGGGATTTGTGGAACAGGTCGGCATACTTGGTTAGAGCAGGATAGAGAAGGAAAGTAAGAGAGAAAAAGACAGGAATTTTTTTTTTTTTTTGTAGCACATAAAAAGGTAAAGCCGTAACAATTACCAACTAGTATGGCATCGAGAGGCCCCACCAGAGACTACTGCATGGTTCAGAATCCATTCATCAAATGGCAATACAGCAGTCCCAGTACTTTGCGCCTGCTGATAGGACAGCCTCCTTAGAGGTTAATCCAAGGTTCGGGTCCTGACTATCAGGCGGATAACGTCAGCTCAGACAAAACGTTTACCTCCAGCACCCTTACTAGTGACATGGCCACAAGGATAGACATAGAGACAGAAATATTTCCGACATCTCAGACTACTGTTCACCAAGTACTACCGACCTTTAAAGCAGCTTTTTCTTCACCCTTTGTCAGAAAAATCACTCATTTGAATGAGGACTGAGGGGCAAAAAAGGAAAAGCGAGAGTTACTGGAGCTGCCGATAACACATTCACTGTGTTATCTACTCTCCGTTAAAAAAAAAAAAACGGGGAGGAGGGGAATAGGTACAAGTGACTTATTAATATCTAAGTAGTAAAGTCCGGTGCTAAATTATCAATTCAGGACACTTTTGATGATAATCTCCCCTACCATATTAATGGGTGGATGTTTTTGGCGTTATTCATCTCGAGTTTGAATCATTGGAGCTTCACCTTATAGTTAAAATCCAATAATTAACTTTTATCAATTTGTGAAGTCGGCTTAATATTAATTTACATTTGAGTTTAGATAATTATTCAAGGTTTTAATTTAGGAGGTTCGTTTTCATAGGTGACTGTTTCTTTGCTAATGTCACTGTATTATATTTCAAATATAATTGAAAATAAGACTAACTATATTAGATGGTTTGATTGGCTAGCCAGGAAGCAAGCATTTTCAATATAAGCAAGCTTACAATAATAGTATATATTAAGTATATTACTTAAATAAAGTCCTAACTTTATCTACTGTAATAGAGAAAATAATTCCCAGCATTTTTTTTTTTTATCACTAGTTTACTTTGTAGCATGGGTGAGCAGTGTTTTGCCTGTTTGAATAGTAGTTGCGAAGGGGGGGGGACGAATCTCATCTTAAAAGTTTGTCAAGACATGAAAAGTAGAGACAAATAAATACATATACATAAATAAAGCAAGAAAAACAAGTTTAAACAAGGTAACATGAAAAACATTTTTTAGGGTGAATTTTAAAATACTTAACGTCTGTTTGCCATAATGGTTCGGCGACCGTTTTTTGCCAACTGGCATATTGTCGTGTCTTTCTAGAGCGGAAGAAGATTTATAAGATATTATATATATAAATATTATATATATAAAATATATAAATATTATATATATTAAATATATATATATAAATATTATATATATAAAATATATAAATATTATATATATAAAATATATAAATATTATATATATTAAATATATATATATAAATATTATATATATAAAATATATAAATATTATATATATAAAATATATATATTATAAGAACCAGTGTTATTTTTTTCATTATATGTTACCTTGGCGTTTTTAAATTTAATGCCTGCAAAGGGAAAAATTTGCAACTAATTTTATTGTGAATAAAATCTCTTCTTCGTTTTGAAACAAGACTTTTATATCTTATTCTTTAATTCTTTTTTATTTTATTCTTTTTATTCCATGCTATTATTTTTTTCAGGTTAGTTACTTTAGCATCGAATTTATCTGGAAACAAGATAAATTTCCGACAAGTCTACCATAGAGAGTGGTAGACTAGAGTATTTTATTGTGCGTGATAAACTTAGACTTCGAGGCTTACAATTTGGTGGGCGAAGGAACTTTTCTTCTCAGGATTTTAGAAAAGTGATTTTCTTAATGGAAAAATAGGGGAGGGACGCAGTTCTCTAATTGTTTCTGACTTTTTGTCTTACTTTCTGCACTCTGCGCAGCTTTATATACCTAGAAAAAAAAACACTCAGTGTTGCCCAAACGAAATCTATTCATATTAGCCAGTACGCAATCCAACTAGTCATGATGCAACCCAGATGATGAATTTCTCGTGTCAAACACTCTGCCTTGTTTCCACGTGGCCTGGATTTTTTAAAACATTTTTTTATTTGCCTAACATCTGTCATTTTCCGACAGCAATAACCTTCATGCCGCAGTAGATATTTTTAAATATTTATTATTAAATATTATCTGTGAATGGTAAACTTAATCCCTATTTCAAGATTCTCCTAAAAGAAAAGGCTCTAAAATCTATTTTCAATCGATATTTATTCCACGGTTGCCAAAATTGCCTATTTTTCCGCATACTTTTTTAGTAACTTATCGGTAAAATATAGACAATAACGTATCTGATTTTATAGATTTATTCCAGCGGAAAAAATGGCGTAAATAAAGTGTTAGGTTTTTGGTATATTTACATTTTAACCTCATGAATCAGGGCCGTGTTTATTTGTTTCCCCACTGAGCAAATTAGGCACAAGGCCGTTTTTTTAATGTGGAGAGAGGGGGAAGGAGGAAAGGAAAAGGGGACCAGCTCCTGAGAGATGGGAAATGGGAGCTGGATAGTGAGATTGTATGAGATATTAAATCTTTTATTCAGGCAAAAAATTAACATGAACAAAAAACTTAGGCACAAGGCCAACTCAAAAGGGGGGAAAACAATGGAGTGATTGATTTTTTTCTCTCCAAGAAAGGTGAAATTTAGAGAGAGGGGTAAAAAGAAAAAATTGCAATTAGGTGGGGTTTGGGATTTTGGAGGCTTCCTAATCGGGGGGGGGGCACTAGCTAGCTAAGAGGCTAAGGATAAAATTACACTTGATGAAACTGCGCGTTCCACACCTAGGCGGGGAACACATATTCAAATTTGGCTCCTTTTCGTACACACAGACTTGCTACATGTATCCATCTTCTGTCAAATGCCGCACGATGCAGCCTTCTTCTATCACATCTGATCAGAAACTACACTTTGATCTTGGCCAAAAGGCCATGGCATGTTGATACTAGCTGTGTGTGCTTTGATTAGCTGACCAAAGATATCAGAGGTAAGATTTTTGTCACTCCACGACAAAAGTATAGTTATATTGCATATCTCTCCAGATTTGCATATGCAAAACGTAACTAGAAGTGCTAACAAAATACAGAATTAGCAGGTGCAGTGATAGTGACAACAATGGTGGCGCTGAAAACGAAGCCTATTCGTGACATTAATCATTGAGCATATTTAACATATACAAAGACTGTTTTTTCTGTGTCTACGTTATCAGTACAATTCACAATTTATTTTAGCAAGAAAAACACTAGAAAGGACTTGTAGTAGTCACAAATAAAGACCTATTTTCGCTTGTGAATCAATGCCGCCCACTGAGTGATTCGGCCACACACCGACCAATCAGCTGACAGGGCACACTGATTCATCTTTTCCCTAAGGAACTTCTTTAGTCCCTTTTGGGAACGGCAATCAGTCAACAGAGGAAACTCAACCAGCAGCAAATCCAAAAACTCTCTCCCTTCTCTCTCGTCCCTGTCCACTCGATATTGCAGCATCGATAGTTTTCACAGAAGATAATTGCTGCCAACCCAGGACTCTAAGGAGAACAGCTGCCTGACCAACACAGTCAAAGAAGTTTTCATTCCTTCTTTCTTCAAGCAGATTTTTAAAAGAGGTTTGTTATTTATTCCATGCACCGTGTTCGAAACCGATTTATTATTTTATAAGGAGTACAAATTAACAACCATTTCCTTAAAAACTATTTGGCTTAAAACAGTAAAATCTGAAGTGTGAATAGCGTAGTTCAGGGGTCTCCCAGGACGTCTATTGGCACAAATAATTAATTCCGGGGGAATATAATTTTTACTCGAATATATCTGTATATCATTTACATCAACTAGTATATCATTTACATTCCTTAACTAGTATATCATTTACATTCCTTAACTAGTATATCATTTACATTCCTTAACTAGTATATCATTTACAGTCCTTAACTAGTATATCATTTACATTCCTTAACTAGTATATCATTTACATTCCTTAACTAGTATATCATTTACATTCCTTAACTAGTATATCATTTACATTCCTTAACTAGTATATCATTTACAGTCCTTAACTAGTATATCATTTACATTCCTTAACTAGTATATCATTTACAGTCCTTAACTAGTATATCATTTACATTCCTTAACTAGTATATCATTTACATTCCTTAACTACATTGGAACCGTCTTCAATCTCTTTAACTAATCGGAGATTTTAAGCATTGGTGATAAGAAATATATAAGACAGAGAGAGGGAGAGAGAGTGGTGGTGGTGTCGCAGCAGGGCGAAAGGCAGTGTGTAGATTCCAATTGACCGTACAACTACAAGGTAGACACAAAAGCAAAAAATTACAACAATAGCAAAAGAAGAATGACAAACACATATATTCATTTTAAAGACGACGCATATTCTGTCTACCAAGAAAATGAAAGTGATATATTTTTCATAAAGATCGTATAATCGGGGTCAGTCCGAGTGAGAGATAGGATCAGTTGTTGAAAACTGGTAGGGGAACGTCAGTGGGCTCTGGAACATGTAGCTGGACGTCAGAGGGCACTGGAACAGGTAGCCAGACATCAAAAGGCGCTGGAAAAGGTAGCAAGACATCAGCAGGTGCTGGAACAGATAGTCAAATGTCAGTGACCACTGGAAAGGGTAACTGGATATCAGTGGGTACTGGAACGGGTAGCCAGATGTCAACAAACACTGGAACAGGTAACCAGACGTCAGCAGGCTTTGGAACCTGGTAATCGTAGGTGGTAGAAGATGAAGTAAGCACTGGAGGCTGCAGGAAGCACAGAGAGCTGCATGTAGGTGCTGGAGATTACAGGAGGCGCTGGAAGTTGTAGGAGGCGCTGGAGGTTGTAGGAGGCGCTGGAGTGAAATGGAGTTGACTGGTTGTAAACGATAGTCTCAGAAAGCAAGCAGTAGTAGTTTGCATACAGGCAGTTTGTGTTGGTAATTTGTGTACAGTAGCCCTTAAAACGGCTGTTTGAACTACTGTTACTACTACTGAGACCCTTCTGCTGCTGGACTCCGTCAACTTGACTAGGTGCATCAACATACAATATCAATTAAACAGGCATGAAGCCTTGTTGACTTTGAGAAGAGGGGAAGCAGGGTCTTCCTAGTTGTCTATGATACTTTGAGATTATTCTTAGCCGGCCCCTTTCACCACAATACTACATTCACACCTACTTAATAGAAACCCAGTCGTTTTGTGTATGAGTATATGTACATGCGTATATGTGTGTGTGTGTATATATATATATATATATATATATATATATATATATATATATATATATATATATATGCATAATTTGTTTATAAAATAAATAATGACACATAAATAATGACGTGACTTCATTAGCACAAAGTCTTTGCTTTGGAAAATTAAAGTATCCGATGGTTGTATGCATAATTCATAACGGCAATGATGATCTAAAAAAATACTCAAAAAGAATAATTCAACTAAACAAAATGCCTTTTGGGGTATGTTAGTAAGGCCTCTTCCAACCCATGCCTAAGTTTTAGATCACCCACTATTTTCCAAAAACAAGTTGGTCGGTCTCTAGATAAGAGTGGGGGATAGATAGGGGAAAAATGGGTAGATCGAGATGGAGTAGAGAGGTTCTCTAACACCAAAAAAAAAAAAAATAAATAAAACAGAACCTGGATCTCACTTGTTTCATCAGCTAAGAACCTTGTAAAGCCATGCTAACTAATCAATATGGGATGGGTTCCAAAGAACTCAGGAACTCCATGTGCCATGCCTAGGAAGGGAACACATACTCATACCTGGCTCCTTGATGAATGCACAAACTAATGTCATGCATCTATCTCTTGTCAAATTTCACTCAAGGCTATCTTCTCCAATCACATCTGATTTTCACCATAAACAGATGCTTAAAGTATACCATCAGATGGAGATCAGGACAAATGTCCTCTCGTAAAACTTGTTGAGGCATGTGACCCATGTCACCATTCTCATTACAGTTAGGATCACTAGAAAAACCATTCTTTTCTCCCTAGTCAGTGGTGGATCGATGTTGTCAATAACATAAGTAGCATCAAAGCCCAACGGATGCTCAGCATCAATGCGAGTTATTACCTTTCTGCCATACTCCCAGAGTAGCCAGTTCGCTGCAATAGAAGGTGTGCTCAGCTGGTTCTACTTCTTGGTTTTCACAACATAGACATAAGGGGTCGAGCTTTAGGCCTTCTGTTGTAGACCCGTGCTAGGGGTCACAAATGAAAGAAACCACAAGTAATGTAAAGTGTATTAAATATATGTATTCATCATAAAGAATACAGGAGTCACTAAAGTGGTATGAGAGGAACGTGTTCGTAGCATGCGGTTAAACATGGTATGAATGTCTCCATTTAGTCTCTGAAACCAGTGTTATTCATAGGACTGGTTGATTCCAATTAGTTCTCAAATAGGGGTGATTTGTACCCCACAACACCCCCCTCCCGAGCTTTTCAATCCCCTGGGATGGTTGTATAGCTCTTTTTCCTGGGGTTGATCTCAATTGGGTCAGTAATTTTCCTTTTCCTGGAGGACCGGCATTGTCCGTCTGCTTGTGGTGTAACCAAATCGAACGTGTCATATATCTAGTCCATTACTTGTTCTTCTTGTTTAGCAGGCGGTTGTCTTTTGTCATCAGTTATACGTTTCAAATTTTTGTTTTTTATTCAATCTTCACGTCAAACAAGGCCAGTGCCACTTTGAAGTAGGGGGCTACTATCAGGGACAATTTGCGGGGGCATTAAGAAAGGAGATGAGTAGAAAGATGTTTGTTCACATTACACTTGAACTTCTGCATATCAGTACAGTTGGGAAAGCAGAATCCCGGAAGGGAGTTCCAAAGACTTGCAGTTCTGGGAAAGAAACTATTGGAGTAAAAGGATTTTTTACACCTAGGAATCTCTACTGTAAAGAGGTAGGACAGCTGCTTGTCGGGTTTGTTGGGGTAGTCACATCGAGGAGGTACAAGTGCTTGCAGTTCGTCAAAGCAGCCACCATTAAAGTATTTGTAGAACAGGCAGAGGGATGCAACATTTCGTTGATGGGACAGAGGCTGAAGTTTAGATGACAGTTCAGGACCTATCAGGTTGGCGACTCTCTTTTGAACCCTGTCCAGGAGTGAGAGACAAGCAGCAGATGCACCAGCCCAAATGTGACATACATAGGCAAATGGTGGCCTTATAGAGGTACAGGATACTTTCAGGCGTAAGTAATTTTCTGGCACAGTAAAGAGAGCCCACCTTCTTTGCAGCAGCATTGGCAATGCTCTCAATGTATTTATTCCAGTTCATGTTCCCTGTAAACGTTAGGCTGAGAAGTTTAAAGGAAGTACTTTCAGGCAGTGTATTCTTAGCCATTGCTATTGGTGGTAGAGACGGTTTCTTGTAGTTATTGAAGGAAACAAGCTTAGTATTGGCAGCATTGAATGTGACTATCCATTTTTGTCCCCATACCACTACAGATTGGAGGTCATCCTCTAGTGATTCTGCCATTTCCTTAGACATGTGTTCATTTGTTTTCCCCTCGTGCCTGTTATAGAGGGTGGTGTCATTGGCATATACCCATCTCCAAAACAATTTTATCAGGGAGGTCATTTATGAATATCAGGAACAATAAAGGTCCAAGGATAGACCCCTGAGGTACTCCCGCATTTATATCATATTGTTTAGATGTACAACAATCGAGGACAACTTGGATTTTTCTCTTACTTAAGAAGGATTTAATTACATTTTGTATTCTTCCAATGATACCATATGATCTAATTTTCCTTAGAAGACCATCATGCCATACCCTGTCAAAAGCTTTAGATATATCTAGGGCTACCGCTCTACTCTCCCCTGTTTTGTTCAGTGAACGGTATATACATTCAGAGACTACAGTTAAGATATCTGCTGTTGAACGGGCTTGCCTGAATCCATATTGTTTGTCAGTCAGGAGTTTAGCAGGTGTTAAGTATTGGACTAGGGCTTGATTAACTAAGGACTCAAATATTTTGCCGAAAAGTGGGAGGAGGCTAATGGGGCGATAATTTACTGGGTTAGTTCTTTTACCAGAGTTCTTGAAGACTGGTACCACAGAAGTAGTTTCCCAGCAGTCGGGAAAGCAAGATTCGCTAAGGCATTTATTGTATAGTTTGGAGAGAACTGGAGAGAACTGGAGCAATCTCAGCAGAGCATATTTTTATTAGCACAGCCGGGATGAGATCTGGTCCACATGCTTTTAAGGTGTCTAGGTTTTTTATGATACCATGCACCTAAGAAGGGGTAATTTTCAAATCCTCTAGTGTGGTGTCTGTCCACAAAGGAAAGTCGGGGAGGGAGTGATGTGCCAGGTCCAGTATGGAGTTTGAGGCAAACCAATTAGCAAGCAGATTTGCCTTGTCGGTTGCTGTGCAAGCAACCTCATGGTTGTTTGATAGTGGGCAAGCCAGGGAAAGAAATCCCATTAGCAGACACTCTCTCACATGCTCCCATAGACGAACCAAAATCAGAAGAGCTCATGACTGTAAATAATTTGACGATGCATCCCATCAAAGACCGCAGACTTTCTGAGATCAGATTCAAGACACTGGAGGATTCTATGATGAAGATATTAGCCGAGGTTATTGCGACAGGCTGGCCCAGTGACAAAAAACTGTTGCCCGACTCAGTAAAACTTTTTTTTGACTACAGGGACGAGTTGACAGCACAAGATGGACTAATACTAAGAGGACAAAGAATAGTCGTACCTCAATCTATGAGAGCGGAAATGAAACAAAAATGTCATGCGGGCCACCTAGGCATAAACTCTTGTCTCAGAAGAGCGAGAGAGCTATTGTTTTGGCCAGGTATGTCCACTGAAATACGCCAATATGTCCAAGCCTGTGCCACATGTGCAACATATGCAGACCGTCGACCAGCGGAGCCCCTCATAATCACAGAAGTACCAAAGAGACCCTGGCAACGAGTTGCTACCGACATCTTCTCATGGGGTGGAAATGAATATTTGGTCACGGTGGACCAGCATAGCAGTTTTTTTGAGTGGCTCAACGTCAGATGCAGTGATCAGTCGTCGACAGGTATCGAGACAAGTACACATATCCAAGACACTATTTGACAGTGAGTACATATTTGTCCGCGACGATGCTGTCAAGAAACCATTATCACCACGCTACCAAGGACCTTACAAAGTAGTTAGTCGGGCAGAAAAACATTTCATGATCACAAAAAATGGCAAAACGGACACTGTTTCCATTGACAGACTGAAACCAGCTCTAGTGGAAGACCCACAGTCAAGCCGACAGACACACAACTCTCATACAGACTCTGACACCACAGAGGAATCACATACTCCATGTGACTCTGCTCCAACAAAAAAAGACAAGATCTGGTCGGAAAGTAACATTTCCACCAAATTTCAAAACCTACATATATTACTAAAAACACACTAATTAAAAACTCTCCCCTTCAACTATACATATTGAATAATATTTTCAATATTTTTCAATCGGGGGGGGGGAGTCTTTGTAGCAGTTATCTGCTCCTTTCCAGCGATAACTGCACCAACCAGCCGGTAGGTGTCGCAAAAAGCGACCTGGTTATCTGCCCTTGGGAGAGATATAAAAGGGGATGCCCGGATAATTCTCTCTCGCTCCTTCTGGGAATCAGCCTCGCAACGAAACGGTGAGACAACGCGCCCGCCGGTCAACATCAACCCGGTAAGAGTTTTAGCAAATGAACACTTTTCCAGCCTTTTCCTTCAAGAGACATTAATTAGCTCTACCGTCAGACACGCATATGTACGCGGACTGAATTCCACTCCTCACAAGCACACACACGCACACAATAACATTTTTATTCTCGCAGGCGCACGCGAGAAATAAAACATCTCTTTAAACTTTACTCTATTTGTTAGTTTTAGTTATTCTGTCTCACTGCATGCGACAAGTTTGTCGTTTACGAACACGTATTTAATTGGGAGCATAACACCCCCACTGCAATCCCCCCCATCCACAGAATGTTCTGGAAGAATGAATATTATATGAACTTTGTGTTTGACACAAGGTTGGAAACTCATGTCTTTTTAAATAGAGGCGCTGCGGGAAAGATTGAAGTTGTTATAATTATTTTTTTTGATAGAAACAGTTTGTTCTGGGTGTCACTACACATTTATTTAGTGAATAAATATAAAATTACACATGAAAGTCTACTTTGATTATTTTACTTTTTATTGAAAGAGCATAAGCAAAGTAGCAGAAGTCCATCAAGAAATGTGTAATTCTTTTTTGGTATGCATAGTACTTTCATAATACTTGTTTTCCATGTACATCACTGAATCTACAATAGCATTGCACTGGTTTTTATAAAGTAGTTTGTCTCATTCAAGTTCGAACTCAATACATAACAGATTGTCTTGGTACATTAGTCACTGTAAAATATATTCAATGTAATACAGAAGAAATATATTTCCATATTTACCAAATGCTTTCCTCGTGATAGTACTAGAAAAATCAGTATTTCTAATGAAAAAAATAGCTTTAAATGCTAATAGGTAATCAATTGTCATATAAGTGTTAATTTGAATTTGAGATCTTCAGAACTTAAAATTATTAATGGATAAAATATTTCAATTCCTATCAACTTCACGGAAGTCAAAATATCTTTTACCAGTTTTTGCAGTTGATTTTTTTTTCCACTGATTCTATTTCTGGGTTTACAGTTTTTGTTTATAAAAGATTTTTATTATCGAAATTAGTTTTTGATGAAATAAATTTCATATTAAAATGTTGTACAGAAATAAGTTGGACTTTTATTTTATATAAAATTCACCTGATTTTTTATTATATGCAAAACACAAAGACAAATTCTTTATTTCTACAGTTTTGGTCGATTTTACCCGTTTCTTGGAACCAGGTTTACGCGCTAAATGTATTAATGCTTCATCAATTTCAAAGTTCCCATAACTCGATATCAATTTTCCAAGTTTTCCATTTAGAAGCTTTTCATATATACTTTTTTTTCGTCTTTCTGAAAAAGTATTCCATTCATTTATTGGAATAAATTTTTCTATGTAAAAATTTCCTGTATTGTATATGGTCTTTTCCGTATCAATGTACTGAACTCTAACCAGGTCTCTCAGATTTTCAATAAATTGTTCAGGGGAAATAATTTTCCAGTCTGAAAAATTTTTGATGACATGATTCATGGATTCAGCGTTATTATTTGTCCATGTTTTAAAATTTTTATTCTCCCATCTTGGTCTGCATACATAGTTGTACATTTTTTTCAATCATAGCTTGCATGTATGAATCATTTTGTGGATCAAAATAAACGCTGATTCATTTTTTTGCTTCTAAAAGGCCATATTTTCCACAAAATATATTTTTTATTGATTGTTTGTATGCATTTGGCATATTGGCATCATTTACAAATTTGACCAAGTTTTCCTTTAAATGTCTATATTATGGCGAGATGAGCAATTCACCGCCGGAACTTTTTATCGAAAGAACATTATCACCGGTCACCGGTTGTGAGAGCCTTCCCTGGGCGGGAACACTTGAAAAACGTAACATGCTGCCTCTGTAAATATTCTCAATAAACTTCTCTAATTCTTTATTACTTCAGAACCTCTTTATCCATTTATTTCCCTGGTGGAATACCTTTCTTGAATATCCTTTTATTACGGCCACCCACCGCAGGATATATCAACTGGCGACGAAGATGAGATACGAACTGTAAATTCATCTAAAAGAAAAACAAA
Organism: Euprymna scolopes; assembly: GCF_053919585.1. Lineage (NCBI taxonomy): Eukaryota > Metazoa > Mollusca > Cephalopoda > Sepiida > Sepiolidae > Euprymna > Euprymna scolopes. The sequence continues at coordinate 95,559,893 of NC_136485.1, forward strand.
AAAAAAACACGTGGTAACCGAGAACATTCTGAAAGTTCACTTTTAATTGAAGAAAAAGCTTCTTAGAAAGCGAAAGACTGGTGTCTCACAAATTTACGCAAGTAAAAAATAATTTTTATATTATTGACGAGTAAACTCCGTTTTTCTCTGTTTAAACTCCCAAAGAGTTGACGTTATATAACGTGTGTGTGTGTGTGTGTGTGTGTGTGTAAATTGTGACTTTCTTCATGATTAACGGACGTGTTTTTTATATTTGGTTAATACGATAAAAAAACAAGAAATGAACAATACTGAGGAATCTGTGTTTATTTAATAAAAAAAATTTTTAAAAGAAGTTTACGTGTGTCTGCTGAAGCAGACAAAAAAAGAGTCTCTTGAAATTTTGTCAAGTGTTATTTTAACGGTGATTTTTTTTTTTCGGAACTTTCCTATGTGTTGACAATTTTCTGTGAAAATAAGCATCTTGTTTTTGACCAATTTTTTTTCTCTCTGTGGTATACGTTAGGTTGCTATTGATACATTTAAAAAGAAAATGACATCGGAACAAATAGCGACGACGAAAACGTTAACTGAGAGTTTAATCACTCAACAAAAAGCCCAAATGGATTTTCAAAAACAAATGCTAATTCAAAAAGAACGTTTCGAAACTCTTGTAATACAACAAACGACGGATAATCGCTTATTTTGTGAAACGATTTTCTCAGAAAAGGAGGGTGCATCCAGATTTTTTTCGGCTGAACTCGCTTTCAGAGTTTAAATATGACCCAGAAAAAGGTGATACTTTTCCAGCCTATTATCGTAGGTTTGAAACAATATTTACAAAACGATGCGAGAAGTGGTCGGATAAGGAAAAAATAACACTATTACTCCAAAAAAATGGGCACAGAAGAAAATACTAAATTCACGAATTTGATATTGCCTAAAAAAATGGAAGAGATCTCTTTTTCTGAAACGGTGAAAATTTTGTGTGTTATATTCGGTGAAAGAGATAGTCTTTTTCATACACGGTATAGGTGTTTAAATATGTCAAAAGACGAAACTGATGACATTGTCACATATGCGGGCAAAGTCAACGCCCAGTGTGAACTGTTTAAATTAAAGGATTTATCAGTGGACATGTTTAAGTGCTACATATTTGTCCAGGGACTGACAGCACCAAAGGACAAGGATTTAAGGTCAATCATGGAACAAGACCCGGAAATGAACTTGCAAAAAGTGACAGAAGAATGTCAAAAATTGATAAATGTAAAAAGGGACACTACGAGGATAGAGGGAAAAGTCACATCCCAAGTCCAGGTAGTAAAACAGAAGACATTTCCAAAAGACAAAGGAATGTTGAATGTTGGAGTTGTGCGGGTCCGCACTTAAGAAAAAACTGCCCTTATAAAGACCAACTTTGTACCAAATATGGCCTAGTGGGACACCGGGCATCCCACTGCCGAACTAAGCAAGACAAAAGACGGAAATGGAAGCCAAAAGTAAATGTGGTCTTGTCCAAAGAAGAAATAAAACAAGGAGGGAAACGGAAATTCGTTCACACACAAATAAATGGTCACTCAGTGAAGCTACTTTTAGACACAGGTAGCGACATATTAATTATCGACGAAGTGACCTGGAAGAGAATTGGTGGTCCAAAACTGAGAAAAACACAAAAAATTGCAAAAGGTGTTTCTGGAGAGCGATTAAAATTCATGGGAGAATTTAATTGCAGTGCTTCTCTTGGATCGAAAACTTTTTCCTCAAACCTTTCAGTTGTTCTAGGAATAAATTCTTGCCTTTTTGGAATTGATTGGATTGTTTTGTTTGATTTATGGGAGCTACTCATAAATTCATTTTGCAATAATGTAAGAGCGTTGGAAAAGAAAAATGACCATTTTCTGGCAGTGTTAAGAAGTGAATTCCCCAAAGTTTTTTCAGAGGGATTAGGAGTGTGCACCAAAACTGAAGTAAATTTATGAATTAAAACAGAATGTGAAACCTGTTTTTAGACCAAAAAGAAATGTGCCTTTTTCTTCAAAAAAAGATATTGAAATTGAACTAAAAAGACTACAGAAGAATGGTGTAGTCGAAAAAGTTGACTATTCTGAGTGGGCGAGCCCCACTGTGTATGTTAAAAAGAAAAATAAGAAGATTCGGGTATGTGCCGATTTTTCTACAGGCCTTAATGACTGTCTGATGGATCATAGTTATCCACTTCCATCTCCTGAAGACATTTTTACAAAGCTGAATGGAGGTAGAATTTTCTCCAAAATCGACTTATCGGAAGCTTACGTTCAGGTAAAAGTCAGTGAAGAATGTTCTAAGTATTTGTGTATCAATACCCATCTAGGACTTTTCCGACTAAAAAGACTTCCTTTTGGATTAAAAGTGGCCCCAGCACTATTTCAGCAAATAATGGATACGATGCTTGCTGATTTAGATGTTGCAATCGCATATTTGGATGACATCCTTGTCAAAAGTAAAAATGTACAGGAACATAAGGAACACATCAGAGCAGTTTTCCAAAGAATTGAGGAATTTGGTTTCAAGTTAAGAGCCGAAAAATGTGAATTCTTTTTAAAACAGATAAAATATCTTGGTCAAATTATCGACAGCCAAGGCAGAAGACCGGATCCTCAGAGAACAGAAGCAATCGAGAGGATGCCAGCACCCAATAATGTTGTCCAGTTACAATCTTTTTTGGATTTGGCTCAATATTATGCTATTTATATTCCAAACATGCATAAGTTGAGAGCACCATTGAATGATTTGTTAAAAAAAAAGGACAAAAGTGGATTTGGTCAAAAGAATGCCAAAATGCGTTTGAAGATATCAAGAAATGCCTGCTATCAGATTTAGCTCTAGCACATTTTGATCCACAGAAAGAATTGATTGTTGCATCAGATACAAGTGACTACGGAGTAGGAGCAGTTCTTCTCCATAAACTTGAAGATGGATCAACAAAGCCAATAGCCCATGCATCCAGATCACTTTTGCCGGCTGAAAGAAACTATTCTCAAATTGAAAAAGAAAGCTTGGCGATTATTTATGCCATTAAAAAATTCCATAGATTTATTCATGGAAGGATGTTTACTTTGCAAACCGACCACAAACCCTTATTGACTATTTTTGGCTCTAAAAAAGGCATACCTATGCACACTGCGAACAGACTCCAACGATGGAGCATAATTCTACTAAATTATAACTTTAAAATGGAGTACATTTCATCCAAAAATATCGGACATGCAGATGGACTGTCCAGGCTCATCCAAAAGTGTGCTGAACCTTTGGAAGACACAGTAATAGCTGCATTGACAGAGGAAAAAGAACTCTCCGGATTACTGTGCAGCACAATCAGAGAGTTACCAGTGACTCTAGACGAAATAAATAAGGCAGCAGAAAAGGATGATTATATTGTGAAAATGAAAAAGTTGGTGCAACTAAATGGAAAATCAAAGAAAGACCCTAAAATTTTACCATTTTCCATTTGTGCTCAAACCTTGATGTACGTAGACAGAGTCGTCATACCGACTACGCTTCAGAGAAGAATTTTAAAAGAATTTCATAGTGGTCATCCAGGCATGTCGAGAATGAAAGCTTTAATGCGTGGATATACGTATTGGCCTAGGATGGACCAGGACATTGAAAAACTCGAAAGAAAGTGTCAAAGGTGTCAGCTAGCAGCAAAGGCACCACCTGTGCAAATACAATTGTGGCCAAAGACTGATACACCGTGGACTCGGTTACATATCGATTATGCAGGTCCTTTAAATGGATATTATTTCTTAGTGGTCGTCGACAGTTTCACAAAATGGCCAGAAGTGTTTAAATACAAACACCCTACTTCGATGAGTACAATAGATGCACTAAGAGTTCTCTTCAGTCGTTTTGGAGTGCCTAAAACTATTGTCAGCGACAACGGCACCCAATTTACCAGCAAAGAATTTGAAGAATTCTGCAAGGCTCTAGCCATTGAACATTTAACAACGGCAATCTACCACCCAAGGTCAAATGGCCTAGCAGAGAGGTTCGTCGATACATTCAAAAGAGCCTTGAAGAAAAACCAAGGCATGGACACTGACTAGAAGAGTTTTGAACAATTTTTATCGGTGTACAGGATAACTCCGAACCCAAACACTGATACCGGTTCGTCACCAGCCGAACTGATGTTTGCACGGAAAATCAGATCTGTATTTGACAGAATTTTACCAAGTGCAACCAGAGTAACAACAACAAAAGAAAATTTTCCAACAAGGTTTTACAAACCTGGTGACAGAATATTCTTCCTGAATTACAGGAGTGGAAAAAACTTTTGGTAGGAGGGGATTATCATGAAAAGAATCAGACACATGCTATATTTTGTAAGAAGTAATAAATTCGACTGTCGCAGGCATATAAATCAGCTAAGACCTCGACACACTGATGACTACAAACAGGCAAAAGAAAATGACCTGCCCCTAGAGGTTTTGTATGATTCTTTTAATATTCCCCAACCCTTAACAGAACTTACTCCAGATTTGAGAGTTCCAGCTTCTCCACCAACTCCACCCACTCAAACGATATTGAGGAGAAAAAGTACAAGGGTGAAAAGAAAAGTTAACCGGCTGAGCCCCAGGCCAAAAAGCAAACGATATTAAGCCAAATTCTCTTGGGAGAAATTGTCTTGGGGGAGGTGTTATGGCGAGATGAGCAATTCACCGCCGGAACTTTTTATCGAAAGAACGTTATCATCGGTCATCGGTTGTGAGAGCCTTCCCTGGGCGGGAACACTTAAAAAACGTAACATGCTGCCTCTGTAAATATTCTCAATAAATTTCTCTAATTCTTTATTACTTCAGAACCTCTTTATCCATTTATTTCCCTGGTGGAATACCTTTCTTGAATATCCTTTTATTACGGTCACCCACCGCAGTCTAGCATATAAAGATATTTATAGATTTTAAATTAATGCTTTCTATTTTAGCAATATTGGTAAATTTTTCATTATCTTTCAAGAAAAACCTTTGGGTTATCTTTGCAGACTGGGCACGAAAAATTCCCTTCAGTGGATTTAGTAAGTGTTGCTTTTTCGTGCTCATTTAGTTTTAAGCAAAGGGAATCCATTTTTCGCAACACTCACATTGTATACATTGGTCAATTAATTAAAAATTTTGCATGCTTTTTTGTGTTAATTCAAAAAGTTTCCAAATTAATGAAAGACTATTTATGGTTATGTATGGCAGTATAATATTACAAAATCTGAGAGTACAAGAATTCAAAGTCATGTAAAATCGTGTTATACTGAATATATTTTTAGTGAGATAATAATATTTTAAAGAAATAACAAATTATAGTTTTTAGTGACAAATACTAAGTGTAATGAATGATACACTTAATTATTACTATAGTTGACTTGGCTCAATACTCACAAATTTTACTTTTAATATTTACCTTTAGAATAATAATCAAATGATTTGTACAAATCCAGATAGAATCCAAATATTCTTTGTTTTAATTCAATTAAAATGAAACTAAATACTTTTTTTATCAAATATTAATACAAAATATTATAGATTATTTTTTTACAAATAACAGTCTCAGTTTTCCAAGTAAATGTTGGCGAAATTAAACGTTGAAAGTAAATAGATCAGTCTCGAGATACGGGATCAGAGGTGAAAAATTGTAAAAATAACTTTTATTCATTTTTATATATATTTTTATGTTTATTCGTGGGATAAATGTATAAAGATCATTGTAAAAATAAATTTTATTCAATTTTATTCTTTAGAAAAAATAATTCATGAGTACGCCAAACAATTTTATCAAACAAAGTCACTTTCGTTTAAGAAAAAAAAGGAAGTCAACGTCATATCCGATGTATAATTTGGATTTTTTAAAAATAATAAACGTGGTTTTTCCTATATTTTTTCATGCTTATTCGCTAGGTTAAATGTCTGACCATTCTTGTAGAAATAAACTTTATTCAATTTTATTCTTTAAAAAAATAATTCATGAGTACACCAAACAGAGATTTATCAAAAAAATTAGTTTTGTTTTAAAATCGAAATCATTGACTTCAACTCCGTTGTTGGATATTAAAAATAATAAACGCGGGTTTTAATATATAATTTCATGTTTATACGCGAGATAAAAGTGTAAAAATAAGTTGTTGTTTTTTTCTGTAGAAAGTTGTTTTTATGACGGAATGAAATTTGGCCCGTGGCGTACTTTTTGGCGAGCTGGCGTCCTGTAAATGTAAACAGTAAAATCTTCGAAAAATGTTAAATGGTGTTCTAATCGGTAAATGTCGAGGCGTTACTTTTTGAAAATTTGAAAATGCTATGTTCCAGGAAAAAAAAAGCAATTAAATTACCCCCCCCCTGCTCCCCACTTTGGAGTCCTTTCCTTTTCTTGTTTTATTTCTTTTTCAGCAAATTTTAAATTTTCCACCCAAAAAGTGCTATAATGTATTTTTAAAAATTAGAAAATTCTATGTTCTGGAAAAAAAAAAAAAAATTAAATTACATACCCCTCCCCCAACCACCACCACAACTTGGAGTGCTTTTCTTTTCTTGCTTTATTTCTTTTTCAGCTAATTTTAAATTTTCCAAGGAAGATTGGTACGCCATGTGAAAAGGCAGTTTGCTAGGTGAAGCAAGCCGTCGTTTATGCTTCCGCATGAGCACGCGTAGCATAAACGGAAGCTGTAAAATGGCGGAAAGTAGTTCGTGGATTCAGGGGTTAATACCATACAAACGGTAAATTTGCTCCCAGTTTGAGTATCAGATTCGTTGTCAGCGACCTCGATTACCTCTAAAAAAAACAAATTAGAGTAGTCGGTGCTCTGTTGTAACATAACCCTATATTTACCCCCCCCCCCTTTTTTTTAGATCAACTAAAAAGCATCAAAAACTACGTAACACAGAAAAATGAACCACATTTTGTTGTTTTTGAAAAATTTCTTATTTTCAAATGTCTGCTAAAAAATTCTTCCGCGATGTGACAAGTCACCTTACTATGCGCGTCCATGTGCGAACGCATCATGTAAGAATAACATAAAAGATGGCGGTGTGTTGGCACAAAATAGTGCGAGGGTTCAGGGGTTAATACCATGCAAACGGTAAATTTGTGACGGGTTTGAATATCAGATTCGGTGTCAGCGACCCCGAAAACAATATTTTATTGGTCGGTGTTCTGGTGTAGTTACACTAAACATTATCTTTTTTTTCTATATTATTGAAATAAAAAAACAAAAAGAATTTAGTCACTACCAGCATTTCAGCCCGTCGTTGCCCGGGTGTTCGGAGGTTTATGTTGAGCAAAAAAAAAAAAAAAGTGGTAGTAGGAAGGCAGGCTCGAACACGTACTGCGAAGGAGGAAAAGAATGGGAAAAAACACGACGTCTTTGCTGTTACGACCACCGCCAAACGGAAGTGACGTAGGTTTAAATTAAGGCTAGACAATCGAAAAGCATGGATGACTTTTGAAAATATCGGCGAAAAAAGCGACCCCTCCGACTCCGTGTAGAAAAGTGCGCCGTTGAGGGTGAAGAAATTTATGTTTTCAGCCAATTTTTCGGTATTTGTCGTCTGAAAAACGATACTGATCTTGTGAAACTCCGTCGCCTCTATCGAAAGTTTTAGGCAGATATGCAAACATACATGCATTTATATACTGATAGCTCAAATTCCCGACTCAAACCGATTAAAAAGCTTGGCCTACCTCTGAATACACTTTATATAAAATTTCAAATGTTTAGACCAGAAATTGTCTGAGTAATTTGGTAGAGACCGCAGAGGTCAATTTTTTTTTTTAATTTAGCCCCTATTATGACCCCTTAATATTTATTGTTTTGGGGTCAAATCAAGTTATTAAGTTAGATGCATGTCCAAGGAACCTATATCTAAAATTTCAAGTGTTTAGACCCCAAATTGTCGGAGGAGTTTGGTAGAGTTCTCAAAGGTCAGATCGTTGAACTTTGACCCCTTAACAGCGAGATTTCTGGCCGAAAACCGATCACATCGATTTTCCCAAATCTCAGTACCCTGTATATCAAATTTCGAGTCTGTAGACTAAACATTGACAGAGTTATTGCGTACACAGACAGACAGACACATAGACACACAGACACCTTCACTTTTATAGATAGATAGATAGATAGATAGATAGATAGATTATAACTTTCAGTCAAAACTTTCTTTGTTGTTGTTGTTGTTGTTTGTTTTTTTTGTTTTTTTTTGCCAAATTAAATTTTACAAATTTGAATTTTATAACACAATAACAATGGGTAAAACTATACAAACACCGGGACAGCGAATTAACCCTACCCCTAACCCTAACCCTAACCCCTAACCCTAACCCTAACCCTAAACCTAACCCTAACCCTAACCCTAAACCTAACCCTAAACCCTAACCCTAACCCTAACCCTAACCCTAATCCTAACCCTAACCCTAACGCTGTCACGGTGTTTGTATAATAATACCTAACAATGTATTGGAACTCCACGTGGGGAATGCCGAGTTATATAAAATGAAAAACATTCGGTTTGCGTTAAGGGTATTAAGGCAAAATGTTCCCGACATAAAGTTTTGCGAAGTAACGAGTTCATTATGCAGGATTAACTAAATAAGGGTCTTGAGAGAATAGCATGGAGTTATTGATTACTGATTTTTATGCACAGAGTGTCGCACGCGGCTTGAAGATAATGTCAGTATTTTCTAAAAGAAAAAAAGGTTTTAAACAATGTAACCGAAATGCGTGTGTGTTCATCACATGAGAAAACAGGAGTTTGAAATAACATTATTTAAAAAGATTTAAATTCCCGGTCGATCTGGTAATTTTCCACGATGACTGCTGAAGAGAAAAAACTGTTTTATTTTGTGTGTAGCACGCGTAAATTTATTTTGTCTGTAGCACGTGTAAATTTATTTTGTCTGTAGCATGCGTAAATTTATTTTGTCTGTAGCATGCGTAAATTTATTTTCTCTGTAGCATGCGTAAATTTATTTTGTGTGTAGCACGCGTAAATTTATTTTGTCTGTAGCACGTGTCAATTTATTTTGTCTGTAGCATGCGTAAATTTATTTTGTGTGTAGCACGCGTAAATTTATTTAGTCTGTAGCATGCGTAAATTTATTTTGTCTGTAGCATACGTAAATTTATTGTGTATAGCATGCGTACATTTATTTTGCTGTAGCATGCGTGAATTTATTTTGTGTGTAGCATGCGTAAATTTATTTTGTGTGTAGCATATGTAAATTTATTTTGTCTGTAGCACGTGTAAATTTATTTTGTGTGTAGCATGTGTGAATTTATTTTGTGTGTAGCATGTGTGAATTTATTTTGTGTGTAGCATGTGTGAATTTATTTTGTGTGTAGCATGTGTGAATTTATTTTGTCTGTAGCATGTGTGAATTTATTTTGTGTGTAGCATGTGTAAATTTATTTTGTGTTTAGCACGCGTAAATTTATTTTGTGTGTAGCATATGTAAATTTATTTTGTGTGTAGCATGCGTAAATTTATTTTGTGTGTAGCATATGTAAATTTATTTTGTCTGTAGCACGTGTAAATTTATTTTGTGTGTAGCATGTGTGAATTTATTTTGTGTGTAGCATGTGTGAATTTATTTAGTGTGTAGCATGTGTGAATTTATTTTGTGTGTAGCATGTGTGAATTTATTTTGTCTGTAGCATGTGTGAATTTATTTTGTGTGTAGCATGTGTAAATTTATTTTGTGTGTAGCACGCGTGAATTTATTTTGTGTGTAGCATGCGTAAATTTATTTTGTGTGTAACATGCGTAAATTTATTTTGTGTGTAGCATGTGTAAATTTACTTTGTCTGTAGCCTGCGTGAATTTATTTTGTCTGTAGCATGCATAAATTAATTTTGTGTTTAGCAGGCGTGAATTTATTTTGTGTGTAGCACGCGTAAATTTATTTTGTGTGTAGCATGCGTAAATTTATTTTGTGTGTAGCACGCGTAAATTTATTTTGTGTGTAGCATGGGTAAATTTATTTTGTCCTGAGCATGCGTAAATTTATTTTGCCTGTAACATGCGTAAATTTATTTTGTGTGTAGCATGTGTAAATTTATTTTGTGTGTAGCATGTGTAAATTTATTTTGTGTGTAGCATGTGTAAATATATTTTGTGTGTAGCATGTGTAAATTTATTTTGTGTGTAGCACGCGTAAATTTATTTTGTGTGTAGCATGCGTAAATTTTTTTTGTGTGTAGCATGCGTAAATTTATTTTGTGTGTAGCATGCGTACATTTATTTTGTGTGCAGCATGCGTGAAATTATTTTCTCTGTAGCACGCGTGAATTTATTTTGTGTGTAGCATGCATACATTTATTTTGTCTGCAGCACGTGTAAATTTATTTTGTCTGTAGCATGCGTATATTTATTTTGTCTATAACATGCGTAAATTTATTTTGTGTGTAGGATGCGTAAATTTATTTTATGTGTAGCACGTGTAAATTTATTTTCTGTGTAGCCCGCGTACATTTATTTTGTGTGTAGCACGCGTAAATGTATTTTATCTGTAGTATGTGCAAATTAATTTTGTCTGTAGCACCTGAACATTTATTTTGTCTGTAGCATGCGTACATTTATTTTGTGTGTAGCATGCGTAAATTTATTTTGTGTGTAGCATGCGTAAATTAATTTTGTGTGTAGCATGTGTAAATTAATTTTGTGTGTAGCATGCGTACATTTATTTTGTCTGTAGCATGTGTACATTTATTTTGTCTGTACATGTGTACATTTATTTTGTCTGTAGCATGCGTAAATTTATTTTGTCTTTAGCATGTGTACATTAATTATGTGTGTAGCATGGGTAAATCTATTTTGTGTGTCGCATGCATGAATTTATTTTGTGTGTAGCATGCGTAAATTTATTTTGTGTGTAGAATGTGTGTATTTATTTTGTCTGTAGCATGCGTAAATTTAGGTTGTGTGTAGCATGCGTACATTTATTTTGTCTGTAGCATGCATAAATTAATTTTGTGTGTAGCATGCGTACATTTATTTTGTGTGTAGCACGTGTAAATAAATTTTGTCTGTAGCACATGTAAATTAATTTTGTGTGTAGCATGCGTAAATTTATTTTGTCTGTAGCAGGCGTACATTTAGTTTGTCTGTAGTATGCGTACATTTATTTTGTGTGTAGTATGAGCAAATTTATTTTGTGTGTAGTATGAGCAAATTTATTTTGTGTGTAGCATGCATGAATTTATTCTGTGTGTAGCATGCATAAATTTATTTTATCTGTAGCATGTGTAAATTAATTTTGTGTGTAGCATGCGTGAATTTATTTTGTGTGTAGCATGCGTCAATTAATTTTGTGTGTAGCATAGTTACATTTATTTTGTGTGTAGCATGCGTAAATCTATTTTGTGTGTAGCATGCGTAAATCTATTTTGTGTGTAGCATGCGTAAATTCATTTTGTCTGTAGCATGTGTGAATTTATTTTGTGTGTAGCATGCGTAAATTTATTTTGTGTGTAGTATGCGTTAATTTTTTTTGTGTGTAGCATGCGTACATTTATTTTATCAAATATACGCGTAAAATTATTTTGTGTGTAGCACGTGTAAATTTATTTTGTCTGTAGAACGTGTAAATTTATTTTGTCTGTAGCATGCGTGAATTTATTTTGTCTGTAGCATGCGTACATTTATTTTGTCTGTAGCATCCGTTAATGTGTTTTGTCTGTAGCATGCGTAAATTTATTTTGTCTGTAGCATCCGTAAATTTATTTTGTGTGTAGCACGCATGAATTTATTTAGTCTCTAGAACGTGTAAATTTATTTTGTCTGTAGCATGCGTACATTTATTTTGACTGTAGCATGTGTGAATTTATTGTGTCTGTAGCATGCGTGAATTTATTTTGTGTGTAGCATGCGCTTATTTTTGTTGTGTGAAGCATGCGTAAATTTGTTTTGTCCGTAGCACGTGCAAATTTATTATGTCTGTAGCATGCGTAAAATTATTTTGTCTGTAGAACGCGTACATTAGCTTTGTCTGTAGCATGCGTAAATTTATTTTGTGTGTAGCTTGCGTACAGTTATTTGGTGTGTAGCACGCGTAAATTTATTTTGTGTTTAGCACGCATTAATTTTTTTCGTCTGCAGCATGTGTAAATTAATTTTGTCTGAAGCATGCGTAAATTTATTTTGTCTGTAGCATGCGTAAATTTATTTTGTGTGTAGCACGCGTAAATTTATGTTGTGTGTAGCACGCATACATTTACTTTGTGTGTAGCACGCGTACATTTACTTTGTGCGTAGCACGCGTACATTTATTTTGTCTGTAGTACGTGTACATTACTTTTGTCTGTAGCATGCGTAAATTTGTTTTGTCTTTAGCACCTGTAAATTTATTTTGTCTGCAGCATGCGTGAACTTGCTTTGTGTGTAGCATGCGTAAATTTATTTTTTCTGTTGCATGCGTAAAATTATTGTGTCTGTACCACTTGTAAATTTATTTTGCCTATAGCACATGTAACTTTATTTTGCATGTAGCATGCGTAAATTTATTTTGTCTTTAGCACGTGTAAATTTCTTTTGTCTGTAGCACCCGTGAATTTATTTTGTCTGTGGCATGCTTAAATTTATTTGCTGTATAGCATGTGTAAATTTATTTTGTCTGCAGCATGTGTTAATTTATTTTGTGTTTAGCACCTGTAAACTTATTTTTTGTGTAGCACACGTAAATGTATTTTGTGTGTAACATGCGTAAATTTATTTTGTGTGTAGCATGCGTAAATTCCTTTTGTCTATAGCACGAGTGAATTTATTTTGTGTGGAGCATGTGTAAATTAATTTTGTGTGTAGCATGCGTACATTTATTTTGTGTGTAGCATGCGTAAATTTATTTTGGCTGTAGAATGTGTCAATTATTTTGTCTGTAGAAGGCGTAAATTTATTTTGTCTATAGCATGCGTACATTTATTTTGTGTGTAGCATGCGTAAATCTATTTTATGTGTAGCACGCGTAAATTTATTTTGTTTGTAGCAAGCATGAATTTATTTTCTCTGTAGCATGCATACATTTATTTTGTCTGTAGCACGCGTACATTTATTTTGTCTGTAGCACGCGTAAATTTATTTTGTGTGTAGCATGCAAAAATTTTTTTCCTCTGCAGCACGCGTAAATTTATTTTGTGTGTAGCATGCGTGAATTTATTTTGTGTGTAGCACGCGTACATTTATTTTGTCTGTAGCACGCGTACATTTACTTTGTCTGTAGCACGCGTAAATTTATTTTGTGTGTAACATGCATAAGTTTATTGTATGTGTAGTACGCGTAAATTTATTTTGTGTTTAGCATGCATAAATTTATTTTGTGTGTAGCATGCGTACATTAATTTTGTGTGTAGCATGCGTAACTTAATTTTATCTGTAGTACGCGTGAATTTATTTTGTGTGTAGCACGTGTTAATTTATTTTGTCTGTAGCATGCGTTAATTTATTTTGTCTGTAGCATGTGTGAATTGATTTTGCCTGTAGCATGCGTAAATTTGTTTTGCGCGTAGCATGCGTGAATTTATTTTGTATGTAGCATGCGTAAATTTGTTCTGTGTGTAGCATGCGTACATTTATTTTGTCTGTAGCATGCGTATATTTATTTTACCTACAGGCAAAATAAATAAATTTATTTCGTGTGTAGGATGCGTAAATTTATTTTGTCTGTAGCACGTGTAAATTTATTTTGTCGGTAGCATGCGTCAATTTATTTAGTGTGTAGCATGCGTAAATTTATTTTGTGCGTAGCATGCGTGAATTTATTTCGTCTGTTTCACGTGTAAATTTATTTTGTCTGTAGCATGCGTACATTTATTTTGTGTGTAGCATGCGTAAATTTATTTTGTCTGCAGCACGTGTAAATTTATTGTGTCTGCAACACGTGTAAATTTATTTTGTGTGTAGCATGCCTAAATTAAGTTTGTGTGTAGCATGCGTAAACTCATTTTGTGTGTAACATGCGTAAATCTATTTTGTGTATAGCATGCGTAAATTTATTTTGGGTGTAGCATGCGTAAATTTAGTTTGTGTGTGGAATGTGTGAATTTATTTTGTCTGTAACATGCGTAAATCTATTTTGTGTGTAGCATGCGTAAATTTATTTTGTCTGTAGCCTGTGTAAATTTATTTTGTCTGCAGCATGCGTACATTTATTTTGTGTGTAGCATGCGTGCATTTATTTTGTGTGTAGCACGCGTAAATATATTTTGTGTGTAGCACGTGTTAATTAATTTTTTTCTGTAGCACGTGTAAATTTATTATGTGTGTAGCACGTGTAAATTAATTCTATCTACAGATAAAATTATTTTACACATGCTACACACATATGCGTGAATTAATTTACACATGCTACACACACATGCGTGAATTTATTTCGTGTGTAGCATGCGTAAATTTATTTTGTCTGTAGCATGCGTGAATTTATTCTGTGTGTAGCATGCGTAAATTTATTTTGTGTGTAGCATGCGTAAATTTATTTTGTGTGTAGCACGCGTAAATTTATTTTGTCTGTAGCATGCGTAAATTCATTTTGTGTGTAGCATGCGGGTATTTATTTTGTCTGTAGCATGCGTAAATTTATTTTGTGTGTAGCATGCGTCAATTAATTTTGTGTGTAGCATTGTTACATTTATTTTGTGTGTAGCAAGCGTAAATTTAGTTTGTGTGTAGCATGCGTAAATCTATTTTGTCTGTAGTGACGTAAAATGGGGGGGGGGTTCACCTCAAATACACAAACGGAATGTTCAAGAAAGATTATCGCTACAGTCCTCTGTCTCTTCTCTCTTGGCTGGCCAGGAATCATCCCCCAGCACCCAGAAATGAACATCGTTTTATAGGTTCCATCTTCACGCACACACGAGATTATGCGAGAACGGACGAAATAAAAATGCTGGCCGCCATGTTTGTTCTTCCTTTTCTTCGCCTGTACTCACTCGCTGAGCACCCACGGTAAGACTTCTCTTTCTTGCTTCTAATCACATGCCTCCCTGATCTCAAGATCACATTTCATAGTCTCTCATCCACTGTGGCGGTCGCCTCTCTCTACTTGGCCTCTGAGGTGTCTCGTCCTCCTCCTGTGCCTGCATACTCCCCTCCACTGCTTCGCCCTCAACTGGTCTAACGTCAAGAATGTGCCTCGGGACTCTTCCCACCACAATGTTGTTACTAGTGTTCCTCCCAGTCACGCGACCCCTACTCCATTGTGTGGTGCAGCGCGCCCCCGGTGGCTTCACCCATACCTCGTCCCCGAGTTTAATTGTCCCTGTGGCCTCTACTTCTCGGCTTGCCGGCTCCACCCTGGGATGCCTCCAGGAATATGCAAACATTGACAGTTGCGGGACCATCTCTGGTACTTGTCCCAATTTAGGCGACATGTTATACCAGAAGACGGCTTGCTCAGGTGAGGTGCCTCCTCTTTCCGCAACTGCCTTTATGGTGCGGTGGTTTCTCTCTACGATCCCGTTGCCACTAGGTCTGTAGGCAGCTCTGAAAAATTGTTGGATCTTCCATTTCTTCAGTACTTCTGTCACTGCTACTGACTTGAATGCAGTCCCGTTGCCGGTTAACAACTCTTCCACGGGGCCTCGCTCCAAAAACACCTCATCAAAGATTGCCGCTATTTCATTGCCTGTTCCTCCACGTAGCTTCTTCCATAGGGCAAATCGCCCGGGCCCACAGTCAATCATGGTAAGGTAAAGTCCACCCCTGTAATGGGTGACATCGCATGCCAGTCTCTCCCAGGTCCCACTCACCTCCAATTGGCCAGCTTCATGCGTGCTTGGAGCAGGATCAATCAACTGACATCTGTCGCATGTCCTGACCACTTGCCTCACCTGCTCCTTGGTGATCCTTGGGTCGACTTTTTTCACTAAGTACCAAGTCCTCTCTACCCCCATATGGTGCAAATTGTGCAGTTCTCGCACACCAACATCATCTAGATCCGATGCAGCAACAACATCTTTCTTTGGCAACAGCCAACTCTTCTTCACTCTCGTGAGAGCATCTGCTCGGTTCTTTTCAGAAGCCACCATGTCTACGCGAAGCTTCAAACAAAACTCTTGCATCAGCTCAGCCAGCACCCCAAGCCTGCGCTTCACTAACATCTCAGCAGCCCCTCTCGTTTTTATCCTTTTTTCGCTTGAAATGAGAGACTTTAGCCAAGCAAACACCGTGGCGGAGTCTGTTTTGATGCAGATGTCACGTAGTCCCCATTTCAAGGCCAGATTGACTCCTTTTATTGTCGCGTCTAATTCCGCCACATTGATGTGGCTGACGTCATTCTTTTTCCTCAACCAGGCTGCATCTTCTGCAACTACTCCTCCAATTTCCAAAACGACCCCTGTTGCAATGCTGCTCGCATCGCACCACACGACTCCATCCAATGTTCGCGGTATGTTCCAGGTTCCCCGGACTGGGTCTTGCCGTTCTGCTTCTTTCAGGAGCTCTTCCATCATGGCGACCGTTCTTTCTCCCACCTTATCATTCCATCCTTGTCCTTTGGCGTGTCTCTTTATGTAGCTGCATGCTGGTCTAAGCCAGCTAGCAATGGGGTAATGTCCGATCAACTTTCCGCATATGGAAAAAAGTTCACGTCTGTTGAGCTCCTGCTTCAGTTGTGGGATTTCATTTCCCCTGCGAAACTCTAGGCCGCCTGACGCACCTCGTTTCAGTTTTAGGCCCAAAGCAGCCCCTCCGTCTAATTTTTCCGGCTCTTTGGCGACCAACCCAAACTTCTTCAAATGAGTTACCACCTCCTTGGCAGTTACCACAGTTTCATTCACCAGAATGTCGTCTATGTATGAGCTCACTACCCCATCTCCCTTTCCCATTGTTTCCAGAATCTTCCTGAGGATAGTTGACATAATCTTGGGTGCCGAATTTAACCCGAACCCTACTCGTGTAAGGCAGTAGGTTTTGCCTTTGTACTTGACTAACTGATATTTCCAGAGCTTCTTGGCAACATGGAGTTGCAAATAGGCAGATTTTAGATCTACCAATGTAGATGCGCCATTCATCTGCCTCCATTCCCTAATGGTCTCACTGCACACATCTACGGTGTCGCCTCCCGTATGGCACTTAACATGGCCATTCAGCTCTCGGAAATCCAGGACCGGTCTTACTTTCCCTTTAGTTGTTTGCAGAACGGCCATCAACGGCAAAATGCCCGACTCCACATCATCCGTCCAAGGCATCAGTATCCCTTCCTCAATCCATCGGTCGACTTCCTGCTCAAACTCCTTTCTCGCCCCTCCTCTAAGCGAATTTGTGTAGCACGCCACCCTGTTTGTCAGCGATGGCGCTTGATGTTTCCATGTCCACTCCACCGTCCACCGCTCTCCGTCGAATTCGGCTCGGAAGTCCTGATCTTTGATCGACAATTTTCTTTCCTCCCCGGCCTTGTTGATCCCTCTGGGGGCGTTCTCCGTCACCGCGCACTCAGCTAGTCCGAACCTCACATTGTCACATGTGATGGTAACACCTCCAAGGCGGCATATAACATCCATTCCAATGATGGCTTGGACACCAGGCACCAGGCGATCAGTGACAATTGCATGGACCCTCATCCGACGTTCAGCAATATCAATAGTGACGGTCTTCTTCCCTCGACACTTCACTCGCGACCCATCGAATGCCACTACTTCACCCTTCCCTTTCCATCTTCCGACCAGAGTAGTGTGCACCATGGTAGTGGTGCAGCCAGTGTCAATCAGGGCCATAATTTCCCGTCCTTCCACCGCAATCTTCTGTTTGGGCATCTGCTGCGGGTGCGCCTCTATTCTCGAATCGGGGCGGCCGCTGGCGCGTCGGCCTCCCCTCGCCAGTTTCCCGAACTTGTGCATTTTACCGCTAAATGGCCTCTTCGATTGCATTTGTAACACACTGTCCGTTGCAAGAACTTCCTGCAGTCTCTTCTCATGTGTGGTCCCCCGCATTCGAAGCATGCGATCCCCGGGTTTGGCAGATTCCTGCCCACATCCTGCTGTACCGTTGCTGTCGTTCCTCCAGGCTCCGTGGGCTGGGTGCTCACTAAAATTTTCGCAGTTCTAAGCAGCTCACTCACATCCAGCGTCTCCACCCCCGGTACCTGCTGCAACCTTTTCGATATTTCTTCCGGGAACCCGGTAACAAAAGTCATCTTGACTACGTGACTCGTGGCATGTCCTCTGATGCCCGACAACTCAACCAATCTCCTTATCTCATTCGCATAGACATCCACAGATTCACCAGTCCACCTCTTCTCTTTCAACTTATTAAAGGCCTCGAAAGGCCCCTCTGTGAAAGCTTCGATCAGTCGACCCTTGATGGCGTCTGCATCACCCTGTTCCCGCTCGCTGAGCTCCAAATAGAGGGCCAGTGCGTCCCCTTCCAGAAACAGTGGACTGCGGCCACATCATCCAGCTTCTGAATCCTTGCTACAAGGTTCACTTTTTTAAGCCACGCCACCACATCACCGTCGCCATTAAAAGGCTTAATCATATTGCTTAAACCTGCGTTGGCCATCGCCGAAATAGCTTGACGTAAAATGGGGGGGGGGGTTCACAAACAAACGGAATGTTCAAGAAAGATTATCGCTACAGTCCTCTGTCTCTTCTCTCTTGGCTGGCCGGGAATCATCCCCTAGCACCCAGAAATGAACATCGTTTTATAGGTTCCATCTTCACGCACACACGAGATTATGCGAGAGAACGGACGAAATAAAAATGCTGGCCGCCATGTTTGTTCTTCCTTTTCTTCACCTGTAGTCACTCGCTGAGCACCCACGGTAAGACTTCTCTTTCTTGCTTCTAACCACATGTAGCATGCGTAAATTTATTTTGTGTGTAGCATGCGTGAATTTATTTTGTCTGTAGCATGTGTGAATTTTTTTTGTGTATAGCATGCGTAAATTTATTTTGTCTGTAGTACGCGTAAATTTATTTTGTGTGTAGCACGTGTAAATTTATTTTGTCTGTAGCACGTGTAAATTTATTTTGTCTGTAGCATGCGTAAATTTATTTTATCTGTAGCATGTGTAAATTAATTTTGTATGTAGCATGCGTAAATTTATTTTGTGTTTAGCACGCGTCAATTAATTTTGTGTGTAGCATGATTACATTTATTTTGTCTGTAGCATGCGTACATTTATTTTGTTTGTAGCACACATAAATTTATTTTGTGTTTATCATGCGTAAATTTATTTCGTCTGTACCATGCATAAATTTATTTTGTCTGTAGCAGGCGTACATTTATTTTGTGTGTAGAATGCGTAAATTTATTTTGTGTGTAGCACGCGTAAATTTATTTTGGTGTAGCACGTGTAAATTTATTTTGTCTGTGTTAAATACAGAAGTAATCAACCATCTCAACAAAAATAACATTCTTAGTGACACTCAATATGGTATCCGTTCTGCTAGATCTACAGCAGATGTGCTTACAGTTATATATCATAGGATTAGCAAATCTCTCAACGGAGGCAACCTTTCTAGGGCAATTGCTCTTGACATATCTAAGGCCTTTGATAGGGTATGGCATAAAGGTTTACTTCATAAGATCTCTAGCTATGGTATTGCTGGAAATGTCTTCTCAATTATTAAATCATTTCTTTCTGATAGATTCATAAGAGTAGTAGTTGAGGGGCAAAAATCAGAAGCTCACAGTATTTAATGCCGGTGTCCCTCAGGGGTCCATCCTGGGCCCAACTCCTTTCCTTATCTACATTAATGATCTTCCAAATCACATCCTTACATCATTTGTAGACATCTATGCTGACGACACTACCATTTATGGTAGCACATCTTAGACAGTAAACGACCAAGTTCTCTCCAATTCTCTCTCCTCTGATCTTGAGCACGTAGTACAATGGGGTAAGGAGTGGCTGGTTACTTTTAATGCATCTAAAACCAAGCTTCTCTCTTTACATCATCAACATTCTGATCCACATCTGGCATCAATTTAAATGAATGGCTCTCGTCTTCAGGATGCCTCAAGTTTTGACAAACTTCTTGGCTTGACCATTACTCCTGATCTTAAATGGAACACGTACATCAAATCTGTTGCCAAGGCCGCTGGAAAAATGGTGGGATCTTTCTATCGATCCGGTAGATATCTCACTGCTGATGCTATTCTCTATCTATATAAGAGCCAGGTACGTCCAAGGATGGAATACTGTTGCCACATCTGGGCAGGAGCTGCTAGAAAGGACTTGGCCTGCCTTGATAGAGTTCAAAATAGACTTCGTAACCTCGTAGGAGATGTCCTTTTCTCTTCCTTGCAACCTCTATCTCACAGAAGAGATGTTGCGAGTTTGTCTCTGATGTATCGTTATTTTCATGGAAAGTGTTCGACTGAGCTTCAATCTATGGTCCCCCCTCGCCAAACTTTCACAAGAAACACTCGTCTAGCTGTAAACACTATCAATAATTCCCCCACTCTTTATCTGTGCCTAAACCTAAACGTAGATTCCATGAACAAAGCTTCTTTCTTAGAACTGCACAACTGAATTGTCTTCCGTTTTCCTGCTTTCCGGCTGATGGTTGTCTTCAAGTCTAACGTAAATAAGTTCTTGATGAGCCGCTCCATATAAGTTATCAAATTTACAAAATTTTCATTACTAATGATTACTATATTGTCCAATTTCTACTGTACACTCTTTAACCCTTATCCTTGAGTGGCCTCTTGGCCTTGATAATGGGGTGATGCCGATGTAAAAAAAAAGCATGCGTGAATTTATTTTGTCTGTAGCATGCGTACATTTATTTTCTGTGTAGAATGCGTAAATGTATTTTGTGTGTAGCACGTATGAATTTATTTAGTTCTATCACGTGTAAATGTATTTTGTCTGCAGCATGCGTACATTTTTTTTGTCAGTAGCATGTGTAAATTACTTGTGTCTATAGCATGTGTGAATTTTTTTTGTGTGTAGCATGCGCTTATTTTTGTTGTGTGAAGCACGCGTAAATTAATTTTGTCTGTAGCATGTGTAAATTTATTTTGTCTGTAGCATGCGTGAATTTATTTTGTCTGTAGCATGCGTGAATTTATTTTGTCTGTAGAACGTGTACATTAGCTTTGTCTGTAGCATGCATAAATTTATTTTGTGTGTAGCTTGCTCACATTTATTTTGTGTGTAGCACGCGTAAATTAATTTTGTGTGTAGCACGCATGAATTTATTTCGTCTGCAGCACGTGTAAATTAATTTTGTCTATAGCATGCGTAAATTTATTTTGTCTGTAGCATGCGTAAATTTATTTTGTGTGTAGCACGCATAAATTTATGTTGTGTGTAGCACGCGTACATTTATTTTGTGTGTAGCACGCATACAGTTATTTTGTCTTTAGCACCTGTAAATTTATTTTGTCTTTAGCATGTGTGAACTTATTTTGTGTGTAGCATGCGTAAATTTATTTTGTGTGTAGCATGCGTAAAATTATTGTCCCTGTACCACTTGTAAATTTATTTTGTCTATAGCACATGTAAATTTATTTTGTCTGTAGCACATGTAAATTTATTTTGCATGTAGCATGCGTAAATTTATTTTGTCTTTAGCACGTGTAAATTTCTTTTGTCTGTAGCACCCGTAAATTTATTTCGTCTGTGGCATGCCTACATTTATTTGCTGTATAGCATGTGTAAATTTATTTCGTTTGTATCATGCGTAAATTTATTTTGTCTGCAGCATGTGTTAATTTATTTTGTGTTTAGCACCTGTAAACTTATTTTGTGTGTAGCACACGTAAATCTATTTTGTGTGTAGCATGCGTAAATTTATTTTGTCTATAGAACGTGTAAATTTATTTTGTCTGTAGTATGTGTAAATTTACTTTGTGTGTAGCATATGTGAATTAATTTTGTGTGTAGCATGCGTAAATTTATTGGGTCTATAGAATGCGTGAATTTGTTTTGTCTGTAGCATGTGTAAATTAATTTTGTGTGTAGCATGCGTACATTTATTTTGTGTGTAGCATGCGTAAACTCATTTTGTCTGTAGCAGGTGTAAATTTTTTTGTCTGTAGCATGCGTAAATTTATTTTGTCTGTAGCATGCGTACATTTATTTTGGGTGTAGCATGCGTAAATTTATTTGGTGTGTAGCATGTGTAAATTTATTTTGTGTGTAGCACGTGTAAATGTATTTTGTCTGTAGCATGCGTAAATTAATTTTCTGTGTAGCATGCGTACATTTATTTTGTGTGTAGCATTCGTGAATTCATTTTGTGTGTAGCATGCGTGAATTTATTTTGTGTGTAGCACGCGTAAATTTATTTTGTGTGTAGCATGCATTAATTTATTTAGTCGGTAGCATGCATGCATTTATTTTGTCTTTAGTAGGCGTGAATTTATTTTGTGTGTAGCATGCGTGAATTTATTTTGCCTGTAGCATGCGTGAATTTATTTTGTGTGTAGCATGGTTACATTTATTTTGTGTGTAGCATGCGTAAATTTATTTTGTGTGTAGCATGCGTAAATTTATTTTGTGTGTAGCATGCATTAATTTATTTTGTGTGTAGCATGCATGAATTTATTTTGTCTGTAGCATGTGTAAATTTATTTTGTGTGTAGTATGCATAAATTTATGTTGTCTGTAGCATGCGTACATTTATTTTGTGTGTTGCACGCGTAAATTTATTTTGTGTGTAGCATGCGTAAATTTATTTCGTCTGTACCATGCATAAATTTATTTTGTCTGTAGCATTCGTACATTTATTTAGTGTGTAGCATGCGTAAATTTATTTTGTGTGTAGCATGCGTAAGTTTATTTTGTCTGTAGCATGTGTACATTTATTTTGTGTGTAGCACGCGTAAATTTATTCTTACTGTAGCACGTGTAAATTAATTTTGTCAGTAGCATGCGTGAATTTATTTTGTCTGTAGCATGCGTACATTTATTTTGTCTGTAGCATGCGTAAATATGTTTTGTCAGTAGCATGCGTAAATTTATTTTGTCTGTACCATTCGTAAATTTATTTTGTCTGTACCATCCGTAAATTTATTTTGTGTGTAGAATGCGTATATTTATTTTGTGTGTAGCACGCGTGATTTTATTTCGTGTAGCACGTGTAAATTTATTTTGTCTGTAGCATGCGTACATTTATTTTCTCTGTAGCATGTGTAAATTTATTGTGTCTGTAGCACGCGTAAATTTATTTTGTGTGTAGCATGCTTTTATTTTTTTTGTGTGAAGCACGTGTAAATTTATTTTGTCTGTAGCACGTGTAAATTTATTTTGTCTGTAGCATGCATGAATTTATTTTGTCTGTAGAACGCGTACATTCACTTTGTGTGTAGTATGCGTAAATTTATTTTGTGTGTAGCTTGTAAAGCCGTTTCACAAGTAAGTCGGATTCTACCTTTTTAGGCGACTGCGTGTGAAAAGAAAGAAAAGGCTTGAAGTTTTGTTCCAAGTTCTGCAGAAGGTCAGGTCCTGTAGAATCAGCAGAAAAGAAAGTCCTGTAAAGTCAGCAGACGAGCAAGTCCCAAAAAATCACACACACACTAAAGTACTCTTAAAGCTGCAGCAGTTCACCGATACGATCACACTGACGTCGATCCTAGAAAAGACACCCCCATGTTCCAAACACACTCCCTTTATCCTTCCGGCGTTCGTCCTCGGCCAATCAGCAGCCAAAGAACGGTCACGTGGAGCCCAGTGATGATCGCACCATCTACAAAATGAGGACGGCGCCATTTTGGAATTTCTTTCATGTTTCGGCCATGCACGTACGCACACCGTAGGAGCGTTCCAAGGTAAGGCATGACGCGCAGACACGTGGGCGCTTCCTCCCTTCATTTTCTTCGACTCTACACCCCCCCTCCTGATCTCAAGATCACACATGCGGCATTGCGGCCGCGGTCGTTTGATGCGGGCGCTCCTACGGAGGGGGATTAGCTGGGCTTCTTCATCTCCACCAGTGCCACCCGCGTCAGTGCCCACAGTCCTACCATCCGGCTGCACTTCATCTTCCTCCGAGCTACCTGGGTCAGTGTCCACAGTCCTACCATCCGGCTGCGCTTCATCTTCATCTGAGCTCTCAGAAGTGGTGCTGGAGCTATCGCCATCCGTGCTGAGGTTCTCAGCCATAGGCCGGATCCACATTTCATCACTGGATGATTCATTACTTTCACTGTTCACCATTTGGTTTATATCAAGGGCGGGCCGGACATCCCTTACATGGCGTGGGACACCATCAACCAGCACAGCCTGCTCACCGATTATGCCGGTGATCCGTCCCTGTCTGAACCTGGTCGTGCATCGGTTATTGGGAGGCCTTACCCAGACGGTGTCCCCTGACTTGTACCGTCCTTGCGTCTTCTTCTGATTAGGCGGGCAGGCGTCAATGCCCTTAACACGCACTCGATAGCGATGTATCGCATTAGCAGGTGCACTTTCAGCAGTCGCGTCATCCTTTGGCATTGTATTGTACCTATATACCGCCTCCGCAATCGTGCATTGCTTCCTTGCTGCTATCCGTTTCACACTTTGGTGGCACCGCTCTGCTATACCGTTGCCACTCGGCACATACGCACACCTGTGTCTAAGCCGGGTCCCCCACTCGTCCATGAAACGCCTGAATTCCCCACTGCAAAAGGCTGTGTCGTTGTCCGTGAGAATCTCTTCGGGTGGCCCCCACTCGTAAAATATAGACTCTAATTGGTGGATGACACTAGCCGAGTCCTGTCCTGTTAACAGTCGCCAGATTGCAAACCTCGTCGGTCCGCAATCGATTCGTGTGAGGAAGTGCTGACCACCATAGTGGGTTATGTCCATGCCCAGCCGGCTCCAAGTCCCGTCGATTTCCAGCCGACCTTTCTGCCATTTGGTGGGAGCCGGGTCGATTGACTGGCATATTTGGTATTCCTTGACCACTGATTCTACTCTGTTTTTGGACACTGACGGGTTGGTTAAGTGTGCGAAATAATATGTCCGTCTCACTCCGGGATGTCCAGTGTCGTGGTGTACCCTCTTGATTTCATCCGTCTCCTCAATAGAGGCAGCACATAACGATCCTGGTTCGGCTTCTTTCTTCATTGCGTCGAACCACCTCTGGGGCACACGGGTGAGTTTATCTGCAAGATTGCGGGTGGAAGCGACAAGCACCGCGTTCACCGATAGGTTGTACTCTTCCACCAACTTCCTTAGTGTCTCCAACCTTCGTCTGATTAGCATTTCGGCAGCCGCCTTGGTGGGTACTCTTGTTTTGCCTGTTAGTGTGTCAACTATCCAGTGGTACACGCACAGCGAATCTGTGTGCAAGCACAATTCTTTAACCTTCCACTGGAGTGCCATATTTACTCCCTTTATCACCGCATCCAACTCCGCTAGGTTGATGTGAGCGGCATCATCCAGTGGTCGCAACCAGCAGGCGTCCTCAATCACAGACCCGTTCATCTCCAATAGTGCCCCGATCGCGAGGGAGCTCGCATCCACCCACACATTTAGTCTGTCTCCCTGGACGCACCAATCTCCTTTAGCGGGGTCCTCCTGCTAGACTCTTTTACCATGCGAAGCAACAGATTGTCCACCGTCTCGTCATCCCAGCCTTTGGTAACTGCACTCGCCCTCCTCTTCATGCTGGCTGTTGCGACCCGGGTCCATCCACATACTGGCAAGTGTCATCCACATACTGGCAAGTGTCCTACCAGTTTTCCACACAGGGAAAATATGGCCCGCCTCGTGAGGATATGGGGCACTTCGGGGACTGCAGTTCCGCGCCCCCACCTCAAGGTCCCTCGCTTCTGTTGAACGCTCAACCCCAAAATACGAGCGCCATCCTCCAAGCGTTCTGGATCCTTTACAAATCAGTCCAAGTTCGGCAAGCTTAGCCCTCACACGTGATGATGGCACAACGTCTTCATTCACGTATATGTCGTCAAGGTATGCTGATGTCCCCTCTTTTACGGTCTTATCCTGTGACAATACAGCATTGACGATCGTCTTCATGATTTGGGGCGCAACGTTCAGCCCAAAGCCCAGTCGCGTGAGGCAATACCTCCTACCGGAAAACACTACCGTCTGAAACGGCCACAGTGTCTCGCTAACCCAGACCTGCAGATATGCCCTTCTAAGGTCCAACAGGGACACATTAGAACCCAGCTAGCGCCATTCTCGCAGTTTGCTAGCACACACGTCGGCATCGCCTGTGAACGCATCAACATATGAGTTCAGTTCTCGGTAATCCATCACCGACCTGACTTTTGCTTTGTTCTGTTGAGCAACAGCCATTAATGGGATCAGACCCTTGGGGGGTCCAAGTTTTTTGTAGGGGTAGGGAATCAACCAGCCACCCTCGATCCATCTGCGAAGTTCTTCTTCGTACGCAGGCCTCATGTGGTCGGGCACATAGTATTCCGTTATGCCATTTTGCAGTTTGGCCGGTTCTCGGTCTTCCGACCACTTCCATGAGGCAGTCCAGGCCCTCTTTTGCTCGTCAAATTCGACGCTGAAGTCTGGTTGGTTGATCTTTAGTGCAGCACACACTGGGGCTTTCTCCTGAAAATGTACCGCCCCCGTCGCCGTTATGTAGACGCCACCAAGAGCTCTGATGGCATCATATCCTAGGAGCAGATCAAAACTCAGGGGTTTTTCTGGTACCACCAGTGCCTCTAGGTTAGCGGAGATTCCATTTTTCGTCTGAATGTTTACGCTGCCCACCCCGCAACATGTGCGTGTCTCTCCACTGATGGTAGTCACTCGGACGTTCTTCTTTCTCCAAGTGTGGCAGAGATCTGCACATATGATAGTGCGGGAGCACCCAGAGTCGAGGAGTGCTGAGCGCAGTGTTTCGTTGACATATATCGAAACGATCGGCAGCGTCTCATTTAATTTCTGCGTGGGGAAGAGGTTGACGCTGACACCTTGTCCCCGGTTCCGTTTCCCGGACAGTCTTGAGCTATATGGCCGGCTTCCTTACACCGGTAGCAGCGAACGGCCGCAGTTCCTTGCAATATGGCCCTGTCCATGGCATTTGTAGCATATGATTCCGCCACGTGGACTGGGTCCCTGATACGGTTTCTTATCATTCGGCGTGGACCGGGCAGCAGCAATTATCGGTTCCCTCATCTCGGAATAATTCTTCATTACAGTCCTGGCCCGATCCACTAGGTCATTAAGGGGCAACGAATCCACACTTGAGCTGGCTCGTAATAGTCGCTTTGCTTCTGTCGGGAGTCCTGCTAGGAATTTGCATGCTAAGGCCCGCTCGGGCAGTCGAACTCCGGTATTAATTTGAGGTCAATTTTTTCCCCCATTTCGCCGAAATAGCTTAAAGCCGTTTCACAAGTAAGTCGGATTCTACCTTTTTAGGCGACTACGTGTGAAAAGAAAGAAAAGGCCTGAAGTTTTGTTCCAAGTTCTGCAGAAGGTCAGGTCCTGTAGAATCAGCAGAAAAGAAAGTCCTGTAAAGTCAGCAGACGAGCAAGTCCCAAAAAATCACACACACACTAAAGTACTCTTAAAGCTGCAGCAGTTCACCGATATGATCACACTGACGTCGATCCTAGAAAAGACACCCCCATGTTCCAAACACACTCCCTTTATCCTTCCGGCGTTCGTCCTCGGCCAATCAGCGGCCAAAGAACGGTCACGTGGGGCCCAGTGATGATCGCACAATCTACAAAATGAGGACGGCGCCATTTTGGAATTTCTTTCATGTTTCGGCCATGCACGTACGCACACCGTAGGAGCGTTCCAAAGTAAGGCATGACGCGCAGACACGTGGGCGCTTCCTCCTTTCATTTTCTTCGACTCTACAGCTTGCGTACATTTATTTTGTGTGTACCACCCGTAAATTTATTTTGTGTGTAGTACGCATTAATTTTTTTGTCTGCAGCACGTGTAAATTAATTTTGTCTGTAGCATGCGTAAATTTATTTTGTCTGTAGCATGCGTAAATTTATTTTGTCTGTAGCATGCGTCAATTTATTTTGTGTGTAGCATGTGTACATTTATGTTGTGTGTAGCACGCGTAAATTTATTTTGTGTGTAGCATGCGTAAATTTATTTTGTCTGTAGCATGCGTAAATTTATTTTGTCTGTAGCATGCGTGAAATTATTGTGTCTGTACCACTTGTAAATTTATTTTGTCTATAGCACATGTAAATTTATTTTGTCTGTAGCACATGTTAATTTATTTTGCATGTAGCATGCGTAAATTTCTTTTGTCTGTAGCACCCGTGAATTTATTTTGTCTGTGCTATGCTTAAAGTTATTTTGTGTGTAGCATGTGTAAATTTATTTCGTTTGTAGCCTGCGTGAATTTATTTTGTCCGCAGCATGTGTTAATTTATTTTGTGTTTAGCACCTGTAAATTTATTTTGTGTGTAGCACGCGTAAATTTATTTGGAGTGTAGCTTGTGTAAATTTATTTTGTCTGTAGTACGTGTACATTTATTTTGTGTGTAGCTCGTGTAAATTTTTTTTGTGTGTAGCATACGTAAATTTATTTTTTGTATAGCAAGCGTGAATTTGTTTTGTCTGTAGCATGTGTACCTTAATGTTGTGTGTAGTATGCGTACATTTATTTTGTGTGTAGCATGCGTAAATGTATTTTGTCCGTAGCATGTGTAAAGTTATTTTGTCTGTAGCATGCGTAAATTTATTTTGTCTGTAGCATGCGTAAATTTATTTTGTGTGTAGCATGCGTAACTTTATTTTGTGTGTAGCACGCATTAATTTATTTTGTGTGGAGCACATGTAAATATATTTTGACTGTAGCATGCGTACATTTATTTTGTCTGTAGCATTTGTAAATTTCTTTTGTCTGTAACAAATGTAAATTTATTTTATGTGTAGGACGCGTGAATTTATTTTGTGTGTAGCATGTGTAAATGCATTTAGTCTGTAGCATACGTACATTTATTTTGTCTGCAGCATGTGTAAATTTATTTTGTCTTTAGCATGCGTCAATGTATTTTGTGTGTAGCATGCGTAAATTTATTTTGTGTGTAGCACCTGTAAATTTATTTTGTGTGTAGCACGTGCAACTCTATTTTGTCTGTAGCATGTGTAAATTTATTTTGTCTGTAGCATGCGTACATTTATTTTGTCTGTAGTATGTGTAAAGTTTTTTTGTCTGTGGCACGCGTAAATTTATTTTGTGTGTAGCATGCGTATATTAATTTTGTCTTTCGCATGCGTACATTATTTTGTGTGTAGCACGCGTAAATTTTTGTTGTGTGTAGCAAGTGTAAATTTGTATTGTATGTAGCATGAGTTCATTATTTTGTCTGTAGCATGTGTAAATGTATTTTGTCTGTAGCATGCATGAATTCATTTTGTGTGTAGCACGTTTACATTTATTTTTTCTGTAACATGCTTACATTTATTTTGTCTGTAGCATGCGTACCTTTATTTTATGTGTAGCACGCATAAATTTATTTTGTGTGTAGGATGTGTAAATGTATTTAGTCTGTAGCATGCATACATTTATTTTGTCTGTAGCATGTGTACATTTATTTTGTCTGTAGCATGCGTCAATTTATTTTATCTGTAGCATGCGTAAATTTATTGTGTGTAGCACGCGTAAATTTCTTTTGTGCTTACCACATGTAAATTTATATTGTCTGTAGCACGTGTAAAATGATTTTGTCTGTAGCATGCGTACATATATTTTGTCTGTACCATATGTAAAGTTATTTTGTCTGTTGCATGCGTAAATATATTTTGTGTGTAGCACGCGTTAATTTATTTTGTCTGTAGCACGTGTCAATTTATGTTTTCTGTAGCATGCATCAATTTATTTTGTGTGTAGCCTGCGTAAATTTATTTTGTGTGTAGCTCACGTAAATTTATTTTGTCTGTAGCATGCGTGAATTAATTTTGTGTGTAGCATGCGTAAATTCATTTTGTGTGTAGCACGCATAAATTTATGTTGTGTGTAGCACGTGTAAATTAGTTTTGTCTGTAGCATGCGTGAATGTATTTTGTCTGTAGCATGCATAAATTTATTTTGTGTGTAGCATGCGTAAATTTATTTTGTGTGTAGCACGCATTAATTTATTTTCTGTGTAGCATGTGTAAATTTTTTTGTCTGTAGCATGCTTAAATTTATTTTGTCTGTAGCATTTGTAAATTTATTTTGTGTGTAGCATGCGTACATTTATTTTATGCGTAGGTCGAATAACTTTATTTTGTGTGTAGCATGTGTAAATATATTTGTTTTATCTGTAGCATGTGTAAATTAATTTTGTCTGTAGCATGCGTAAATTTATTTTGTGTGTAGCATGCGTGAATTTGTGTGTAGCACGTGTAAATTTATTATTACTGTAGCATGCGTAAATTTATTTTATCTGTAGCATGTGTAAGTTATTTTGTCTCTTGCATGCGTAAATTTATTTAGCGTGTAGTGCGTAAATTAATTTTGTGTGTAGCACGTGTAAATTTATTTGTCTGTAGCATGCGTACATATATTTTGTCTGTAGCATGTGTAAATTAATTTTGTGTGTAGCCCGCATAAATATATGTTGTGTGTAGCATGTGTAAATTTGTTTTGTATGTAGCATGCGTACATTTATTTTGTCAGTAGCATATGTAAATGTAGTTTTTTTGTAGCATGCATGAATTAATTTTGTGTGTAGCATGCGTAAATTATTTTTGTGTGCAGCACGCATGAAATTATTTTGTGTATAGCACGTGTAAATTGATTTTGTCTGTAGCATGCTGACATTTATTTTGTCTGTAGCATTTGTAAATGTATTTTGTCTGTAACATGCTTACATTTATTTTGTCTGTAGCATTTGTAAATTTATTTTGTCTGTAGCATGCGTACATTTATTTTATGTGTAGCATCCGTAAGTTTATATTGTGTGTAACACGCGTAAATTAATTTTGTCTGTAGCATGTGTAAATTTATTCTGTCTGTAGCATGCGTACATTTGTTTTGTCTGTAGCATGTGTAAATTCATTTTGTGTGTAGCATGTGTAAATTAATTTTGTCGGTAGCACGCGTAAATTTATTTTGTGTGTAGCATGTGTAAATGTATTTATGCGAAAATTTATTTTATCTGTAGCATGTGTAAATTAAATTTGTCAGTAGCATGCGTAAATTTATTTTTTGTGTGGCATGCGTGAATTTATTTTGTGTGTAGCACGTGTAAATTTATTGTTTCTGTAGCATGCGTAAATTTATTTTGTCTGTAGCATGTGTTAATTTATTTTGCATGTAGCTATCGTGAATTTATTTTGTGTGTAGCACGTGTAAATTTATTTTGTCTGTAGCATGCGTACATTTATTTTGTCTTGAGCATGCTTAAATGTATTTTGTCTGTACCATGCGTAAATATATTTTGTGTGTAGCATGCGTAAATTTTATTGTGTGTAGAACGCGTGAATTTATTTTGTGTGTAGCACGTGTAAATTTATTTTTTCTGTAGCATGCGTACATTTATTTTGTCTGTAGCATGTGTAAATTTATTTTGTCTATTGCATGCGTAAATTTAGTTTGTGTGTAGCATGTGTAAATTAATTTTGTCTGTAGCATGAGTAAATTTATTTTGTGTGTAGCACGCGTAAATTCATTTTGTTTGTAGCACGTGTAAATTTCTTTTGTCTGTAGCATGCGTACATTTATTTTTCTGTAGCATGTGTAAATTCATTTTGTCTGTAGCATGCGTAACTTTATTTTCTATGTAGCATGTGTAAATTGATTTTGTCTGTAGCATGCGTTAATTTATTTTGTCTGCAGCATGCGTGAATTTGTTTGGTGTGTAGCATTCATAAATTTATTTTGTGTGCAGCACGCGTAATTTTATGTTGTGTGTAGCACGTGTGAATTTGTTTTGTCTGTAGCATGCGTACATTTATTTTGTCTGTAGCATGCATAAATTTATTTTGTGTGTAGCATGCGTAGATTCATTTTGTGTGTAGCACGCATGAATTTATTTTTTGTGTAGCACGTGTAAATTTATTTTGTCTGTAACAGGCTTACATTTATTTTTTCTGTAGCATTTGTCAATTTATTTTGTCTGTAGCATGCGTACATTAATTTTATGTGTAGCACGCGTGAATGTATTTTGTGTGTAGCATGTGTAAATGTATTAGTCTCTAGCATACGTACATTTATGTTGTCTGTAACATGTGTAAATTTTTTTTGTCTGTAGCATGCGTAAATTTATTTTGCGTGTAGCATGCGTAAATTTATTTTGTGTGTAGCACGTGTAATTTTATTTTGTGTGTAGCACGTGTAAATTTATTTTGTCTGTAGGATTAGTACATTTATTTTGTCTATAGCATGCGTAAAATATTTTGTCTGTTGCATGTGTAAATTAATTTTGTCTGCAGCATGTGTGAAGTTATTTTGTCTGCTGCATGCGTAAATTAATTTGGTGTGTAGCATGCATAAATTTGTATTGTTTGTAGCACGCGTACATTTATTTTGTCTGTAGCACGTGTAAATTTATTTTGTCTGTAGCATGCGTACAATTGTTTTGTCTGTAGCATGTGTAAATTCATTTTGTGTGTAGCTTGTGTAAATTGATTTTGTCTTTAGCACCCGTAAATTTATTTTGTGTGTAGCATGTGTAAATATATTTAGTCTGTAGCATGCGTAAATTTATTTTATCTGTGGCATGTGTAAATTAATTTTGTCAGTAGCATGCGTAAATTTATTTTGTGTGTTGCATGCGTAAATTTATTTTGCGTGTAGCATGCGTAAATTTATTTTGTGTGTAGCAGGTGTAAATTTATTTTGTCTGTAGGATTCGAACATTTATTTTGTCTGTAGAATTTGTAAATTCATTTTGTCTGTAGCATGCGTAGATTTATTTTGTGTGTAGCATGTGTAAATTTATTTTGTTTGTAGCATGCGTGAATTTATTTTGTCTGTAGCATGCGTGAATTTGTTTTGTGTGCAGCATGCATAAATTTATTTTGTGTGTAGCACGCGTAAATTTATGTTGTGTTTAGCACATTTAAATTTGTTTTGTCTGTAGCATGCGTACATTTATTTTGTCTGTAGCATGCATCAATTTATTTTGTGTGTAGCATGCGTAAATTTATTTTGTGTGTGGCACGCATGAATTTATTTTGTGTGTAGCACGTGTAAATTTATTTTGTCTGTAGCACACTTACATTTATTTTGTCTGTAGCATTTGTAAATTTATTTTGTCTGTACCATGCGTGCATTTATTTTATGTGTAGCATGCGTACATTTATTTTATGTGTAGCATGCGTTAATTTATTTTGTGTGTAGCATGTGTAAATATATTTAGTCTGTAGCATGCGTAAATTTATTTTGTCTGTAGCATATGTAAATTTATTTTGTCGGTAACATGCGTCAATTTATTTTATCTGTAGCATGCGTAACTTGATTTGGTGTGTAGCATGCATGAATTTATTTTGTGTGTAGCACATGTAAATTTATTTTGTCTGTAGCACGTGTAAATTAATTTTGTCTGTAGCATGCGTACATTTATTTTGTCTGTAGCATGTGTAAACTTATTTTGTCTGTTGCATGCGTAAATTTATTTTGTGTGTACCATGCGTAAATTTGTTTAGTCTGTAGCACGTGTAAATTTATTTTGTGTGGAGCACGTGTAATTTTATTTTGTCTGTAGCATGCGTAACTTAATTTTGTCTGTAGCATGCGTAAATTTGTGTTTTGTGTAGCATGCGTAAATTTGTTTTGTGTGTAGCACCTGTAAATTTATTTTGCCGGTAGCATGCGTACATTTATTTTGTCTGTAGCATGCGTAAATTTGTTTCCTGTGCAACATGCGTACATTTATTTTGTCTGTAGCATGCGTAAATTTGTTTTCTGTGCAGCATGCGTGAATTTATTTTGTGTGTAGCACGCGTAAATATATTGTGTGTAGCACGCGTAAATTTATTTTGTCTGTAGCACGTGTAAATTTATATTGTCTGTAGCATGCGTACACTTATTTTTTGTGTATCATGCGTAAATTTGTTGTGTGTGCAGCATGCGTAAATTTATTTTGTGTGTAGCACGCGTAAATCATTTTGTGTGTAGCACGTATAAATTTTTTTTGTCTGTAGCATGCGTATATTTATTTTGTGTTTAGCGAGCATAAATTTATTGTGTGTGTAGCACGCGTAAATTTATTTTGTGTGTATCACGTGTAAATTTATTTTGTCTGGAGCATGCGTGCATTTATTTTGTCTGTAGCATGCGTGAATTTTTTTGTGTGTAGCATGCGTAAATTTATTTTGTGTGTAACACGCGTGACTTTACTTTATCTTTAGCACGTCTAAATTTATTATGTCTGTAGCATGCGTGAATTTATTTTGTCTGTAGCATGTGTAAATTAATTTTGTCTGTAGCATGTGTACATTTATTTTGTATGTAGCATCCGTAAATTTTTTTTGTGTGCAGCATGCGTAAATTTATTTTGTGTGTAGCATGCGTAAATTTGTTTTGTGTGTAGCACGCGTTAATTTATTTTGTGTGTAGCACGTGTAAATTTATTTTGTTCGTAGCATGCATACATTTATTTGGTCTGTAGCATGCGTAAATTTATTTTGTCTGTAGCATGCGTAAATTTATTTTGTGTGTAGCAAGTGTAAATTTATTTTGTTTGTAGCATGCTTACATTTATTTTGTCTGTAGCATTTGTAAATTTATTTTGTCTGTAGCATGGGTACATTTATTTTATGTGTCGCATACGTAAATTTATTTTGTGTGTAGCATGTGTAAATGTATTTAGTCCGTAGTATGCGTAAATTTATTTTGTGTGTAGCATATGTAAATTTATTTTGTCTGTAGCACGTGTAAATTAATTTTGTCTGTAGCACGCCTAAATTTATTTTGTCTGTAGCATGTGTAAATTAATTTTGTCTGTAGCATGTGTAAAGTTATATTGTGTGTAGCATGCGTAAATTTGTTTTGTCTGTAGCATGCGTAAAGTTCTTTTGTGTGTAGCATGTGTAAATTTATTTTGTCTGTAGCATGCGTACATTTGTTTTGTGTGTAGCATGCGTAAATTTTTTTGTGAGTAGTACGCATGAATTTATTTTGTCTGTAGCACGTGTAAATTTATTTTGTCTGTAGCATGTGTACATTTATTTTGTCTGTAGCATGCGTAAATTTATTTTGTCTGTAGCCTGTATGAATTAATTTTGTCTGTAGCATGCGTAAATTTGTTTTGTGCGCAGCATGCGTTAATTTTGTTTGTTTGTAGCATGCGTACATTTATTTTATGTGTAGCACGCGTAAATTAATTTTGTCTGTAGCTCGTGCAAATTTATTTTCTCTGTAGCATGCGTATATTCATTTTGTCTGTAGCATGTGTACATTTATTTTGTCTGTAGCATGCGGAAATTTATTTTGTCTGTAGCTGTATGAATCAATTTTGTCTGTAGCATGCGTAAATTTGCGTGTGTAGCATGCATAAATTTATTTT
Organism: Euprymna scolopes; assembly: GCF_053919585.1. NCBI lineage: Eukaryota > Metazoa > Mollusca > Cephalopoda > Sepiida > Sepiolidae > Euprymna > Euprymna scolopes. Next base: position 95,595,208 of record NC_136485.1, read on the forward strand.
GTCTGTAGCACCTCTAAATTTATTTTGTCTGTAGCATGCGTAAAGTTATTTCGTCCGTATCATGCATAAATTAATTTTGTGTGTAGCACGCGTGAATTTATATTTTGTGTAGCACATGGAAATTTATTTTGTCTGTAGCATGCGTCAATTTATTTTGTGTGTAGCATGCGTACATTTATTTTGTGTGTAGCACGCGTATATTAATTTCTGTCAGTAGCACGTGCCAATTTATTTGTCTGTAGCATGCGTACATTTATTTTGTCTGTAGCATGCATAAATTTGTTTGTTGTGTAGCATGTGTAAATTTGTTTTGTTTGGAGCACGCGTCGATTTATTTTGTGTGTAGCACGCGTAAATTTATTTTTTGTGTAGCACGTGTAAATTTATTTTATCTGTAGCATGCTAAAATTTATTTTGTCCGTAGCATGCGTAAATTTGTTTTGTGTGTAGCATGTGTAATTTATTTTGTGTGTAGTATGCGTGAATTTATTTTGTCTGTAGCACGTGTAAATTTATTTTGTCTGTAGCATGCGTACAATATTTTTGTCTGGCGCATGCGTAAATTTGTTTTGTGTGCAGCATGCGTCAATTTATTTTGTGTTTAGCAAGCATAAATTTATTTTGTGTGGAGCACGCGTAAATTTATTTTGTGTGTATCACGTGTAAATTCATTTTGTCTGGAGCATGCGTGCATTTATTTTGTCTGTAGCATGCGTGAATTTTTTTGTGTGTAGCATGCGTAAATTTATTTTGTGTTTAGCACGCGTGAATTTACTTTATCTTTAGCACGTCTAAATTTATTATGTCTGTAGCATGCGTACATTTATTTTGTCTGCTGCATGTGTAAATTTATATTGTCTGTAGCATGCGTGAATTTATTTTGTCTGTAGCATGTGTACATTTCTTTTGTATGTAGCATCCGTAAATTTTTTTTTAGTGTGCAGCATGCGTAAATTTATTTTGTGTGTAGCACGCGTAAATTTGTTTTGTGTGTAGCACGCGTTAATTTATTTTGTGCGTAGCACGCGTAAATTTACTTTGTCTGTAGAACGTGTAAATTTATTTTGTCTGTAGCATGCATACATTTATTTGGTCTGTAGCATGCGTAAATTTATTTTGTCTGTAGCATGCGTAAATTTTTTTTTGTGTGTAGCATGCGTATATTTATTTTGTGTGTAGCACGCGTAAATGTATTTTGTGTGTAGCACATGTGAAGTTATTTTGTCTGTAGCTTGCGTACATTTATTTTGTCCGTAGGATGTGTAATTTTTTTTTGTTCGTAGTATGCGTAACTTTATTTTGTGTGTAGCATGCATACATTTATTTTGTGTGTAGCACGCGGAAATTAATTACGTCTGTAAATGTTTAAATTTATTTGTGTGTTCCATGCATACATTTATGTTGTCTGTAGCATGCGTAAATTTGTTTTGCATGTAGCATGCGTAAATTTATTTTGTGTGAAGCACGCGTCCATATGTTTTGTGTGTAGCCCGTGTAAACTTATTTTGTCTGTAGCATCTGATAACTTATTTTTTCTGTAGCACGCGTACATTTATTTTGTCTGGAGCATGCGTTAATTTATTTTGTGTGTAGCATGCGTATATTCTTTTTGTGTGTAGCACGTGTAAATTTATTTTGTCTGTAGCACGCGTAAATTTTTTTTGTCTGCAGCTCGTGTAAATTAATTTTGTCTGTAGCATGAGTAAATTTATTTTGTCTCTAGTATTCGTAAATTTATTTTGTATGTAGCATGCGTCAATTTATTTTGTCTATAGCACATGTAAATTTATTTTGTCTGTAGCATGTGTAAATTTGTTTTGTCTGTAGCACCTGTAAATTTATATTTTCTGTAGCACACGTAAATTTATTTTCTCTTTAGCGCACGTAAATTTATTTTATCTGTAGCATGCGTTCATTCATTTTGTCTCTAGCATGTGTAAATTTCTCTTGTCTATAGCATGCGTACATTTATTTCGTCTGTAGCACGTGTAAATTTATTTTGTGCGTAGCAGGCGTAAATTTATTTTGTGTGTAGCACGTGTAAATTTATTTTGTCTGTAGCATGCGTACATTTATTTATCTGTAGCACGTGTAAATTTATTTTTTGTGTAGCATGCATGGTTGTGTAGCATGTGTAAATGAATTTTGTCTGTAGCATGCGTGAGTTTATTTTGTGTGTAGTATGCGTAAATTTATTTTGCGTGTAGCCCGCATACATATATATTTTTTGTGTAGGACGCATAAATTTATTTTGTCTGTAGTACGTGTGAATTTATCTTGTCTGTAGCCTGCGTACATTTATTTTGTCTGTAGCATGTGTAAATTAATTTTGTCTGTAGCATGCGTAAATTTATTTTGTCAGTAGCATGTGTAAATGTATATTGTCTGTAGCACATGTAAATATATTTAGTCTGTAGCACATGTAAATAAATTTTGTCTGTAGCACACGTAAATTTATTTTGTCTGTAGCATGCGTAAATTTATTTTGTGTGTAGCATGTGTAAATTTTTTTTGTCTGTAGCGTGTGTCAATTTATGTTGTGTGTAGTATTTTTGAATGTATTTTGTCTGTAGCACATGTAAATTTTTTTTTCTGTAGTACACGTAAATTTATTTTGTCTGTAGCATGCGTCAATTTATATTGTCTGTAGCATGCGTCAATTTATGTAGTCTGTAGCATGTGTGAATTTATTTTGTGTGTAGCACGTGTAAATTTATTTTGTCTGTAGCACATGTAAATTTTTTTTTCTGTAGTACACGTAAATTTATTTTGTCTATAGCATGCGTCAATTTATTTTGTCTGTAGCATGCGTCAATTTATGTAGTCTGTAGCATGTGTGAATTTATGTAGTCTGTAGCACGAGTAAATGTATTTCGTCTGTAGCATGCGTGCATTTATTTTGTCAGTAAGCCCGTGTAAATTTATTTTGTCTGTAGTACGTGTAAATTTATTTTGTCTGTAGCATGTGTAAATTTATTTTGTCTGTAGCACGCGTGAATTTATTTTGGGTGTAGCATGCGTAAGTTTATGTTGTGTGAAGCACGCAGAAATTTATTTTGTCTGTAGAACGTGTAAATGTTTTTGTCTGTAGCACGCGTACATTTATTTTGTCCGTAGCATGCCTAAATTTATTTTGTGTGTAGCATGCGTATATTTATTTTGTGTGTAGCATGCGTAAATTTTTTTTGTGTGTAGCACGCGTACATTTATTCTGTCTGCAGCACGTGTAAATTTAGTTTGTCTGTAGCATGCGTAAATTTATTTTGTCTGTAGCATGTAAATTTATTTTGTGTGTAGCATGCATAAATTGATTTTGTCTGTAGCACCTCTAAATTTATTTTGTCTGTAGCGTGCGTCAATTTATGTTGTGTGTAGTATTTGTGAATGTATTTTGTGTGTAGCACCTGTAAATTTATTTTGTCTGTGGCGTGCGTAAATTTGTTTAGTCTTTAGCATGCGTGAATTTATTTTCTCTGTAGCACATGTAAATTTTTTTTTCTGTAGTACACGTAAATTTATTTTGTCTGTAGCATACGTCAATTTATATTGTTTGTAGCATGCGTCAATTTATGTGGTCTGTAGCATGCGTGAATGTATTTTGTCAGTAAGCACGTGTAAATTTATTTTGTCTGTAGTATGTGTAAATTTATTTTGTCTGTAGCATGTGTAAATTTATTTTGTCTGTAGCATGCGTAAATTTATATTGTGTGAAGCACGTAGAAATTTATTTTGTCTGTAGAACGTGTAAATTTGTTTTGTCTGTAGCACGCGTACATTTATTTTGTCTGTAGCATGCCTAAATTCATTTTGTGTGTAGCATGCGTATATTTATTTTGTGTGTAGCACGCGTAAATTTTTTTGTGTGTAGCACGCGTACATTTATTTTGTCTGCAGCACGTGTAAATTTATTTTGTCTGTATCATGCGTAAATTTATTTTGTCTGTAGCATGCGTAAATGTATTTTGGGTGTAGCATGCATAAATTTATTTTGTCTGTAGCACCTCTAAATTTATTTTGTCTGTAGCATGCGTAAATTTATTTCGTCTGTAGCATGTGTAATGTTATTTTGTCTGTAGCACGTGTAAATTTATTTTGTGCGTAGCATGCGTAAATTTATTTTGTGTGTAGCAGTAGCACGTGTAAATTTATTTTTTCTCTATCATGCGTACATTTATTTATCTGTAGCACGTGTAAATTTATTTTGTGTGTAGCATGCGTACATTTATTTGGTTGTGTAGCATGTGTAAATTTATTTTGTCTGTAGCATGCGTGAGTTTATTTTGTGTGTAGCATGCGTAAATTTATTTTGCGTGTATCCCACATACATTTATTTTTTGTGTAGCACGCGTAAATTTATTTTGTCTGTAGCACGTGTAAATTTATTATGTCTGTAGCCTGCGTAAATTCATTTTGTCTGTAGCATGTGTAAATTAATTTTGTCTGTAGCATGTGTAAATTTATTTTGTCAGTAGCATGTGTAAATTTATTTTGTCTGTAGCACATGTACATATATTTAGTCTGTAGCACATGTAAATAAATTTTGGCTGTAGCACACGTAAATTTATTTTGTCTGTAGCATGCGTAAATTTATTTTGTGTGTAGCATGTGTAAATTTATTTTGTCTGTAGCGTGCGTCAATTTATGTTGTGTGTAGTATTGGTGAATGTATTTTGTGTGTAGCACCTATAAATTTATTTTGTCTGTGGCATGCGTAAATTTCTTTTGTCTTTAGCATGCGTGAATTTATTTTGTCTGTAGCACGTGTAAATTTATTTTGTCTGTAGCAGATGTAAATTTTTTTTTCTGTAGTACACGTAAATTTATTTTGTCTATAGCATGCGTCAATTTATTTTGTCTGTAGCATGCGTCAATTTATGTAGTCTGTAGCATGTGTGAATTTATTTTGTGTGTAGCACGAGTAAATTTATTTTGTGTGTAGCACGAGTAAATTTATTTTGTCTGTAGCATGCGTGAATTTATTTTGTCAGTAAGCACGTGTAAATTTATTTTGTCTGTAGTACGTGTAAATTTATTTTGTCTGTAGCATGTGTAAATTTATTTTTTCTGTAGCACGCGTGAATTTATTTTGGGTGTAGCATGCGTAAATTTATGTTGTGTGAAGCACGCGGAAATTTATTTTGTCTGTAGAATGTGTAAATTTGTTTTTTCTGTAGCACGCGTACATTGATTTTGTCTGTAGCATGCTCAAATTTATTTTGTGTGTAGCATGCGTACATTTATTTTGTGTGTAGCACGTGTAAATTTTTTTTGTGTGTAGCACGCGTACATTTATTTTGTCTGCAGCACGTGTAAATTTAGTTTGTCTGTAGCATGCGTAAATTTATTTTGTCTGTAGCATGTAAATTTATTTTGTGTGTAGCACCTTTAAATTTATTTTGTCTGTAGCATGCGTAAATTTATTTTGTGTGTAGCATGCATAAATTTATTTTGTCTGTAGCACCTCTAAATTTATTTTGTCTGTAGCATGCGTAAAGTTATTTCGTCCGTAGCATGTGTAAAGTTATTTTGTGTGTAGCACGTGTAAATTTATTTTGTCTGTAGCATGCATAAATTTATTTTGTCTGTAGCACACGTTAATTTATTTTGTCTTTACTATGTGTAAATTTTTTTTGTCTGTAGCATGCGTAAATTTATTTTGTCTGTAGCACGCGTAAATTAATTTCTTCTGTAGCACCTGTAAATTTATTTTGTCTGTAGCATGTGTAAATTTTTTTGTCTGTAGCACTTGTAAATATATTTTGTCTGTAGCACGTGTAAATTTATTTTGTCTGTAGCACGCGTAAATTTATTTTGTCTGTAGCACGCGTAAAGTCCATGATGGATTATTTAATGTCTCAATGACGGAGTTCCTTAGACACATGTTGGGCTGGAAAATCTGAAGCAAAACTGATTTGATTTTCGCAGCAAATCCTTATATAACGCTGTTCTCGAATGTTTCAGCCTGTTTGCTGTGTCACTACACACGGAAACGTAACATAGTTCCTTTTTTTTCATGTGTGTTGGTATTCAAATCACAGTTATGTGGTTACGTATTCTGATATGTGGGCTTTGAAAATGGTGAGTGCTACGAAAATGTCTCTGCCAAAGATTTGTTCCACCAGTATGTAAAGTCGCTACAGATGTAACACTAGAAAATCTTTGTAAAATGTAGAATAAATCTGTTGCGGGGCTGGCCGTCTGGGTATAATCAATCCAACAACTAACAAGGTAGACACGGGCAAAAGTAAATGGCAAAAAGGCAAAGAAGAATGACAGACACAGGTTGTTTGGTTAAAGACGAGGGTTCGTCTTTTATTTGAAAAGGAAGCGTGAAATAGAGTTGGAGGGCGTATGGTCTGGATGCTGGTTGTCTGGAAGGTCGCGCAACACAGGAGGCCAAGGACTGGAGGTCTGGAACAGCATGGTGTAAGTGTTGCTCGCTGAGTCTGGAACGATTGGCTGGATGTCAGGGCAATCTGGAACGGTCGGTGAACACTGAGAACGTGGGGTCAGTGTTAAGGATTGACACTGTGAACACAGGGTCAGTGTTAAGGAACGGATGGTTGATAGGGAGCTAGGTGCAGGCGAGGTTGCAGATCGGAGGAGCAAGGTGCAGGTGAGGTTGCAGGCGAGGTTGCTAGAAAGCTACAGGAGACGCAGGAGTGAGCAGGAACCGCTGGAGTGAAGTTCTCTATTGGTGGGTCTCAGGAGGCAATCACATTAGTGGTAGAAAAACTTCTGATAAGTGCTGTTTGAACTACTGCTGAGATGGCTGCTCTGGCTTTATTTATCGTTAAAATTATGTATACATTTTATTAGGCAATATAACAAATGCCAGGCATTTTTCGTTATATAACGAAAAATGTTACAGTTTTATGATTAGGCATGAAGCCCGAAGGGAATGGGGGGGGGGTCGGGGGTCGTCCACTTGGTCTATTCCCTAAGACTAGTTGCAATCACCACAATACCGCATTCACTTAAGCTATTTTTGTAACGATGTTATCGTTTCGTTTCGTTACAATCCTAGTTTTGTAACAACGTTATCATTTCGTTTCATGACAATCCTTGTTTTGTAACAATCACGCATGCGCACTGGAAATAAAGGCCCCCATGTTCTATATTTAAAACTAACAACACGCGTCTTTTCGTTTCTCTCTATTAACCAACCACACAACACGAGCTAACACAGCGTGACATGGTGGCAGCGGCGAGATAAAGAGAAAAATAAAATAAAACAACGATAAAAGTAAGACATTATATATTTTTTTTTTTCTCTTTTCTTTTCGAACCAAAACTTCGTAAAACACACACACACGCGCGCTCGTTGAAGCTCGCAGCAACACTACTACTACTATGGCTAATATATCGATACCAGTTCCCATTCTCGACTGGGGCTCGCCTAACACTGCAGAGTCATTCAAGATATTCCAACAACGTTTGGAACTTTATTTCACAGCGAAGGGAACTAAAGAAGAAGAGAAAGTGCCTATCATTCTACTCGCAACTGGCGAGGAAGGAATTCGTAGATACAACAGTTGGTCTATGTCAAGCAAAGACCGGAGAGACGCCAACAAAATTTTCAACGCATTTTTGGAGCAGCTGGAACCGGCAACCAACCACCGTATATGTAGGCTCGAACTCAGTAGATACCAACAAAAACCTACCGAGATGACAGACATATTTCTAAACAGGTGTCGCTTACAGGCGAAGAAATACGATTTCACAGCCCATGAAATGAAAGAACGTTTAGTAGAAATACTGATAGCCAACACGCCCATACCGGACTTACAAAAAGAACTGTTGAACAAGCCGAAGGGCTACACAATAGAAGAGGCTGTGAAATTAGCACGCACATATGAGGCTTCAGCCGTGTATTAGCAGTATCAGAATTTTGGGGAAATTTTCAGGCGAGTCGCCATTTTGAATATACACCTATATTTCTATCAGATTTTAATAATAGTAAAACGTAATTTAAACCCGTAAATTTTATTTCAATAAAACGAGCAAAGACCAAATTTTAATATCATAAAAGCTTTAATAGAGAAATAAACAATTTTATTTATTTTTCCTTCGATTTCTTCACTTAACATTACACGGATTGTCGAACAATAACATTACTTGAATCTTACGATAATTATTTTAACGGCAAAATAAAGAACTTACCTGGTTAATGAGTAAGATATGCTTTCTTTTAATCTTCCTGTATGAGAATTTATTCATATTTATGTATTATAATCCATGTATTTTTAAATGGAAGGATTTTTCCAACACACATCGCGACCACGCGTGTCTTTAAAGCAACTTGTAACGACACCGGAAGTGAAAAATTATCTCTTACTTATGTACGGAGGCCTATAAGTGTAAAAAAAACACTAATTCAGAAACCTTAATAATCTCGATATTGGATTATATTCCTTCAAATTTTCCACTTTTAAAGGTTTTCGGAGGCGCTGAAAACGGAAATAACCATTTATATATACGGCAAACGAAACTAGTAGTTTCCAAGATAAAAAATTTTACAAATGGTCACAAAGTGGGGGGTCACTTTTCTATAATGATGTGACGTCAAATGGGCACCCACTTTATGGCCACATTGCAATGAACAGATTTGGCCGTAATTTTAAAGGAATTTTCGAGGGTGGCTTCATATTGACCCTATATGAATAAAGGGTGGAATTCTTCATATTTACCCTATATGATTAAACAAATATTTAATGTAATAATAACAATAATAACAAACCAAAACACGTCTTCTTTATAATATAAGTTTTTTATTCCGTTTTGTATAATATAAAATAAACGAAGGTTTATGTATATATCAAAAATATAAACAGAACACTTTAGGATTGACATTTCCTATTTTCCAATGTAAGTAAGATTTTAATCAAATAATTTCTTATAAATTCTTCAAAGATGTGAGAAATTAAGCAGAAAGACAAAGAAATTCCATTTGCATTTATTGAAATAAGAAACATTTTCGGCGATAAAGTGTAGAAATTACCTGAAAAATTAATGTTTTTTACTCAAATAAAGTTTAAAAAGTCAAAATAAAATTTAAATACAACTTTCTCATCAGTTACAGAAAGTTAAAAAATACGGGTAGTAAAAAAAAAACAAAAAAACTCACCATTATTCCAATAAAATTCTTTAAAGACTAGTAAATACGTCTGCTCCGAAGAATGCTTAGTGTTGGGTAGGATCAGTAGCAGTCAGTTACGTTTTTGCCTGACTTAAGGGAGATAACTTGTCCTTTTTTTTTTATTTTTGTGCCTTGACGCTATCGTACATAAAAACTGAGAGTTTTCATTTTTTCATTAACACGAATTACGATATGACGCAGATATGCAATGGTATTTTTTTTTTTAATATCTTAAAGAAATACCTGAATTTTTTTTTTTATTATACTATAAATCTGCATTATCCGATTTCGTCTTTTTTTTTTTTATATCGAAAAAAAGGAAACCAGGAATTAAATATAAAAATATATCTGATCGACCATTAATTACTGGAACATTCTAAACAAAAATTAAGCTTCCACGTAAAAAAAACAAAAAACAAAAAAAAAAACACGTGGTTATCGAAAAAAGAAGGATTTAAATTTTGGACTTTACCGGTAAATTTACAGATAAGTGATATTTTTTGTTGTTTTAAATTTGAGTATTTTATTTATTCATGTTTTATCTTCAATTTGTGATATATAAAACGTGCCAAACAAAATTAATTATTAAAATTCTCATAGACATTCCAAAATGGGGGGGTGAATTTATAAAACAACGTTTGTCTAAAATATTATATTTAGTTTATCGGAAAGAGCATAAAATTTTACATTCACCCTGAAAAAAACGTAATAATTGAACGAATAGGAAAATTTTGATAGATTTTTAAAGTTTAAAAATCGAAAAATATTCATCTCATAAAAATCAATTGATTTCACTACGTAACAAAATGGCTTCCCAGAGCGCACGCACGCACTTTGTAAACAATGTTTTTTAAACAATGAAAAATAATATTTCTATTATTTTTTAAACAACTTAAATAGTTTATTTTGGAAGCATATTCTATAAAGAAAATAAATAACCCACTTTAGAAAGAGAAATTACGAGTTTTCTATATTTTAATCGCAGTTTTCTGTTAGGGGTGTCAAAAATTCCCCCAAAATTCTGATACTGCTAGCCGTGTATATAAACAAAATACACCAACTACATGGCCTGTCACAGATAGACACCATAAATCGCGGTGGTCGCGAACGCCAGGAAGGCAACTTGTGTAAAAATTGTGGACGGGACCACCGTTTTGGCAAGGAGCATTGCCCTGCCAGAACGACATCCTGCGAGAAAATGGGCCATTGGGCCAAATTAATTGTGCTTCGCAGCGAGACTCAGACCCAGGAAACAAGAAAAACCCTGGCACAAAAGCCGCAGCCAGCCAAGGCACAGACAACATGGAACAGGCCGAAAAGTCGACAGCGTTGCTGAACATGACGACCGAGCCACAACAAAACTACATGCGGCGATGGAGCATGGCACCTCACATTCAGCACTATTAACAGTGAACATCCACTGCACAAACAAAAAAAAACAACACAAAATGAAGCGTTTGTCAATATCAACGTTATATTGACAGACCACCCAGGTACGCACAGCCTCAAACTGAAGGTAGACACGAGTGCACAGGCAAACACACTACCTTTACGCATATTCCGCAGTATGTGCCCCTCCGCCATAAACGAAGACGGAAACCCAATACCTGGATCAGTGGATCACTAAACCCAACGAAATGATAACGTTGTTACAAAACTAGGATTGTAACGAAACGAAACGATAACATCGTTACAATTTTAATCTACCCAGATTAGATGAAAATGACATATTTAGAATATTTACAATCTTTTCCAACCATTATATTTTGATGAAAATTACCCAAAAGCAAGACCATATCATCTAGAAATGTAATATTTGACGATGAGAAAATTCTGGTTTTGTCCCCATGGGGTAGAGAGGGGTAAAACAATGTGGATTTTTTAGAATCCAAATGAAAAATTCTGGTTTATTTGTTTCTCTGTCTCAGATAAAATGTTTAGGTTATTGCACTTTGTTAAGTATTTATTTTATTTTTTAAATATTGTTCCTATTTAGTTGCCTCCCTACAAGGGCAGAGTTTGACACAAGATCGGTTATTAATGTTGGGAAAATCTAGCTCCCAAAAAGGGGCACTTGATAGGAACAAAAACAAAAAATTGCCTCAGTCTAGAAGGATATTATAGTAAATTGAATTTGAACGAAAATATATATATATATTAGAGATTTTTTTTAAACATGAATTTTAATGAAATAACAAAAAACGGGTGATGTGAAGTATGAAATAATGAAGTTGTGATGTGTATGATATATGAAGATGACGGGGGGGGATGAAAGCCTTAAATCACCCTAAAATAAAGAAAAATAACAGAAATAAAAAACAAAGAAACCAAATATGGCTGCTCTGGCTGTATTTATTTGCTTCCCCACTGAGCAAATTAGGCACAAGGCCGTTTTTTAGTGTGGAGAGAGAGGGGGAGAGGGAAGGGAAAAGGGGGCCAGCTCCCGAGAGGTGGGAAATGGGAGCTGGATAGTCATTTGCCAGCTGGCCCATGTAGGGTTGCCCCTACATGGACCAGAAGATTGCCACAAGGGCAATGGTCTTTGAGATATTAAATCCTTTATTCATGTTAAAAATACATAGAAAATCAACAATGATCAAAAAACTTAGGCACATGGCCAACTCAAAAGGGGGAATTGTGGGGGTCGCTGACCATCCTTGTCACTCCAGAACTAAACAAAATCAAAAGTTTCTCCCACTTTGAGATATCAAATCCTTTCTTCCTGTTAAAAATACGGTCAAATCAACAACGAACAAAAAACTTAGGCACATCTCCCAATTTGATTGCAACAACATCTGCCGGTCTTGCTTGACTCGGCCGAGGCAGGCTATATTCATTTGGGCAAAGTAGTGTTAGAGGTGTCGTTCCCAGAAGACAAACAAACGACTCTAATTAATTCCAGAACGAAATTTTTACAATCCAAAGTAGCTTGGGAGTTTTTTCCCATTTGAATTAATTTCGTCTAAAAGTAAAAAGTCAATTGTTTGAATTATTGATGTTAAGCTGAATTTGAATTCCAACAAGAGTCAAGGAAAGGAAGAGAAAGCGAATGTGTTCACTGAAACCGGATATTGTTCATACGTCTAGGGTGCGTTAGCCTTTTGCGTTCTTTGTTTAAGGAAAAGGAAGACGGAGAGAAAACAGCAGGGGTGAAAAAAGAAAAACAAAAAAAAATGGAGACAGTGATTTTGAAACTGCGACAAATCCTTATCATTGTTATCGACTATTGTTTGTTTTTTCTTTGTTTTTGAAATTAAACTTGAAACTGTCGAAGTATTTTTATGTGTGCATGTGTTGATTCAGCACGAGAGTCAAGAAGGTAATAAAGTTAAAATGTTCAGGAAAGGAATATTACTTCTCACTGCTTTGTGGAGAAGTTTGATGAATGATGCGCGCGAAGGTGGTTGTTTAACGTCGGGAGATCCGATGGAGTTGATGATTACAACATGCTGGTTAACTGATTGTGACTGACTGGTTTTTGGCGCATTTGCCTCCTTTTATCATGGACAGACCGGCTCCCAGAGAACTGTTAGGAAAAATATTTTTAATGCGATTGGCTGAAAACACAACATCCCTGTGGCGTCAGATGCTTTCAACTACGTCGGCACACAGAGGCAGAGTTTTAGTTTTGTGTTCGTGGAAATTGCGTGTGTAGACAACGGATGTACGCGGAACCGAAATGTTGCTTGTACAATCAGTTAATATTTGTAACGAGTCGCTAATGCTTCACTGCAAAACTTGTTTTAAAATTGTTTGAAAATAATCCAATGTTTTATTAAAATTTTATTTTTTATGATGAGTTCCGTTAAATTGTTTGAAAAAATTCAATGTTCATATTTACTTGCCTCCCCACGAGCATAGAGTTAGGTACAAGGCCAGTTTTTAATGTGGGAAAAGGAACAAAAATAAAAATTGCCTCAGTCTAGAAGGATTTCTTTTCCACTAAGGACAGAAAAGAGGATGTGTAATATCAGAACAGATACTACACTTTAATCTTAGCCAAAAGGCGAAATAATGTTGCTTTAATACAAAAATGCATTTTTTCAATAAATGTTTTTACAATTATATTTTGATACATTTTTGTTTTGGTTTTCAAGTATTTCGGTGTTATTTTTTTTTTTTTTATGTATTATTTGACTAATAAGAAATTATATTTTATTATATTTAGACGAGAAAACATTTCAATGACTTTTTTTGTAAATTTAAAGTTTAAGCGTGATGCTCTTTTTAACATTTTTAACTTATTATTTAACATGAGAAGGGGGTGCTTTGTAACTATTCTAAGAAGAAATTGGAGTTATCGTCCCTAACAATGACGCCGTCCGTATAATGCATTAGTGCCAAAAATAACAATTTTCGTTCAAATTCAATTTACTATAATATCCTTCTAGACTGAGGCAATTTTTTGTTTTTGTTCCTATCAAGTGCCCCTTTTTGGGAGCTAGATTTTCCCAACATTAATAACCGATCTTGTGTCAAACTCTGCCCTTGTAGGGAGGCAACTAAATAGGAACAATATTTAAAAAATAAAATAAATACTTAACAAAGTGCAATAACCTAAACATTTTATCTGAGACAGAGAAACAAATAAACCAGAATTTTTCATTTGGATTCTAAAAAATCCACATTGTTTTACCCCTCTCTACCCCATGGGGACAAAACCAGAATTTTCTCATCGTCAAATATTACATTTCTAGATGATATGGTCTTGCTTTTGGGTAATTTTCATCAAAATATAATGGTTGGAAAAGATTCTTTGTCCCAAAATGTGCTATTTTTATCCATTTTAGGCTAAAAAAAAATCACCATTTTTACCCCTTCTTGCCCCCCACCCCGGGACGAAACCAAAATTTTCCCAGGGTCAAATATTACATTTTCAGATGTGGTCTTGCTTTTGGGTAATTTTCAGCAAAACGTAATGGTCGGAAAATATTTTATGTCCTGAAAAGTTCTATTTTTAGCCATTTTGACCGCCTGGAGATGCAACCAAAATTTTTATAAAAAATCCAAGAATGTTACCTAGTTGTAACTTCATGCAAAATTTCAGAAAAATGTTATGAGTAGTCATTGAGAATTTTTGGAACAAACAGATGAGGGTGAATTCTAAGGTTCAAATCCAACTAAGTCGATTGACCAATAATAAAACGTGTTTACACTAGAAAAATATGTTTACTATTTTTCTGGAAAAATTACTGTACTTACACGTAACAATTTATGATTAAAAATGAAGCATTTATGTTTTCCTGCTAAATCGAACCAAATAAAACAGAAAATCTTAGGTAATGAAGCACATAAACATAATATAAATATGATAAAATAAAGTGATATGTCCCTTCTATACTTATTGATCATATTTTCGACTTGGCTCGGCGCTACTGCATGCATAACTGCTTGGTATTCTTACAATACAGTAACCAGCGTAGTTTAAACTACTCCAACATACAGATTAAACAATCGATAGAACAGAAATGAATGCACGGGTTCCATTATTAATTTTTCAATTTTGGGGCGTCTTTTCCACCCTACTGCCTTTTTTTGTTTTGTTTTCATTTGTTAAAAAACAGGGACCGTTTTTTTTTATTATTATATTTTTCTTATTTTTTAGTATCTACTATTGCTCTGGATAATTCATTTGTTGACGTACAAACAAATCATAAAAACTATTTTTATATGAAACACATTGTTACACTCAAAGGCGGAAATAATTCCAGAAAATTTTTCGTTTTTATCATTTTTGCATCAGTTTTTATTTGACTAAATTTATGCCAGTTTTTATAATTCAAATAATTTACGCCACCAAACTACAAATTTACACTATTACATTGCCTACAGATAGACTTATTTTTTATATATTTGTTTTTTGTTTACTTCTCTTTTCAGGACTCATTATCGACTCTGCTCAGACATTAACTTTTTTTTTTAGGTAATTTTTTACCTTAGTCCCACCTATACAATTTTCTTTAAAATGTTGACTTTGCTGAATAAGACAATCACTTTTAACTTTGGCGGAGACAAGTAGTTTTCAGGTTATAATGACATGCATTATGCACTGTAATTCAGTGTTGTACACACACACAATAAACAAATCTACTTCTCTCCACCCGACACTGCACCCTCTCCATTTTTTGTTTATGATTCATAGTTTTTGCGGGTGGGTATGCTGACAACGAAAATCAACGTTAAATTTGAGGCAAATACTTTGACTGCCCCCCCCCCTCATAAAATTGCGAGTTTGGGTGTCTATTCATACAACGTCCTTAACATGAGGAGGTGTAGCATGTCTATTCCGAAAGCCATTAGGACGTTGGGGATTGGCTATCAACAACAACTGTAGTTTATTTTTTAATAGGAAGGAGCATGCTTCCATCAGGCAACGTGGGTTAATGGGTCCTGCTAGTAATGTTATATACACAACAGCACGTCAAGTAAGATTCCAGAACCCGCAAAAAAAAAAAAAAGAAAAGAAAAAACTTTCTAAAAATGATTTGTACATCAGCCATATTAAAACAGGATAAAAACTGTGAATTTTTGTGATTTTTATTTTTCAAGTTAAATGCTATAAGTCAGAAGTTTTTTATAAGAAATAAAAATAAATAGAATTTATTTTGTTAGAAAAAGCAATGTTATCTCGAGAAGACAATTCAAAGATGCATTTTGTTTACATTTAAAAAATTGTAGGGTTTGAATGATGTCATGCTAAATCTATACCAACTCAGGTGACTATATATGTGGTCTGCACAAAGTTTCTAAAAGAAAGGAGTCAGAAAGAAAATGGACAATTACTTAACTCACGAATTTTCATCAGATAACAGAGTTATGGATCTGCTTCTGAATAATATGACTGTAATCTTATCTGAAGACCCTGCCTTCTCATAACTATTCAAATAATTTTGTTTCTTTGTAATTGTATAAATAGAAACTTTCTTACAGTTTTAACTATTCTATTCGAGAGATTTCTAAATAAAATTAAGATTTAGAAAATAAAAAATCTAATGTTATGTTGTTAATATAACAGTCAAAATTCTATGCAGACGTAAAACAAAAAGTAAAAATTTTTAAGAAAACAAAAAAGATTACAACGTTCTTAACATGAGGAGGTTGGGTGAGAAACAGCAAAAATGCAAACATAAAAACCGATACAAATAAAAACAAAAATTTAACTGTATAAAAATATATATAACTAATATAATATAATGTATATAAGCAAATTTAAAAAGATTTAAGATCTAATTGTACATAATCAAACTGCTTTGTAGCTTGTAGAAATTTGGGAGGGGGGGATGTATTTCTTTTGTTTTTCTCTTCTTCCTTTCTCTTCAGTTTGCTTCACTGCTGCTGATTTTGTTGGTCATGTGACTAATTTCTGCAGATTTCTGCTCAGTGCATTCCCATGTTTTGTGATAAAATTCAAGCTGAAGTTGACAGTTGGGACTTGACATTTGAAATGTGTTGACGTACTATCTTCTCTCCACTAGACGTTAAAATGTTGAAGTGAACTCATCTAAGTTACCTGGTGAAGTTTATAATGTTGAAGTATATCTTGCTGAGGAAAATCTACTTCAAGTAAATCCAAAAAATCTGTCAAGAACTTGGCTGTTAAATATATTGAAAAAATACCAGCTTGTAGGAAAGATCTTCATGTGAGAAATATTCTCACTAGGAAAGATTGAATTGGAAGTGTCTATCAAGAAAATATCTAGTTATAACTAGATATTTTCTTCTAAGGCTTGAAGAAAATCGATACGCCTCAAACTTTAGTTTTTTTAATATTTCTACTATTTCTATTCTGACCGGACTCAAAGAAGGAACAAGGAGGTTTTTTTACCGGTCTTCTTGCCTTTTCAGAGAACATTATTATACGAAGAACTATGTGTAGCTAATCTTGATTGCGATGCTTTAAAGTTAGTCATTTTGAAAAATCACATAACTGGTTACGCCTTCCAGTTAATCAAACATTTGATAGTATCTAATGAAAACTATCAGGTAGCTCTAAACATTCTCACTACAGAATTTTTAAACAAAAAGGATATAATTGACTCAATTTTTCTTCTATATTACGTACTGAGAGACTAATGTTTCTGCTGTCAGGAAGTTTCTGAGTATTTTGAGGACTCAGATATATAAGCTAAAAATTTGTTTCGATTGGATTTTTTGGAGATTGAATCTCCTGGGAATAAACTGCTTAACCACATAGTTTTTAGCAGGTTACTGGCTTTCTTTAACACAGAATTAGTTCACAAACTTGGAAATAATTTTCTATCTCTTGAGGAAATATTAGATAATTGTTCTGCAATTTCACGTACATTGGATTTTTGTAAGCAAGATTCTTCTCCTTGTAAGATTGTGAGTCCTGTTAAGAAGTTTTCTCAAAAGCTTAAGTATACATCTGATATCAAAAAACCTTCTACCTTGGAGAATTTTTTACCAAGGCGACTAAAGTAAATTACAGATGTAATTTTTGCAGAGCTAATGACCATCAGGGTTATTCCTGTAGTTCTTATCATACTTATGCTGTAAGGTTTAAAAGATGCAAGAGTTGGGGTTGTGCTGTAAATGTTTGAGTCTTCACCATGATAAGAAATTTGATACTTGTTTGACTTTCTATTGAAAGGAACATTGTAGAATTTTGTGCCCTAGTTCAGTTAGTTCTCCTACAATGACTAATGCCTTGTTGGATAAGTTTCCTGGTTTAGTTTTTCCTTTAAAGGATCGTAAATTCTTAATTAAAACTTTCTTAGGGAAAGAGCTAAAAAAATTTGAAAGAAATCGACCTTAACGTGACGTTCCCTCAAAGAATCCGTTCTGTGTCTTTCTTAATTGATGAGAATTTGCTTTCTGTATTAATGGACTGGCTTCTCTAATTAAAGATCTTATGAAACAAAGTTGAGCTAGGTACTGATTATTCTGAGTTGAATAACGATATGTTTCCTGTCCATGGAGTTGATGTGATTAAATTCTTAGGACCTACGAATTTAAGCAGATTTAGAGGGGGACAAGTTTGAGAGTTCCCTCAGGGTAAAGTTTTGTTTGGAAGTATAGCTGACTTTAGATCTGCTCAGACAGAAAAATTGATTTTGAATTATGTTCAGATTGTCTACAAATATTCTTTTTGCGATATTACTTATATTTACTTTGTGTTGGACTTTAAATCGGAATTCACTGAAATTTGGAACAGTTACAAAGAGTCCTTTGTTGATAGAACCGTTGATAGATTGTATAGTTTAGAAATGATGGGTATCATAGAAAATGAGTGAATATGATAAGAAAATTCCTTTCGCTCTTCCATTAGCTTTGTCTACAACTGTTATCATATAAATCTACCCTGGGACGAGGATAAACTAAGTACTCTAACTACCAGGTAGCCCTGTCAGTGTTAGATCGTGTTTCTCAAATTATCTGAAAGGGATTTGTACCTTGAATATCATCCAGTGTTTAAACAAGACTTCCAGTATATAACAAAGATCCATCCTGTTTTCAATGGCTTTTTGAGAACAGGTAGAAAATCTTCTCTTCATGACTGCACTTATGCCGGAGTAAATATGTATTCAGATATGTGGATTGACACTCAAATTCAGGACTAATCGGTTCGTCCTTTTAGCAGACATCAGCAGGGAGAGGGACGAACGCTGACGTGGTAGAAATAAGACCTAGAAGAAGAAACCACAGGCTAAATTCACTTTCCATTCCTTTCTGCAAAACATTTGGAAGGTGAATAAAAAACTATAGAACCAATTTCTTGTCTTGGAGTGAAATAATTCTTCGTCCACAAACACAGGAATCAAGTCTCCCTCCCAGACGAGAATTTCCAAATGGACCAACAAAATAGCAGAAGGTATGTTTAAAAGATACATGACAAGTCACACACGTATGCACACTTAACAGCATCACTAGACGATCAGACACACAACGACATTAAACTGATAAGATAATCAAACACTCAACCCTTTATTATAGAGCAACAACGTAACAAACAGGTAGAAAATCTTCTCTTAATGACAGCATTTATGCCGGAGTAAATTTGTATTCAGATATGCGGATTGATACTCAAATTCAGGACTAATCGGTTCATCCTTTTAGCAGACATCAGAAAGGCTTTTCTGATTATTAAGCTAAAAATGAATTTGATAAAAACAGTTTTTTTTAAGCTTGACTAGTATGTTTTAGGTACACAACTCATATTTGAGTTTGTATGTAGACCATTTATTTTAAATTACATTGTGAAGTACCACATGGAAAAATATCCACCGTGTCCTTGTAATTATTCGAAAGTTTTTACATTGACAACTTAGTTAAGACACACCAGTCTCCAACCCATCTTCTATGCAGTTATGCAGGAAGGAGGTTTTCCTTTGAAAATTTTCTGCAGTAATAGTGAACCGGTTGCACAGCATATAAAACTTGATTACAATTACTCCTTTCATAAAAATATGTATGAAAAGGTTTTGGGTTACCTTTACAACTCTAAAGATGACAAGATGAAATTAAATTCTTGCATAGTTAGAAGGAATGTCTCTACTAAAGTGACATTTTGTCCGTGAATTCCTCAGTCTTTGATCCGATAAGATTAGTATTACCTAGAACTATTAAAGGTTGGATACAATGGCGATTTACCCACCACCTTCCTCTTTTTTAAATTTATTCTCGATTTTTTAATACATCTTTCTTAAAAAACATTCATACATTTTCTTCTACACTACAAGGCAACTCTCTAAATAAATTCAGAAGGGAGATGGAATTTTGGTTGAGAGGTCTTGTCTGGTTAAAGGGAGATAATTTGCACTGGCCTACATTTGGCTTGGAGTGCCTTAGTTTGGCCAATAAAATACTCACTAATGCATACACTAGGTATGAGGATGAGTTAAATGATCTTTCTGTAATTAATGTAGAAAGATTTTCCTCTTTAAATAAATTGATAAGAATATTGACTTTAATTTTTAAATGTATATTTAAAACTAGCAGAGCTACCCAGTGCTGCTCGGGACTGTATAAACAATGAGAAAATTGAAGTTGATTTTGAACATATTTATATTCTTAGGATTAGAGGAATTTTTAATGTCTATGTATCATTTGCTATTTCGAGCAAAAGAATATTTTACCTACCCTAGGACAGGTATTACACATGTATGAAATAATTGTACCTTCCCTAGTATAGGTAATTTACAGCACGTATATGAAAGTTTACCTTTGCAAAGACGGGTAATGTACAACATATTTAAAATAATTTTACCTACTCTCGGATGGGTAATTTAAATTTGTATATGAAACAATTTAACATACCCTCAACAGGTATTGTACAACACATAAGAAATAATTTCTCTTCCCATCAAGGCTTTTAGAATTTTTAGAAGATAGATCATTAGAATTTCCAAATTAATACATAAATACATTGTCTTGGTTAATGATTAGGCAACCCTTGCTTCACCATAAATTTCAACATTACTGGGTTTCTTTCTTTCCTCACTATCGGCACTATAATTGTAAGAAAAATTATGTCATTTTTGGAAGATGTCTCAGCAGGATTTTCAAAATAATGCATAAATACATTGACACAGTTAAGTAATTTAAACAACCCTTGCTTCATTATCAAATTACACATTACTGGGTTTCATTTTCTTTCACCACTACCGACAACAATTTTTTTTGAAAAAAAAGACATCATTGAAAATTCAGAGAAAATATGAATGACCACCAACAGAAACTTGCCCATTTCATCTTCACATAAGACATTTCTAGTGGTCTGGAGCGATTTCCATAAAAAATTGCTAGTGGGTTCATGCCTTGTCTGGAGTGATTTCCATAAGATATTTCAAGTGGCTTCATGCCTTGACTGGAGTGATGCCTTTATCTATCATATTCAATCTTAGCGATGCCATGCCTTCTGCCAGTATATATATCAACCTGTCTCATTCAGTCCCAGGCAACGCCGGGTCTTCCGCTAGTGTATATTTCCACATATCTCATTCAATCCCGAGCGACACCAAGACATTTTGTTAATATATATTTCCACCTGTCTCATTCAATTCCTGGTGACACCTTGCCTTCTGCTAGTATATATTTCCGCCACTCCACTGTCAAAAATATACATGCAATAAATTAATGTTTAACTTTTAAACTTCTTCAGCCATTTCCGAGACTGACTTCATATCCTCGCACCTCACTGTTAAAAGTATACATGACCTAAAGTAATGCTTCAATCGTAAAATGTTTCAGCCATTTCATGACTGACTTCATATTCCAACCTCATCTGTTAAAAATATATATGACAATGTTTAACTTGTAAACTTCTTCAGCCATTTCCGGGACTGACTTACTATCCCCCACCCTACTGTTAAAAATATACATGTAATAAAGTAATGTTTAAATCGCAAACTGTTTCAGCAATTTTCGCGACTGACTCCATACCCCAAACACCACTTGTAAAATATGTAAAAACTGACTTCATATGCCCCGCCCCACTGATGATGAGCAAGCTCAATGTTGCTTAACTTTGGTGATCTACATAACGGATTTGGTATTCCTAAGTCATCACCCATCTGATAAAGACCAAGTTCAATATTGCTTAACTTTGATCTATATAAAGCATTTGGTATTCCCAAGTCATCACCCATCTGATAATGACCAAGCTCAATGTTGCTTAACTTTGTTATCTACAAAAAAGATTTGGAATTCCCAAGTTGTCACCCATCTGATAATGACTAAGTTCAATGTTCTAAACTTTGGTGATTTACATAAAGCATTTGGTAATCCAAGTAGTCACCCATCAGATAATGACCAAGCTCAATGTTGCTTAACTTTGTTCATCTGCATAAAGTATCTGATGAGGACCAAGCCTAATCTTGCTTAACTTTGGTGATCTACATAAAGCATTTTGTGTTCCCAAGTAATCACCCATTTAATGGTGACCATGCTCAATGTTGGTTAACTTTGGCGATCTACATAAAGCATATAGTATTCCAAAGTAGGCACCCATTTGATAATGACCAAGTTCAATGTTGCTTAACTTTGATGTTCTACATAGAGCATTCGGTAATCCCAAGTAGTTACCCATCTGATAATGACCGAGCTCAATGCTGGTTAACTTTGATGGTCTACATAGAGCATTCGGTATGCCCAAGTAGTTACCCATCTGATAATGACCAAGCTCAATCTTGCTTAACTTTGATGATCTACATAATGCATTTGGTATTCTGAAGTAGTCACCCATCTGGTAATGACCAAGCTCAATATTGCTTAACTTTGGTGATCTACATAAAGCATTTAGTATTTCCAAGTAGTCACCTATCTGATGATGATCTTGCTATACTTTAGTGATCTACATAAAGTATATGATAATCCCAAGTAGTCACTCTTCTGATAATGACCAAACTCAATGTTGCTTGACTTTGATGATCTACATAAAGCATTTGTTATTCCCAAGTAGTCACCCATCTGATAATGATCAAGCTCAATGTTGCTTAACTTTGATGATCTACATAAAGCATAATGTTCTTAACTTTGGTGATTTACATAAAGTAATTACTATTACCATGTAGTCACCCATCTGACGGTGACCAACCTCAATTGTTGCTTAACTTTGATGATCTACATAAAGCATTTGGTATTCTCAAGTAGTCACCCATCTGATAATGATCAAGCTCAATGTTGCTTAACATTTATTATCTATATAAAGCATTTGGTATTCCTAAGTATTCACCAATCTGATGTTGACCAAGCTCAATGTTGCTCAACCTTTGGTGAGCTACTTAAACATTTGGTATTCCCAAGTAGTCACCCATCTGATAATAACCAAGTTCAACGTTGCTTAACATAAGGAGATAATGCCTAGTAGAAAACTACTTGGTCTTTTGGCTAGTAGACAAAGCCACTTGTAGATTTTCCAGAAATCACGGGTTTCTAATTTTTGTGCTTTGATGCGTTTTTTGGTGGTTTCAGTAAATTCTCTCTTAACTGTCGTTATTTCTTTCTTACAGTTACTTCTAGCTTCTATATACTTCTGTTTGTTTGAACTGAACTTATGTTGGTTGAATCTGCGGTATGCATGCTGCCTTTGAGCAATGGCAGTTGCACAAGTAGAAGTAAACTATTGGGGAGAATGGGGTTTGCTATAAAATTTCCGCATGGGAACATGTGCTTCAATTGCCGTTTTGAACCATTCAGTGATCTCATTTGCGCACTGTTCAGCAGGAAGAGAAAAAATATTTCACCATGGGGCATCTCTGATGAGATCCCTGATGGCTTCCCAGACAGCCTTTTTATAATATCTCATTGTTTTGAGCAATGGCTCTTCAGTTTTGGCTCTAGAGTTTAGGGCGATTTCAACCATTATCACTGCATGATCAGCGTTCCCAAGTGGGCTGTGGGCATTTGTTATACAATCATCGGGAACTGTGGTCAAAAACAGATCTAGAAGTGATGTGTGTTGTTCTTGCTGGTCAGGGAAACGGGTTGGAAACGTAACCATTTGTGATAGGGAGTGAGATATAGAGAAGCTATGTGTTGTGCTGCCCGCTGCATCTGTGTAAGTAGACAATCCAAGCCAGTTTCTGTGGTGGACATTAAAGTCAGAGACTTTGTTTATTATGGTGCAGTTCTGGGTCGAGAGAGAGCGGTAGAGAAAATAAAAGTAGCTAATGTTATGTTGCATGTTTAGTCTACAGCACATAAAGCCTTGATCATCCGATTCTAGGTTTGTTTCTCTAGTTAAGGGGAGGGTATTACGAATGTAGACTCCAAGTCCGTGCATATGTCTGTCAGAGTCCTTACGGCAGAGTGGGAGATATCCAGGCATGTTAAAGTAGTTAGAGGGGATGGAGGAGTGTAGGTTAGTCTCGCTTAGTGCTAAGATATCTGGGGTGTTTGTCAGGAGAAATGCTTCAACATCAGCTAAATTAGTCCATGGATGTTCGTAAATGCAAGCCTATAGGGAAGAGGCAAGTTGAATCTGTTTAAACCTAAGCCTGGTTTAAGCTTAATTTTTTATTGTACTGTCATCATTTCTTTTTCAAAGGGTTTCAGTTTAGGTAAGAGGGAGCTGAACAAGAGGTCATGCAGAATACTAGACATGCAACACAAGTAGACCATCAGCTGACCTATCATCAACTAGGATTGTGGCCTCAGGAAAGCCCACCTTTAGCTTATCGCTGTTCTGATGATTCAAGTTTAGAAGTAATTACTCCTTATGCATTTGTCCATTCTTTCTACAAAAATTCTGTATTTTTAAATTTAGAAGATGATGTTTTTGTGAGTCATCTCCCT
Source organism: Euprymna scolopes (assembly GCF_053919585.1). Classification (NCBI taxonomy): domain Eukaryota; kingdom Metazoa; phylum Mollusca; class Cephalopoda; order Sepiida; family Sepiolidae; genus Euprymna; species Euprymna scolopes. The sequence continues at coordinate 95,619,602 of NC_136485.1, forward strand.
GGCAAGGAAGAACTCATGAGAAACGACGGTCTGGAGTTTGTTGAGGAGAATGTGGGCAAAGGCTTTACCAATAATGCCGCGGTAGTTGTTGCAGTCACACCTTTCTCCCTTGTTTTTGTAGAGCATGATGATCTTTGTGTCACACATGTCATGATGTACAGTTACTTCCTTCCAGCAGTGTAGCAGGAGTTCATGGAGGTGCTCTAGGAAAGAGCTCTCTTTTGCCATCTTTACAACTTAAGGAGGTATGTTGTTGCTGCCTGAAGCTTTTTTGCTGGATATGGAGTCTATGACTTTTCTGAGCTTGTCAATGGTGGGTGGAAAATCAAATTCGTCTATTTTGGGGAGTGCTCAGATACTCTCAAGTGCTGGCTTGGTGACCATGGTTTCCCTTGAGTAGAGGTCCTAGTACTCAGCATACATTTCCATCTGCTTGCTGCAGTCATTGATAATCTGGCCTTCAGCTGATTTGAGTGGGGCAGTCTTGATGGCACTTGGACCAAAGGCCTTCTTTATTTTCTCATACATTCTCCACACATTTCCCAAGTCTGCAGAAAGCTGGATATTCTGGCAGTATGAGCAAGTAGACATTGGAACAGCACCTAGCAATCCTCTGTGCATCGCATCAAGCAGCATGAAGTGCTGTGAGCATCTTTGTGGAAGGATCTCTTTTGTAGGCTAGGAGGGCATCACGCTTTGTGGCAATGGCAGGTTCTAGTTCAAACCAGTCTTCTTGTTTTCTTTCTTTTTTACCAAAAGTGTCAAAGGCAGTCTGAAATATTGCCTCTCAGATATGGTTCCATCTCAATGTGGCACTGTCTGTTGGGCAATCCACAAGGGCTTCATTGATGGCTCTGGCAAAGCATTTTTTCTGCTTGGAGCCGTGGACATGTTTAGGGAGAAAGCACAATTTGCTGGTGACCAAAGTGTGGTCTGTATCACAATTGGCACTATGGAAACTATGTGTAACCAACACTTGGTTTAGGAGAGATCTGTGAGTGATGATAGAATCCAGCTGATGTCAATGGCGAGAATTGAGATGTCTCCAGGACACTCTATGGTGGAGCTTAGTGGGGAAGGTGTTGGTGAGGTAGAGGTCGTAGAATGAGCAGAGCTCAAGGAGACGCTGGCCATTTTTGTTTAGCTTGCCAACACCAAAATGGCCCATGCATCCGGGCCAGGAGGCATAGACTGCTCCCATCCAGGCACTGAAAGCACCGAGTAGAAATAGATGCTCCTCTGCAGGGGTCTGCTGTATTTTTGCTTCCAGTTCCTCATAGAACAGGTCCTCAGCCTCAGCTGAAGAGCAGAGTATGGGGGTATATATGTTAAGAATTGAGGCTGGTCTGGAGGAAATGGAGAGATGAAGAGAAAGGACTCTTGGTGTGCTGGAAGGGGGTACTTCAATGGCTTGTAGGAAGGAGTTGTGGACAGCAAAACCAACACCATAGACTCAGTGCCCATGTGTTTCCTGACCCTGCCAAAGAAGGTGTAGTCTCTCTCCCTGAGACTACCATTGTCAGGGAGTTGTGTTTCCTGAAGCCCTGCTATGTTGAGGTTTAGTCTCTTTGATTCGCGGTGGATGATGGCAGTTTTCCTGGTGTTGTCAATCTTTTGTAGGTCATCAGACAAGCCAGGACACATTTTTCTGACATTCCAAGTTGCAAGTTTCAGCACTGGCAACTTTCGTTTCTTGATTTTGAATAGTGCTGGGTTAAAGACCACTTTTCGGGTTTGGTCTATACTCCGGGCACTCTCTCATCTTATTGACTGGCAGCTGCTCAGCTTTGAGGCAGGCAGTAGCTAGCCAGATGGGATCTTAGATCCCTCCCACCAACAGGAGTTAACTCCAGGCATCCAAGCTGATGCCAATAAGCTCCGGACTTTTAACCAGTAACTGTCACTCCCCATGTTGTGCTTCCGCAATACGGCACTGGAGTGACCTCTCCAGGACGCAGGCCTGGGCAAAAAGTTATGGAGGACCTGGGATGCCCAATTCGTCAGGACCCCTCTCTCTCTCTTGCAGGATCCAACGGAGAGGTGAACCAATACAGTTGGTGCCAGCTTTGTTGCAGGAGTTGCTGGAAAGTCTTTTGTAAGGATCGACTGCCTTTGAGGCTCCACTCCAGATTTTTCAGTCGGGATTTACTCACTTAGCCTTTCCTATGTTGAAGTAATCTGCAGGGCAGCAGAAGTTTGAAATCAGGGTTTTCTTTCCCTTAGATGAGCTACTTTCCCAAGTTGACGAGCCTCATCTACTCGGTACCTCATCACTACTGGTATTAATAATTTAATTAGATCTGCTATGATCAAGAAAAGTGATGGTGTCTCTCAGGAGCATTCTTTGACACATCTGTATCATTTAGAACTTTCCATTACACATTCTTATCAGGTTCCTTTTTCTGATGAAGAAACTAGTGATTCTCTAAAAGAGAGAATTAATGTAGATGTTAACACTGTCACATCCAGATCTGGCAGATCTTTAAGCGAAAGAGATCCTGATTTTCTTTGGTGCTGAGTAGAAGGATTTCTTTTTCTTTTTAGGAGAGTGTGGCAATTGGGGGGGGGGGATATATTTCTTCTTTTTTTCCCCTCTTCTTCCCTTCTCTTCAGTTTGCTTCATTGCTGCTGATGTCATGTGACTAATTTCTTCCTGTTGATTGCTCGGTGAATTCCCATGTTTTGTGATAAAATTCAAGCTGAAGTTGGCAGTTGGGACTTGAAATGTGTTGATGTTCTATCTTCTCTCCATATAGACATTAAAATGTTGAAGTGATTGCGTCTAAGTTACCAGACAAATTCATATCTCGCTAACAGAAATCTACTTCAAGTGAATCCAAGAAATCTGTCGAGGACTTGGCAGTTAAATATGTCGGAAAAATATCAGCTTGCAGGTGAGATCTTCATTAGGAAAGATTGAATTGGAAGTGTCTATCATATAACTAGATATTTTCTTCTAAGGCCCGAGGAAAATGGATACGTCTTAAGCTGCAGTTTTTCTAAGTCAAAAGAAAAAAATATTTCTATTCTGAAGGAATGAGGAAGTTTGTTTTATTGGACTTCTTGTCTTTTCAGAGAACATTATTATACGAAGAACTATGTGTATTTTTGTAAATGAGGAAATAAATTCTTTGCTATAAAAGTACACTCTCGGAACATTATTTCAGATAATAAGTTATCTTGTCTGCAGATATTTCAACTAATCTATTCGAGAGAATGTTTATTTTAAAAAAAAAAAAAAAATTACAAAATGTAAGCTTAAATTGCAAACAAAGGAAGTGAACTCTTTCTGACTTAGCTACAGTATTTCGACCTTTCTAAAAAAAATCCTATGTTGGTTTGAAAATTTCATATGACAGTAGTAAGTAAAAAAAAAAAGGGCCTACTTAACACATCTTTCTTTCTTTCTATCTTGCATAATTGTTACCCACAAAGGACTTTTAGCAAAATTTTAGCAGCAGACAACTTGTGAACTTTTTGGGGGGCTCTAAGTTTTTTTTTTTTTTACAAGGTAGTCACCATTTATCAAGGCCCAGAAGCCACTCAGAGATAAGGGTTATTGCGTGTACATTAATCAATAGGATAGTATCGTAGTAATCATTAGTATTGGAGATTTGATAAAGTGTCTTACTTAAGGGGGCAGTTCATCAGGAATTTGTTTATGTTGGACTTGAAGATATCCAAGTTGTAGTCAGGTGGGAAACAGGCAAACGGAAGAGAGTTCCACTGGCATGCACTTCTAAGAAAGAAGCTTTGTTCATGGAATCTACATTTTGGTTTTGGCACAGATAAAGAGTGGGGCAAATTTTTGACAGTGGTTTCAGCTAGACGGGTGTTTTTCTTGAAAGATTGGCGAGGCGGAACCAGAGATTGGAGCTCAGATGAGCACTTGCCATGAAAGTAACGATAAAACAAAGATAGGCTCGCAACGTCTCTCCTGTAGGAGAGAGGTTGCAGGGAAGAGAAAAGGGCATCCCCCACTAACTCACAAAGCCTATTTTGTACTCTGTCAAGGCAGGAGAGGCTGTTTTTAGCAGCTCCTGCCCAGATGTGGCAGCAGTACTCCATCCTTGGACATACTTGCAGTGAGATATCTTCTAGAGCAGTAGAAGGATCCTACCATTTTTCCAGCAACCTTGGCAACTGACTTGATGTACATGTTCCATTTCAGGTCAGGAGTAAAGGTCAAGCCCAGAAGCTTATCAAAACATGGAGCTTCCCCTAGACAAGAGCCATCCATTTCAATTGATGCTAGATGGGGATCAGAGCATTGATGATGTAAAGATAGGAGCTTGGTTTTTAAATGTACCACACACTCAAGATCAGAGGAGGGAGAATCAGAGAGGACTTTGTCATGTGTTGCCATAGATGGTCATGTCATCAGCAGCAGACAACTTGTGAACAACAAATGATTTAAGTATGTGTTTTGGGAGATCATTGATGTGGATCAGGAAGAGAGTTGGACTCAGGATGGACCCTTGAGGGCCTCCAGCATTAATACTGTGGGCCTCTGATTTCTGCCCATCAACCACTACTCTTATGAGCCTATCAGAGAGAAATGATTTAATGATTGAGAAAACATTTTCAGTTACACCGTAGCTGAAAATCTTGTGAAGTAGGCCCTTATGCCATACCTTGTTGAAGGCTTTTGATATGTCAAGAGCAATTGCCCTAGAAAGGAAGCCTTTGTTGAGAGATTCACTAATCCTATGAGATATAACCGTTAGCACATCTACTGTAGATCTGGCAGAACGGAAACCGTATTGCATGTCTCTAAGAACATTATTTCTGCTGAGGTGGTTGACTACTTCTTTATTTAATATGGATTCCAGCAACTTACTCATGACGCATAGGAGACTTATTGGTCTATACTGAGAGGGAGATGACTTATCACCTGAATTCTTAAATACGAATTCTTAAATTCTTTTCTTAATAAAATTATTTATTTGTTTCTATCCACCAAGTCTTTTCTCTTTTCATTTTTTTCTTTTCTTTATTGGTAACATTTTTATATGTCAAAGTGACTTTCATTAAAAGTGACAATAATAATTTTGACAAACTACATTTTTTTATAAATTCAAAATTAGAATAAAGGAAAACTCTAAATTATTAATATTGTAAAATTAATTGTATTTACAGAAAAATAATATAGAAGAGATTTAACAACTTATAAGAATTACACAATATATATATAATTAAAATATTTACAAAATGTATTCATTAATAAGTATTTTTGTTTAAATTTGTAATTAAAAATATTTTATTATAAAATATATAGGCATTTGTTTAACATTTTATCCATATGTATTCATATATAACATGATCTTTTTAAAATGTACCAATAAGAACATATCTGAAATGTTCTACTATACAAAAAAAAACAATTTTAATGGTTTTGAGTGAGCAGCAGAAGTAAATAGAGCACCAATGATTTTGTTTCTTTGGTGAATTTTACGTCAATTATTATAATTGCTTTTGTGTCAAGAAAACAGAAGTGCTGCTGGCATTTTCATTGTGACATTTTTAAAAAGAAGTTTCACTTGATAAATTTTTCTGATAATGACTTTGTAATAGAAGATAAGAGTCTCAAAACAAGAAAACATTTTAAAAATAATTGATATAATAATAATCTGAAATTTTGCCAATGTAAATATTACTCATACAAACAGGTTGGATTTTTTAATTATTTAACACTTTTCAGAAAATTGAAAGTATAATTTTCTAATCTCAGTCCAGAATACTAAACTAAGAACTGTGTGGGGGCCAATGCGAAATAAAACAGGTCCCCAACCTTTATAAAAGCCCCAAAGTCCTTCTTTTTGGAAAATTTTGTAGAAACAGTTAATTGGTCCTGTATAGAGGAGTCCCTTGCCTGAGAGATTGACACCTTGGTTATAAAGACGAGTTGAAACCACATCAAAGGGAGTCATGAACAAGGTGACAAGTATCCCGCTGATCATGCTAGCAAATAATGCATTCAACCAACTGTGTGGTCGGAAAATCTGAAAAAAAAAAAAAAAAAAAAAAAAAAAGTCAGATTTTTAAAACTTTATAAAATATGAATCTGTCAGGTGCAATGGATAAAGTGCTAAGTTATAATCAGTCTTCTGGGTGTTGCAGAATACATACATATATTATTAGTATCAGTGCAGCTGATACTAATAATATAATAAGGAATGACTCATCCTCTTTATATGGGTTGTTGCACTTTATTATTTTTTTTTTTTAATAAATTTGATTTGATGACCTCTTTTTATGAACAAATACAATTTCCTTTCCTCTAGAGTTTGTTTTATTAGCAATACACATGAAAAAATTGAAATAGCTTGAAATATTACAATATTGGTATGCATAGAAAGAGCTTGATGAGCTAAGAAAGAATCTTTTTAAATTTTTTAAATCTGATTAAAATTAAGGAAGTTATGGCTATTTTTGTGCCTCACACGTTTGGATATTTTTTCCTCTTTAAGACCATATGCGTTTCGTCACATTTTTTACACTACTTTTTCAGTAAAAATGTCATATCTTTGTTAAAACACAAGACTAAGAAATGAAATTTACCATATAAGTGTATTTTTGTACAAGGAATCAGAATATGCAACTGAAAATCTCCCAAAGTTTATGGTTTCCAAATAATCTGCAGTAAATGTGCATAAATATGCAGCAATTCCTTAAAAATGCCATGTATCCATAAACAGAAAAGAAGTTGCAGAACTCAAAGTTGAATTGTAATGTGCTTTATGTACAAAAAACTTAAATCTAAACATAAGACCATTTAAAAATGAATATATTGCAATATTTCTTTGGTATTATTGTAGATTAACACCTTCTGTTTAACCCAACTCAACTCCTTCTGACCACCCCTCCAAAATGTGATTCTACCTTTTTAGGAAATTATGTATAAAATGCCATGAAAAACTTTAATGAAAGATAAACAAATTATTTTAGAATTGAATGTAAAATAATTTCCTATTACAGGTCATTCTAGCATTTTAGGGCAGTTAACTGTTTTTTTTTTTTCTATGGGAAAATATGCATGCTTTTTTTTTTTTTTTTTAAGATGATTATGTGTAGTTTTAAGAGGGTTTCTATGCAATGAGAATATGGGGAGGGTTGCCATTCGGACTTTGAATTAATTGTAGGGCTAAGGAAAATTATGTGTGAACATACTGAAAACTTGACAGAGACAAAGCTAACAAAAACAATATTAGAGGGGGGAGCGGTTAGTTTCACAAAAATTTAATGTAAAATAATTCATCATTTCCTGGCCATTCTAGCATTTTAGGACAGTTAACCAATTTATTTTTATGTGTATTTTTCTTTAAGGAAGGATCTATTTTTTGTTTGTTTGTTTTAGATGCTTGTATGTGGCTTACAGAGGTATTTTGTTGGGGGGGGGGCTTGCCACTCGAACTTAGTGTTATTGTTAGGGTTAAAGAGTGTTTTAGGAGGAGACTTGCCACACATAATTTGTATTAGAGGTGAAGTTAAGAGAGCTTTTTTTCAAAAAGAGCGTTCAAAAATTTGTTGATTTCTATTTTCGAGGTTGAAGGTGTTAATTCCATAGGCCGTTTATACTACGCTGGAGCAGGTTGTAAAAATATCTTTCGCTTAATAAGTAGAAAAAAAATAACGAAATAAAAAGCTTCCTAATTGTAGTTTGATGTGTTTTCTAACTGCTTTTAAAATTTCAAGAATATTGATATAGATTTTGAGGGTTTGTATTACTATGCACATAGATTCGAAAAAGTTGTCAAAAAAAATATATAACAAATAAATGTTATCAAAAGCAAGTTACTTTTCTACCTAACTGGATAATTTTTTAGTGTTTTTATTTAATGTAACATGTTTATTCAGCTTGAAAACAGTGTTTACCGATGTTTTGGAAAATTTAAAATGGCGCCCGACTCTCTTGAAACGGTAAGTTTGGGGAAAAGAGTTAAAAATAAAAAAGTAGACAAAATACTGCTAGAAACTCGCTCAATATATGTTACCGTGACATAGGCTGACATATATTCGGTGAGTTTTTAACAGTATTTTGTATAGTTTTTTTTATTTTTAACTCCTTTTCTCAAACTTACCGTGTCAAAGAGAGTCGGGCCGGGCGCCATTTTTAATTTTCCACGGTAAACACTGTATTTTTTTCGAGCTGAATAAACATGTTACATTGAATAAAAACACAAAAATATATCCAGTTTGGTAGAAAAGTAACTTATCTTGCCTTTGATAACATTTATTTGTTATATATTTGTTTTTTGACAACTTTTTCGAATCTATGTATAAACGAGATTTTGATACTTATTTTGATTTTGAAAAAAAAAACATTTGTGGCTGTTCGCAGTAAAACATTGTTTTAATTCGCTGTTCAAAACTAATTTAAAGAATAAAAGTGCATGCAAGCTATATATCTACAAAAGTTTTTGTTTTTTTAACCATGTTTTTAAATTTGACGAGATTTGTGAGAAATTGCAACAGATTTATAATGCCGAATTGGTTAGGATTGTTGTTATTATATATTCTGAAAACCGAATAGTTCTAAACTAATGTTATTCTGATAACAAAATAGCTCTAATTAAATATAAGAACATTTATATTCATATTTTCATGTTTTTCTTAATTCGTTCTTGAATAAAAATTAAAGAACGCGTGTTTGTTTACAACTGTGCTATCGCTGATTCTACAGGCTGGAGCTGCTGCTGCTGCTTAAACTTCATTTGACCAAATTCGATAAATATAAACAATTTTTTTTTTCGGGTAGGTCCTTTTAAATTATCAATTACCGCGGTCCTACTCAACATAAAACAATACTTTTAATTGATAAAGATAGTAAAAAGATTGATTTACTTACTACTGGGTGTCCGAAGAATTTTTTTTTCAAAATGTTCAATACTCGTCATATTAAAGTCTTATTTTTAACACGACAAAAAAAGAAATGGTCAAAAATATTTCGGACACTTGACAGTATTAAGATTAACACCTCTTCTAATTGGTTCCCAAATTTCATGACGAAATTCTTCATACAATCACGGTACGGACCTTTAGAAAACAGGGGGGGTCATTACAAAACCTTACCGAAAACGCCATTTTATGACGTTCACATTTTTATCACTTTATTTGCTTAAAACTCTTAAAATATATAATGTACATTCATATTTATTAATTCATTTGAAAGTATATTCATTTCCGAACAAAACAGTAGTAATTTGAAGACTTGAAGTGCTTTGGTTTAAAAAATATGGCTATTTTAGTAGAACTACCTTGAAATCTGTGATTATCCAAAGCGTTTTTTCGTCCGTGTGTATTACTAGTTTTATGGTTGTATACAGATTATATGGAGAACTTTGCTTTTACCCCAAAGTGATATTTCTAAATTTCTTTTCTTTTAATCATTTAGACTGTCCACATAATAAACTTTTAAACCATTTATTAATTCAATCCAACAGTCACTAGCTAGTTGGTGGTCTCAATTTCCTAGGAAAGTTCATTGTTCATTTCCTTTTGCCATGAACTGATTTATATTCAAATTTTTAACTTTAAAATAGCCGTCAATTTTTTGCAATTCGTTTTGTCTCATTTTGTGAATTTTACTTGATTTTTGCTGATTTCTTTTTTTATTTTTCAAATAAAATAATTTGCTGATTAATACACTCCAACAGTGGTTATTAAAAATAAAATCGAAATATATTAAAAAATTATTTTAAATTTTTATTTTGTAAACGTTAATAAAATGTGTGAGTTGTCTTGGCATGATAATTGTTGATCAAGCCATGCCAATCATCTATTGATGCTAATATTATTGGAGATTTGTATGGCTAAATCTATTATAGAAAAGTTCTATGGCTGATACAAGTTCTTCAAAAATATAATACATGATTAATTACCACATGGGCATAAAGCCAAAAGTAAACTAATATCTCTGCTGCCCCTACCCCCAAAGTGTATCAAGAATGGTGGACTAATTCAAATAAATTAACATTTGCAAAATAAAAAAAAGAAATCTTAAACAGAGTTAAATAATTTGGCAGCTAAGAATTTCAATATAACTCATAATTATATCAAAAATCTATATCACATAATCTATTTTATCAATCAAATCTTAGTATCCCACTGTACCCTATTATATCACGTCTTTATATCACACTCTCCAGTTAATCTAAATTGAAAAAAAAAAAAAAAAAAAAAAAAAAAAGAAGATTCTTTTGGGTTCATTACCTGAAAACCAATGATAACTTCTTTGGCAGTAGAAAATGTGGACAACTGAATAGCTGAGCCTATAGTGACCCTGGGAACAGCACCACTAACTCCACGCCACAGTCCTGTTAAACCAAATTCTTGATAAATACTTGAAAGACCTTTCACCATTCCAATATATTGATGCTGATGGCCAACAGCAATGACTTTAACAGCTTGTGCTTGGAGTTGTGTTTTTACCTGAAGAAATAACATATATATGAATGAATGACACATATGAGGATAAAAAATTTGGAAATACAGGGCAACAAAATGTACAATTATAGAAAAAAAAACAGAAAACAATTCAAAATAACATCAAATAACAAGTAAATCCTTTAAACAGTTTATTTAAAAAATTACTTCTTCAACCAAGAACAAGAACCAGACAATACAATCAAGTCAAATGTTGCACTATTGTTTGTAACATTTTAACAGAACACAAGTAAGTAAAAAAAAAAAAAAAAAAAAAAATTCACCATAGCAAATATACTGCATTCAATTAAGTGATCTTTAAAGTGAAAAGGAAATAGATGAAAACAACATAAAAAATTTACTTTGGGGTTCTTGCAGAGGCGAGTAGAGACAACTTTGCTTCATAAAGACAAATACACTTATTAGCAAAAAAAAAATTTTTTAAATAAGCGCTAGAATTTTGCTTCATAGAGACAAATACACTTATTAGCAATGAAAAATAAAAAACACTATAATTTTGTATAAAGACAAATACACTGATTAGAAAAAAAATTATAAGCACTAGAATTTTGCTTTATAAGGACAAGAACACTTATTATCAATGAAAAAAAAACACTATAATTTTGTATACGAAACACAAATACACTTATTAGCAAAAAAAAATTATAAGCACTAGAATTTTGCTCCGTAGAGACAAGTAAACTTATTAGCAATGAAAAAAACACTATAATTTTGTATCAAAAATAAACAAAAATACACTTATTAGCAAAAAAATATTATAATTTTGTATCATAAAGACAAATTACATTGGCGACAAAAGAAAAGGAAAAACACTAGAATTTTGTAATGTAAAGACAAATACACTCATTAGCAAATAATGAAAAACATCAGCTGTAATAATGCTTGCAGTGAACGATGCCATTTGGAAGCACGAGTTGTATTTCCTGTTAGATAGAAAATGGCTTGATTTAGCAGTATACCCAGCAAAGTTTTAATGATTCTGGTATTATGGTTACTACAAAAACAATATTGTTTTCTTACCTATGTATATATGATTTCTGAATTATATCCTTGATAGATTATATATATATATATATATATATATATATATAGCCATTTTATATATCATTTATAAGCACATTTTTCGCTCTATTGAATTGTGTTATCCATTACCGTTCTTAATCTCTTCATTCATTTTTTGCAGGCTTTTCGACAGCATGGATAAAATTCAAATCTGGACGATTTTCTTGTTCCAGTTCAAACTAGGCCGAAAAGCTGCAAAGACAGCTCATGATATCAATGATGCATTTGGCCTAAGAACCACTAACAAACATGTGGCACAATGGTGGTTCAAGAAACTTTGCAATGGTTACGAGCGCCTCAAGGATAAAAACGGTCACGGAGGGCCGACTGTGGTTGATAATGAATATTTGAAAGCCTTAATTGAAGCTGATCCTCACAAAACCACACGAGAAGTCGCTGTTGAACTCGAGGTCAATCACTCAACAGTTGTTTGCCATATAAAGATAAAAAGTTGGATAAATGTTAACGCATGAATTGAACAATAATAAAAAAAATCGTCATTTTGAGGTGTCTTCTACACTCCTGCGCAACAAAAATGACTCATTTCATAAGCAGATTGTAACTTGTGATGAGAAGTGGATCCTCTACGACATCTAGCAACGTTTGTGGTTGAATGCCGGAGATGCACTTCCCGAAGCTGAAATGACACCAAAAAGAAATTATGGTGACTGTTTGGTGGTCTGCAGCCGGTCTCATCCATCACAACTTCTTGAATCTTGGCAAAACGATTACGGTGGAGAAGTACTGCTGACAAATTGATCAAATGCACCCGAAGCTCCAACGTTGTGCCCAAGATTGGTCAAAACGAAGGAACCAATTCTCCTTCATGACAACGCTCACCCGCATGTTGTTCAACTGACCTTGCAGAAGCTGAACGAATTGTGCTATGAAACTGACTCATCCGCCATATTCACCTCTCGCTCACTGATTATCACTTTTTACAACTTCCTGCACGTAAAATGCTTCAAAAGCAAAGATGATGCCAAATCAATCCTCAATAACTTCATTGCTTCCAGAACTCCGGATTTCTATGCTAATGGGATAAATAAACTTGTTTCTCATTGGCAGAAATGTGTTGATTCTAATGATTCTTATTTTAATTAATAAAGTATATTATAAAAGAAATTATTATCTTTGGAATTTGAATGTCAAAAAACAAAATTATTTTTGCACCAACCTAATAGTTCCTAAAGTTAAGGCAGTTTAATTTAATACATTCCTCTTGTTTCTCCTGAAAATTTCAGAGCCATTAAAAAGGGACACACTTCAGTCATAGTAGCAATGAGAACATGGAAGCTCAAACTATACTCATCAGCAAAGTTGTATCAGAATGGAAGGCAATCCCAATCCCATGATTATTGAGTTTGGACCTGTGATTGATGCTGATCTGCTGTTTCTCGTTGACTTGCTTCAGCAACTCTCAGCCTGCCATATTTATTCTGTTGAGAATGAAGAAAATCTAAGGATGCAGAATGTGATTGTTGAATCCACAATCGTGCATCCTCAAGTCTGATTGCACATCACTTTTCTGTTTCATTTTCATGAATTTAAATCATTCGTTCACTGATGCCTGTTCAGCCTGAGTTTCTTCCAGCTTGAACTTCTATGGGGCATTTAAACTTAGAGAAAGACAATGAAAATGTTGATGTTTACAAAAGACAAAAAGGAAATATATATAAGACTGACTTTGCTATGAACATGTATGTGAGCATTTTTTCAATATTTTTCTGGCATAAAAGTTTAGTGTCATATCGATAATAAATCAATGAAAAAAAAATGAGAAAACTTTTTTAAAGAACATCTATCATTTATGCCCACAAAAATTCTGGCTACAGAACTAAAGTCACATAAGCCTCTTCCAGAAGATCATTTGGAAATCTGTAAAAACTGAAATGTTAAACAGATATTTAGTAAACCAACAAAATAAGTGCGATGGATTGAGCTCCAATAATTTCTGCTGCGAACAACATCATTTGGTAGCACATATGGTAGACTGATTATAAAGAAGTGAGATGAATTGAACTGTCTTTTATTTACTAAAAAGAAATACTAATATGGTGGACTGATTATAAACATGTATAATCATGTGAGCATTTAAAAATGTTGAATTATTAAAATTTCCAGAGTTTGTTTTTTTTGGGGGGGTGGGGCGGATTCCTTTAAGATGATGTTTCATAATTTGTGTATTCTTTTTTTGATGGACTGTTATCCTCATCTTCATAATTGTTGTTTCACCACATTTCAGCCAACTCATCCTCTGGCCTTCTTCAGGTGATTAAAAAAAGAATGAATGCACAATTAATGAAGCCTCAAAGGATTCCAAAAATAAAAAAAAATACCATTCGGTACCTGACAATGGAAGATCAGATAAGAACACAAACTTGGATTTATAAGACTATAAAATCCAACCTTGATTACTCTTTAGGGTCTGTAGCACAGTGGATAGGGTCACTGAGTATCTACGGTTCCAGGTGAGTATTGTCTTAAGATAGTAGTTTCAATTGTACCCAAGCAGGCCAGACAATTAGTTGACCAAAATGTGATGAGACAACAACTATGGAAGGCAGTAACTGCTGGAGATAAGATAAAGGACTCAGTATTGCTATCCCATCATGGCTAATCATCTGAAGAAGGCCAGAGGATGAGTTGGCTGAAACATGATGAAACAATAACAATTATGAAGATGAGAATAACAGTCCACAAAAAAGAATGAAGGCATAATAAATTTTTTTTTTTTTACATAAAAGTTTAGTATGTTCTCAGTAATAATTCGATGAAAAATTGAACAGAAAACTTTTTAAAATAACATCTTGTTAAAAGGAGGTTAGGGTTGACTTTGTGACACTTCTAAACAGTGAAGTGATAGGACAAATATATAGGATAATGACAAATATCGCTAAAATATGTAAAATAATGACTAATTCAATATTGATTTGTTTTTAAAATCTTGCAAAATTTGGATAATTATCAAATTTAATAACATTTTTATAAGTTACTTAATAATGGAAGGAATTATTTTTATATCATTATTTTCCTGAAAAGTTCTTATTAAAATATTTCTTGTCATTTACAAAATAAAGTTGAGCCTATTTTTTATTTTTTACCAGTTTCTCCTGGCACATTTAGGAAAAAAATTTCTTCAACTCTGTTATTGACAGCCTGCATTATTTAGTTGTAATAATCTTTTTTTGCTCAAATGTTAGCTTATGCATATTTGATTGCAAAAGACCACCCATGTTGTACTTTTGTCCATGATGCAATTCTACATCAAACAATGCAACAGTAGATCGATTTGGTGATGTCATTCCTTAATTGATTGAGAACTTTGTGATTTCTAAGCACAAATTTTAAAAAATTACACTGGCTAACAAAAAAAAAAAAATTTGTCAATTTTCAATTGTTTGTCAATTTTCAATTATTCCAGAAATGCTGTCACTTTTTTTCTATCAGGTCTAGTTTTTCTGCTATTGAATATTCTCCCTCTGTAGGAAGATGATAGCTACAAGAAAAGAAGGCAAATCGAAGAAACAATATTTTTATGTAAATAAGACACATATTCATGAAATCACACCAAAATATTCAGAAAGATTGAAGTTGTAAAAAACGCTAAGCATAGACATCACCATCCAAAATTGAGGTTTTACTGATTTTCTAGAATGGGTGCTCTGGCATCATCATGCTTGATAGACCAACAGTAATCTGCAAGCATGATGGCATTCCAATGACCTTGATAGAGAACTTCCATGTCACTGATAGAAGCTCTCCCCTTGCTTGTTGCTCACATCACCTAAATTTTCTGGAAAATAGCAAGATGGCTGTGCAAAAATGTAACTTGATGCTCATATTTGCACCCGGTTGATGGAGACTTATGAGTAATGTTTAAAAAAGCTCTTTGTAGTTGGATGTCTTAATTTTTCCTCAAGAAGAATTTTACTACATTCGTAAACACCGTCCAGGCACTTAATTCTGCAAGATTCATAAAATTACAGAAATTTGTATCCTTCATTAAATTTCGAGTCTGGAGTCCATCAAAAATTCCAGTTTTTAATTTTTCTATTTTCATGCAAATATATTTGAAACAATTGCCAGCTTTTTTATGCAAATGAAACAATCGTCATCTCAAGAGCCTTCACAAACTGTTTCATGATGTCAAGAGGAGGAAACAATTTTGGAATGCTCCACCAAAGCCAGAATATTGAGAGCCAGAAATCAGTTCACTGTGCTCTGTTCTTGCCCTGTTATTCCATAAACACAAGAAGCACGGAAATTCTGTAGCTCAAGGAGAACCCCAACCATTTTCAAATCGACACATACGATTCATTGGTGCTGTCTGTATGAAATATTTTCGAGAACAAATTTGCTTTCATCATATTTTTCTTTGAGGGACATTGAATGGCCTAGAGGAACTGATCTATATAAGTTGCCATTGTGAAGAAGAAAACATTTTAAACTTCTTTTGGAACTGTCTATAAAAAAGTGCCAATCTTGAGAATAATACTGTTCAACACCAAGCTGGCACAGCAGGCCGGCAATGTTGTTGCAATATACTATGTCGTTTTCCTAAGTGAAACATGGCAACAATTCAATATGACATTTTCTATAGAAGGTTATGAAAGTTTCAGACTGAAGTAGATTTTTTCTTGAAGCTAAAAATTCAGAAGATTCTTTGGAAAGGTTTAAATCTCTAGTCAGACCATTAAGTTCTCCTTCAGAAAAAAGCTGTGGTAGTGAAGAAGGAGGAAAACTTACATCTGAAACAGTGGACAAAATAGAGGTATTTTTCAGAACTAGGCAATTCCAATTCAGGTAAGCCTTTAAACACTGGAACAGGAATTTCATTGCAATGTGGAATTGGCACTTATTGCAGACTTGAGTTTTAGATAAATCAACAAATTCGTGTTCTTCCTGTTGATTCCCTTTGTTTTGACTGCATAAAAGTAGCAGTCATCGAAATGGTTTTTCGATTCATGCCAGACCATTGAAATACCAAAGCGGAGTAACTTTCTATTCTTTTTTGTCCACTGTCAAAAATGCTCAACACATTGTTTGCATACAATATAGGTTACCCATTCCTTATCTTCATCATCCAGCATTACTTTGAAGTAAACAAGATAAGCACACTTCACAAATTCACTGATCCTTTTTCTGTTCGATTGCAACTGAATATTCCCCGAAAATACAGCAAAACACATTTGGACTGTTTAAACAACGTCGCCAAGGAGATGATGTAGCCATGCTTAATTTTTTCTCCAAAAATCTACAACGAAAGTAAAATAATGCAGTTTAATTATTTCCTGTCTGATTTATAAATGAATTCCTAACATTAAGAGAATAAACCTTACTTTAACCCTGAAATCAACAAAAACATGTCACAATCGATAAGCCTATTTACTACTCAGTGTTCACTTCTTACCAACTACATACCTCATTGTATAGCAAATTTGACTTTTACTTTAAGGTTTGTGATGTCAATCTAATAACATACATCACAATAACAAAAAAGCCAGAATATATATAAAAACACACCTAATGTACTGTCATCGCACACACCTACACTTCAGTCAGTAAATTATTCTAAAAAAAAAAAAACTTTTTAAATAGCGACTCTAAAGACTAATACATAATTCATACATATAAAAAATTGAAAAAGAAAAAATGACAGGTATGAGAAAGTAAAAGTAATAACAATAAATGAGGAGTTAAAGAAATTGAAAGCCCAAATATGTTCATAAATAAATGGAACATGAAATGTCATGTTGCATGATAAAGTAAACAAACACATTATCCAGAAGAAGAAATGAGTAAAACATACCATTGATGCCGGGGATGGGGGTAGATAAAGAAGAAAGAGGTGTGTTATGTTGCCAGTGGTTACAAAAAGGAAGTAAAGACCAACTGGAAGAGGAAATTAGGAAGAAAGTAACTTTTTAGTTAAAAGTAACTTAAAGGGAGATAATGGATTCAAAACAGCTTATGTTAGAGGCCGTCATGAGACAAATAAAGAGATGAAAGAGGCTGTGACACGGGTCAGTGACACGCTTATACAAGAGGACACCCATGACGTCTTCAAGAAGTTGTTGGAATGGTACAAGTGCATTGCAGCCAGACGAGATTACTTCGAAGGGGATTAGAGTTTCATGTGTGCCCTATCAATAAAAGTGCTCATACGAAAAAAGTCCGGAAACTTATTTAAGGCATGTTGTATGACCAAACTTTCACTACATACTCTTTTCCTCCTCATGCCATTATTTTTATTTGTGCAAATAAATATTGTTTGTTAATGTTGTTTACTGTTTTTCCTCCTTGTTCAGATGAATATTTTTTTTACTTCAACTTTTGACAAACTTGCTATGTTTGTCAAAAGATGACACACATAAGTTTCCTTGTGTTGTGTTAGTTTACTCATTTACTCGTAAACTACTTTATCCAGCATGAGAGTGGGTTGCAAAAATAAGTGAAAGCTGCAAAGTCCACTAAATTTCCAACTACTGCCAGATATTTATGTACCTTTTACTAAGTCAGCGAAAACTATTAAGACAGAATAAAATCAAACATCAAATATGAGTGCATACAAGTATGGAATTGAAATTCTAATCCAAAACAAAGACTCATTCAAATATACATTAACTTTGCTTTTACTTAGCATATAAAAATATTAACTTTGCTTTTACTTAGCATATAAAAATATTAACTTTGCTTTTACTTAGCATATAAAAATATTAACTTTGCTTTTACTTAGCATATAAAAATATTAACTTTGCTTTTACTTAGCATATAAAAATATTAACTTTGCTTTTACTTAGCATATAAAAATATTAACTTTGCTTTTACTTAGCATATAAAAATATTAACTTTGCTTTTACTTAGCATATAAAAATATTAACTTTGCTTTTACTTAGCATATAAAAATATTAACTTTGCTTTTACTTAGCATATAAAAATATTAACTTTGCTTTTACTTAGCATATAAAAATATTAACTTTGCTTTTACTTAGCATATAAAAATATTAACTTTGCTTTTACTTAGCATATAAAAATATTAACTTTGCTTTTACTTAGCATATAAAAATATTAACTTTGCTTTTACTTAGCATATAAAAATATTAACTTTGCTTTTACTTAGCATATAAAAATATTAACTTTGCTTTTACTTAGCATATAAAAATATTAACTTTGCTTTTACTTAGCATATAAAAATATTAACTTTGCTTTTACTTAGCATATAAAAATATTAACTTTGCTTTTACTTAGCATATAAAAATATTAACTTTGCTTTTACTTAGCATATAAAAATATTAACTTTGCTTTTACTTAGCATATAAAAATATTAACTTTGCTTTTACTTAGCATATAAAAATATTAACTTTGCTTTTACTTAGCATATAAAAATATTAACTTTGCTTTTACTTAGCATATAAAAATATTAACTTTGCTTTTACTTAGCATATAAAAATATTAACTTTGCTTTTACTTAGCATATAAAAATATTAACTTTGCTTTTACTTAGCATATAAAAATATTAACTTTGCTTTTACTTAGCATATAAAAATATTAACTTTGCTTTTACTTACCATATAAAAAGGACTGCCGACAATGGCTCCAACACAGCCAGCAAAAGCTCCTATGCATACACTTTTGTAAAAACTGACATGTCCATCTCGGTCGCGGGTAAATCTCATATTATCAAATGCTTGAAAAGTTCCTAGTCGAACGCCGTTCATAAAGAATTGGTACCATAAAGCTGGTACAAGTCCTTTCTGTAAAGCTTTGATGCCATCGTTGCGAGCAATTGTGTAAAAGGCATGGAAGACGTGACGATAATGAACTGGGTATTGACCTTTGGCTTTTAACTCACCTTGGAGTTGCATCCGGGTCTTCACTACTTCAAGAGGATTTGTAAAAAAGCCAGCACCAGAGGTGGCAATGCCACCCAGTATAAATTCAACCTTTGAGGTGTGCTGACCCTTAGCTCGTGTTTTATGAACTTGCGACATAATGTTAAGATACTATAATAATCTATTTTTACAACTTGCCACTTTTGAAGGCACCATATATGGTTGTTCTCACTGAAAAATATATAAGACCAACATTGTAAAATCAACAAAAGAAGATTTCTTAATTATTTCTTTATATAAAAAACAAAGCGTACTTGTAAGGAATCAGCAGAGGATTTCATAACCCTAACCTCAAATACCGAAGGAGAATTCTTAGTCAAGCTCAGAAATTTCCGAAGGAGTTTATAATTTTAAAATCATGAAAACAAAAATAAAAAAGCAGAAGAAACTATGCATGTGAAAAGTTAAATTAGGTTTAAAAATAAAATAAAATAACGCCTTAAATAAATAAAGTTAAATAAAAAATAACTTCCTAAAAATAATAGCAGCTTTAAAATTGTAAACTGCTTCGACCATTTCCGAGATTGAACTGGGATTTACCGTCAATATTCAGAATGGACTTTTTAAGATCTGAAATCCTCTGGGTGACCATGTATTGCAAGTACTAAAAATTAATTTTAAAAATGATACTTATACAGAGAAGATACCATGCTGAAATAATGATGTTATTATTTAGAAACTCATTCTTAACATGAGGAGGGGAGGTTGTTCCATTCTATATTTACACCTAACAATTTAATAAAAGATACTGCAAAATCTGAATTTACTTGCAAATACTATTTGTTTTTTTAAAATAGCATAGTACCTCTACATAAGCACAAAAAAAAAAAAAGATAATGAATGCAACTTTTGCAAGAAAAGTTCACAAATGTACTCGCCATCTAACATGGCTGAACTTGAATGGAACGAATCCAAATTGCTGCGATTTCTTTTTTTTTTTTTCAAAGGAGTTACCACTTATCAAGGCCCGGAGGCCACTCGAGGATAAGGGTTAATGAGTACAATATTGTAATAATTGTTATTAGTGGAAATTTGGTAACTTGGATTACTTAAGGGGACGGCTCATCAAGAACTTGAAGATGACTATTTAAGTCAGCTAGAAAGTAGGGAAACAAAAGAGAGTTCAACGGCCATACAGTTTTAAGAAAGAAGTTTTGTTCATTGAATCGACGATTAGGTTTAGGCACAGCTAAAGGAGTAAGGGAAATTATTGATAGTAGTTTCAACTAGACGAGTATTTTTCATTAAAGTTAGGCAAGGGGAGGGACTATAGATTGCATTTGACGCCATTTTATCAATTCTAAACTTTATAAAAAAAAATACGAAAGACTTACATAAAAAATAGAGATTATGTTTGAAGCAATACTTTTTGTAATTTTTATAAAAAGAAAAAAGTTATTAGATCATTTTCGTTTTTTAGTTTTTCAAATTATAAATTGACAACTAACATGGACATGGAAAGGAGAGTATAGCTCACAATAGACAACAGAATGAAAAAAAAAAATGCCCCCCCCCCCAAAAAAAAAAAACAAATAAATGTTACCAAAGGCAACTGTTTTCTTTATGTTATTGGGTGTGTTTCTCTCAGTATTTTGTTTAATTTCTGAGTTTTGAGCCATTATCGACACACCCAAGACGGCATCTTCGTATCGGCCATCTTGTTGCAACTCAGCACTTGTTTTTCGAACCGAATAAACGCTTTAAAATACGTTAACACACAAAAAACGGTCTATATCAAGATTTTTTTCCAACTCAATAAAAAAACTTTATGAAAGAAGTCGTGGTGCTTCTTCAGTTTATTGCCGACATTGAAGACGCCATTTTTTTCCACGCACTTGCTAGTAAAATTTAAGGGGATATATCATTATCTGGCCGAACGATTACTTCCGGAAAGGGAAATACTAAAAAAATTTTCACGCAAATAAATAACAAAACAAAATTGGAAATGTTTCGATTTAATTAATGAGAACGGGAAAGTTTTTCATGGATCATTTTTTTATTATTATTATTAAAAACAGAAAATGAAATGACATGTTCATAAGGGTTTAAAAATTTATCAAAATAATTGTAAAAACATTGATTGAAAAGTTTGTGTAAAAAATATAATTTTAAATTGGATTTGAATAAAATAGTTTTTTTGTTTTTTTTCTCGAGCAAACAAATTAATTTAAACAACAAATTAATTTAAATAATTGTTTTTTTTCTTTTTTCTTTAACTGGGAAGTGGGTACAGTTCTTTAATCAACTCTAACATACTTCTTAGCGGACTGTCTCCAAACTTTTGTCGCCACATAAATTCGGCTAGATATGAGTTCCACATTCTAATTTTTTTTTTTTTTTTTTTTTGCCTCACACCACATACGCTGAACATGGTTTGTGGTTGAACTTGTAATTGGGCCCACAAAATTATACTGGTGTCGCACGCAAATGGTAGAATCCTTCCTGAGCCAGATTGTCATAGGCATTCCAGCAATCTGACACTATTGTCGTTCCCGGTCTTATGAACCGCTTTATTACTGGAATTAATGTTCCCGCATATGAGGAACGGTTACCAGAAAACCTGATTTTGTGGCAGGTTCATATCCCGCAAATACACATAGCTGGCGTGGTAACCGGCCAGTGTGATGTTTTCGTTTTGAAAACAAACTTTCGTCTATCCCTTTCTGGAAGTAATCGTTCGGTCAGATAATGATATATCCCTTAAATTTTACTAGCAAGTGCGTGGAAAAAAATGGCGTCTTCAATTTCAGCAATAAACTGAAGAAGCACCGAAGTAACGATTTTTTTTGGAGTTGGAAAGAATCTTGACATTGACAAAAAAAAAAAAACTTATCTAGTTAGGTAGAAGAGTAACTTTGATAACATTTGTTTGTTTTATATTTGATTTTTGACCACTTTTTATTCTGCTGTCTATTGTAAAACATACCCATTAGACTTTAAAACTTTCTAAAAAAAAAAAAAAAAAAAAAGGGGGTTGTTTTTTAGGCTATTATTTCTAGAAAATAAAGCGGTACTTTAGCTTTATATTTTGCCAGAAAGTTCCATAAACATGCATAGACTATGCATTGCATAGTTCATATTGTAAATATAGGCTACGTAATTTTAACTACAAGTACACACAAATAACATTTTTATACCTTTTTTTTTTAGTCAAAATTAACAAAAAAATATTTGCAAGAACAACGTAAAAAGTGAATCCAAGGGCAAATATGGTACCGTTACACGATAAAATATTCTTTTACGTAAGATCGGGGGGGGGGGGTTACCCGCTCTAAAAATATGATTAGGCAACCCTTGTCTCATAGAACACAATATAAACATATTATTAGATTTTCCAAACATACTTGAAGGTATTTAACATAGTGCGATTATATGGTGCAGACTTACATAAAATCTTATTACATTCACCTCCACTAGCCTTTCCTTTCGCTTTAAAATAGTCCGATACATCTTGTATTCGGCACGTTGCCTTATCTTCACCCGGTGTAGGTAACAATAGCAAAGGGAGGTCACTCTACTTGCTTAATGCAACTAGTCGAGAATTTATTAGTTGTGTAAACAATAATACACACACACACACACACACACATTCTGTCTGTCTGTCTGTCTCTCTCTCTCTCTCTCTCACACACGCGCACACATTCTGTCTTTCTACCTGTCTCTCTCTCTCACACACACACACACACACACACACACACACACATACAGCGAAAAGATACGATACATACACGGTTGGAAATTGGCACAAATGAGGTTCAGAACATACATTTTAAGAAAAGAACGTTAGCCATCAGAAAATTAAAGATGGCTGCCAGTTTTCAAGATGGCTGCAGAAGCAAACCTGACAAATTTCAATTTTTAAAGAGCAACTCCGATTAACACAATTTGTTTATGGTCCAAAAATGAAATGAATGCATTCTCATATAATTAAGCCAATTATGCCTTGAAAATTTCAATATTGCCACCATTTTTCAAAATGGCGCCTCATAGATTACTGTATGCGATGATATTTTTAACTATAACCTTGCCTGTTTCTATGCTCTGTGCCGAGTCTGAGGTGAAAAAATTCACTGCCAAATATTCGTTACACTAATGTAGTTTAATATTAAAGCTTTTGGCTTGTGATACCTTAAGAATGATGTCAAAGCACAACCAAGGCACACTGGTGACATCACTGCTGTGAAACTCAGCATGGGGTTCAGTGTCGGCTTGTAATGTACTAGCTGTAGTTTTAGTTACTAACTGTTGTGGTGGTAAACTAACTTTAGACAGTAGTTTCCTAAATGCTACCTAATTAGCCACTTATGCATCTCAACTAGAATTGTAGTTAGTTGTTGTGGTTGTTAGATAGCCGCACCTGAATTGACAAGATGTGCCAGTGCGGGAGAGCCAACCCAAGGGTAATGGGACTTTAGTTACCTGGAAGGTGTACAGATCGCACGGGATCTAAACGGCATTAAATGAACGATCGGATTAGGTGTAGGGCAACAGATGCCTCAGCCTAGTTGTATCTCATACTTCAATGTGCTTTGATGTTTTGTACAGTTAGGCGGTAAAAGATAGCCCATCGGGCTTCAACTGTATGCACAAAATGTCTGCGAACAACCCATTGAGTAGCAGAGCAAAAACTGGGGGAAGTGTTGCCTTTGTCAGACAGACATGAGAGAGGAGTTGAAGTCTCCTCCTACACGATATAGTTCTGATGGCTATTCCATGCTAGTCACAAACATACAACAATTTCAGGCAATCAACTTGTTACCAATAAAAGTAAGCTCATCTCAACTAGATGATAGAGGTGGCATTGAGGACACATTGAGACAAAACAGTGCAAAATACCATCAAACATGTCGTAAAGTTTGAACATGCAACTAAAAGAGAAGCTGAAATTTTAATCAGTTCTGATGAAACTAACACAAAAATGCGAAGAACGAGTAGAGAGATGGAATAGTGTTTCCTTTGTGAAAAGAAGGAACCAACATCAAAGCTGCGGCAAGCCATGACCAATGACCATGCAACTGTTATATTACAAAACTGAGCGTATAGAAAGCAAGAAAGTGACAAATGAAAAGGTTGAGTTTAAACGTTTATTTAAAGTTAAAACGATCGTGAAACAAACTGTTTGGTGTGTCAGGATAAATTTGATGGCTGCAGTGGCAATGGGGCGTCAGTAAGACTGCTGGTCGAGTGTTGATATGAGCTCAGCGATGACCTAAGTTATCATCAGGCCGAGGTGGGGGGGCAATCCTCAATAGTTGGTGTCGCTGGCGAGGAGTTAACAGTTGTTGGCTGGTGAGTTGCGGTGATCTGGAGGCGGCTGTGGCGGAAGGGGGGTAATCTTCAAGGCTTGCTGTCCAATATCACAAGTGAGATGGCGGTGGTGTGGTGGCGGCGGATGTGGTGCTGTAATTTCAGTAACTGGTGTCGCTGGCGAGGGGTTAACTGCTGCTGACGGAGCGAGATTCACAGCCTGTCATGTAGGGGCCGATCTGAGCCGATCTGCCTGCTTGTCAAAAAGGCAGTTGCTTTTATACTAGCGATGCGGACGTAGTAGTGGACAAAAGGTGGCTTTAACATTGGTCAATGTTTTCGCTTTTTATTTGTGTTTGTTTTTTGTGTTTTAATATGTTGTAGGGAGTCGTCTGTTTGATGTTTGTATACATGTGTTATATCAATTTAAAGCTAAGAAAGTTGTGAATGTATTCTAGTAGGTGTTGTACTATTGCAGTGTTTCGTAAAATAATTATTCGTGTTTATATGGTGCCAGAGATGCATCTGCTGTTATGTTTGTGTTCTGTATTTTGATTTTTCTTTTGATGTGTGGCTTCCTCTGGCGGTTTTCTTTGTTGAAGTGAGGTGCGAGTTATTCTATTGATGTGTGTAAATAAAAAATGGGATTTGAAGTTGTCGTGTGTGTTTAGTGTGTTCATTTATGTTGTATCGACGAACAGGCTTTGTCTTAGCATCAGCATTATTATCACTGTCACTGCTCCTGCTGATTTCTGGTTTATTCATGTAAATATGGAGGGATATGCGATATAACAATGCCCCCCCCCAGGTCTTGATCATATTTATATGATAAGGTCTTGATCATATTTATATGATAAAGTCTTGATCATATTTATATGAAACACGTGAGGAGTCCCCTTGTTGTTCTTGCAGGGATTTTCTTTGGTTGATCAGCTTGTGAGGTTGGCGTCAGATTCTCCTCAACGTTGTATGTGGTATCGTGCGAAGGGTGTTGTTTGTTGATGTTGCAGCGTGGGGGTGGAAAAGTTTTTATAGAAAGGTGGGGAAGGCGTGGGGCTATGCGTCGGATATGTACAAAGTGTATCCAGGCTTGCACTTGATACATCATGTTGTTTGTTTTGGTAATCATAAAGTTTCCTATCCATTGCAGGTGGGATAATTGTTGGTGAACCTGTCTTAGTAGGGCACTAACTTGCATACCGTATGTTCCTGGGTCGTCGCTCCTGATTTCCTTTCTGTGAGGTGTCGGGAGTCCGATGTTGGGGTGGTGGGCTGAGATTGTGTAATGTGGGGAGACACCTGTGGCTTTGTTGGTTGTGGCATTCATGGACGAAAAGACGGATTGGAGGACGTCTGTCCACTCACAGTTTCTGTCTTCACATAACATGTGTTCTTCATTGTTTGGTGCTGTCTTTCTATGTTTCCTGAGCTTTCTGGGCGCCATGAGCAGTGGAGCTCCTGAGTGATGGACGTTTGTTCGCAGAATTGTTGGTAGACTTCTCCTGTGAAGTGTGTGCTGCGGTCGGAGGAAACTATGTGTGAGATCTCTCTGTGTCGTAGGAAGAACTGATATAATCCACAAGTGGCATCAATAGTGTACGAGCCTTTTTCAAGCCTCACACAAAAACATGCGTTCACATTTCAAGCTATATTACTTGTCATATACATACGCACACACAAACATACGCACCCACGTCCGCACACGTATATATATTCACGTTCGCGTACATACACTCACATTCACGTGTATATACACACACGCTAATGTACACATATGTACTTACACACGCACACACGAACGCATACATACGTCACTTCCACTTTCTAAGGAAATACACACATGCGCAAAAGACCACCGGAAACGAGTATAAAAGAGAGAGCAACAAGCGGCTCCTCCTTTTTAGGCCCAGCTTTCGAGCTGGTCGTTCTTCGGACTGACCGCGTGCGTCACGCCTACTTACTACTATGTATGGGGCACGAGCTAACAGTCCGTATGTACATATTCTCACTCTTTCTCACTCTATCACTGGTCCCTTAGAACACCTTCGCTGACTGCTAACTGACATCAACCCTCTATCCTCTTCTTTGTCTACACGATGGACAGCCATTTCTCATTCTATTCCATTACTCACTTCAATTCCCATGCGCGAACAAACGATAGTGACCCGAACTTGAGATGAACACACATTTCCTTTTCTTTCTACAACACCAGTCCACACGCGGACATGAACACATGTTATATCTAAAACATTCTTTCAACAGTAAATAAACGACGTTTATCTTATCCATCAATTGAGTCTTTGTTTCCTTCAATTCCATTCGTTTCATTATTCTTTTGTAACGGGATTAGGATTTATATATCCTAGTCCTTTACAAAAATAGTGACCCCTTTATTTTAAAAATGAAATGAATGAATTTGAATGAAGCACTCATACACACACAGACTCTCTCTCTCTCTCTCTCTCTCTCTCTCTCTCTCTCTCTACGACAATACACTTTTCTTCTCACCAGTGAACAACGAGAGACGCACGGCAAACTATAAACTTTCTTCTCACCAGTAAACAGCGAGAGACGCACGCCAAACTAACCATGTGTGGTGCACTTTTCTTTCATTTGTTTCTTTCACAAAAGAAATTCTTGTTCATTTAATTCAATTTAACACGTCATTCGTTTCTTCCTCGAGACAATTCATTTTCCCTATTTTGTACCACCACCACAAAATGGTGACACACGAATGCGCCAGGAACACACATTTCCTCCTATGCCACAAGTCCACAATAAACTGGCGCCCGACTGATGTGAAACGAACAAGCATGGCGACCCTACCTTTTTTTAAATTAATTGTTTTGAGCGAGACGCGCGTTTTATTTGATAAAGAAAAAAACGAACTTTTCAACAAGAAAAACCAGGAATAACTACTACAAACAACACTGACGAAACCCCTCGTCAGACTCAGCAGAAAAATAAACACGGAGCTGTCGACTTCATAGCGAATTTAAAAGAAAAATTTGAGCTCGACAAACATTTTTCACGGTTTGCTGACATTACCCAGCAACAAACGCAAGGAGCAAAATCATATAGGCCTAATGTAATTCCCTCCCGCATAGCAGACACAACAACAAAGAAACAGGACATCCCTATCAACACATAGGAAGAAGTTGAATCAACAATACGAGTTGAGATGCACCATGCACGCTGATAAACTCATAACTTGGAAGTTTCGTTGACAACCGGACACTATCATTCAACCACGAACGAATGCACAACAAACGGCCGTACAGACAATGTACACACACTACCGCAGACGCACATACAAAGACAACAGCAACCAAACTCATCGCTCAACAAGAACGAATGCGCAACTCGCGCCCGTCCAAACAATGCACACACTACCGCAGACTCACATGCGAAGACAATGGCAACTGGACACACGACACCGTCAACACGAAACAAAAATTTACCTTCCAAACGGACAATTCGCTTCTCTGTCCAAGCAACTCGTTGCACATGTCAGCACACAAAAAAAAACAAAAAAAAAACAAATAAATAAATGTCAGCCCCCCAAAAAAAGAGTAAATGCATTTTCCACGCGTAAGTAAATACTTTTTTTTTACGAATACACTCCATTTTTGACATTCCGTTCCTTTTGACATTTTTCAAACAACCACACCAACAGCAAGAATAAAAAACAGGACGAAAAATCAATTGCCGAAAACATTACCTACAAAAAAAATATATATATATAAATATATATACATTGCATGTATTTTTTTTCCTAGGAAGGGGAGTATTGTACGAGCCTTTTTCAAGCCTCACACAAAAACACGCGTTCACATTTCAAGCTATATTACTTGTCATATACATACGCACACACAAACATACATGCCCACATCCACACACGCATATATATTCACGTTCGCGTACATACACTCACATTCACGTGTATATACACACACGCTAATGTACACACATGTACTTACACACGTGCTCACGAACGCACACATGGACGACGTCACTTCCACTTTCTAAGGAAATACACACATGCGCAAAGGCCACCGGAAACGAGTATAAAAGAGAGAGCAACAAGCGGCTCCTCCTTTTTAGGCCCAGCTTTCGAGCTGGTCGTTCTTCGGACTGACCGCGTGCGTTACGCCCACTTACTACTATGTATGGGGCACGAGCTAACAGTCCGTATGTACATATTCTCACTCTTTCTCTCTCTATCTACTACTGGTCCCTTAGAACACCTTCGCTGACTGCTAACTGACATCAACCCTCTATCCTCTTCTTTGTCTACACGATGGACAGCCATTTCTCGTTCTATTCCATTACACTTCAATTCCCATGCGCGAACAAATGATAGTGACCCGAACTTGATATGAACACACATTTCCTTTTCTTTCTACAACACCAGTCCCGCAACGAACATTGGTTACACACACGCGGACATGAACACATGTTATATCTAAAACATTCTTTCAACAGTAAATAAACGACATTTATCTTATCCATCAATTGATTCTTTGTTTCCTTCAATTCCATTCATTTTATTATTCTTTTGTAACGGGATTAGGATTTATATATCCTAGTCCTTTACAATAGCGTGGTCTCTTGTGCATGGTATGGCCTTGAAGTATCAGCTAAAGCTGTCCAATATTCTGAGTATGTAACGTTTTCCCTTTGAGTTGGGCATTGTGATGAAGTCTATGAAGACGAGGTCGAATGGTCTTTTACCGTGTTTGCAGTGGTCCATGGGCCGGTGGGTGCATCTGCCATAGTTTCCCTTGCATTTTGCACATGTAATGCAAGAGTCGGCATAGGCTTGAATCTCGTTATTTTTGGATTCCCATCAATAACTGGAAAGGAGTTCCTGCATCTGAGTTATTCCTGAGTGGTTGTTGGTGTTGTGTGCTTGGTAGAGATATCTGGCTCGGAGTTCGTACGACCAGCCTTGGGGAATGATGGTTTTGGTCTCTTATCATTAAGATGGCAGTTCCTGGCTCGAAGAAGAATTGATGTAAATTTCTTTTGAACAGCTTGGCTCAATGGTCATCGGGGTCGATTTCTGGGCTGCTTGGGTGGGATGATTGAAGAGTATGTATGATCTTGGCTCAGTTCTCGTCCTTTTGTTGTCCAGTTGCAATGTCCAGGTAGTTGCAGATTTGTTTGGCAGGGATGGTGGCGTTGGTGTGGTAGGCGAAGAATGCATCACTGATACGTGTTTGTGTGTGAGCGTTCTGTGGAGTGTGTGTGCTTTGGGGATGAGTTGTAGGCTGTTGACGTCACCAATGCACCATGACAGGATGTAAATGCATAGTTGTTTAGTGTGAATGTTTTTCCTGCCGGGTTGGGGTTGCTTGGAGTCTTGGTTTTCTTCTGTCTACAACCTCTGCTGAGCATATCAGTCCATATATTGGACGCCCTCCACATACTCTAGGACAAATTTATAGCACGATATCTCCTCCTGCCATCTCTGTATTTTGTGTTGTTGAATTCCTGTTGGTCCACAGCGATCTGTGAAGATGATGAAGGGTGGTTGTGTTGAATTTCAGTATCATACACTTCACTGCGTATGCTTCACGTTCCGTTCTGGACCAATTCTATTCCATGTGGTTGAATGTGTAAGATGCGACTGCGATGATGTTCTTCTTCCCGTTGTTGTTCTCTTGCATTAGGATTGCTCCACATGCAACTTCGCTGGCATCTGTAGTCAGTGTGAATGGCTTGGAGAAGTCGGGAAATGAGATGAATGGTGGAGAGGATAATCGGTCCTTGATTTTTTTGAAGGCTCTGTCAGCATTCTCTGTCCAGTGGAACGCCTGTTGGCCTTGTTGAGCTCGTGTATGGGAGTCATAAGTTTCGAGAATATGCTCGACTTGATTTGTTCATGTAGACATGTCTCAAGGAATTGTCTGATCCATATTAGATGGCCAATGAGGATTTGAAGTTCTTTTCTTGTGGTTGGAGGCTTCATTTCTCTATCCAGGGTCGGTTTTGAACCCCTCACTGTTTATTATACGGCCAAGAAATTTGGTCTCGGATGTGAAGAATGAACATTTCTGTGGGTTCAGCTTGAGTCCAAATTTCCGGAGGGCGGTGGATAGCTGTTTGAGTGCGACAATGTAGTCGTCAAATGTCCTGGCATGCACCAAGTTGTCATCAATATAGGACAAGATGTTGTTGCATGAAGAGACTGTTCCTAAGGCTTCTACTACACAACGGAAAAAGATTTGTCTGAGGTAAGGCCAAATGCCAGACGTAGTCTTTCCATGTGAATGCTGTTTTGTGTCAATTTCGATCTGCCAGTTTCCCTACGTAGGTCGAGGGAGGCGAAATATCTGTTGCCTTTGCCAAATTTGTTAAATAGGTGATCGATCCTGGGTATTGGGTAGGGGTCGTGGTAGAATAGCACCTTGTTTAATGTCCTTTTGAAGTTGGCAACAATGCGAATTGATCCGTTTTTCTTGTGTACAACAAATACTGGGCTGTTGAAGCCCTTGAGGTCGCTGCAGGTTTCTATGATGCCCTTGTCCACCATGCGATTGATCTCCGAGTCAACCTCCGTTTCCAAGGCTTGAGCAATTGGGTGCTGTTTTTGACTGTGTAACTGGCTGTTGGTGGGTATTCAGACAGGTTGGATGAATGTGCCTTTGTCACTCTTTTCAATACCAATGATATCGGCGTATCAGATCAGTAGGCTAGCAGTGGCCTCTAATTCGTCTTAGTTGGGGTGGTTTGGTAGCAAAAAACCTGTGTTGTCTTTTAGCCATGTCAGCTTTTTCTCTAGAGTGTGGGGTTCAGAATGTGGTCCGATGGTTGAGTGAGCCTGCATGATCTCGGGGTAAATGTTGTAGGCGGGGTTATGGGTTGGTAACGGTGTCTGTATGATGATGGCTATGTGCGTTGAACCACCTTGGGCGGGTATGTGTCTGAATTCCACCATTGCTCTTTTGTTGTAAATTAAATATGAGGTAAGCGTATCATGGCCTAGCACGTTCTGGCCAATTAAGGTTGGTGTCATCTGGGCTGTTACTAGCGTGTTTATACTTCTGAATGCAGGGGAGTTCTCGTCACCAATTGCTATGTCACAGGTGAGTTCTCCAAGGGCAGTGATATTGCCGCTGATACCTTTTATTTGGGTGTTTGAATGGGTTAAGTACTTCTTGACCTCATCTGGTATCTGGGATATTGGTATGATGCAGGTCGAGCATCCAGATTCCAGGATCGCAACATTGGAGAAGCTTGTGTCACCGACAGTGAAGGTGGAGTGGACTAGTGGGGAGCAATGGGTGTATCCTTGAAGGTTGTATATGTGATGACTGCTATTGAGTTGGGTCGGACGAGGCATCACATCTCGACCTGACTGAAAAGAAAATCCTGGTCCTCTTTTCTGGTACAGTGTCATTTGTTGTGACAAGGGCTTGTTCTTGCATGCGGGGCAGGTGTTGATACAAGGGGTGTGCAATAAGTAATGCCCCTGGCCCACTTCCCATAGCAGTAGAGTAATGAAACTTGGCACAGTTATTAGTCTTTCTCTACATAGGAACCACCCAGAGTTATGCATTTCTCCCATCGTTTGATGCACCTCTGGAGACCGTTTTTGTAGAACACCCCAGGTTGGTCCTCCAACCACGACGTGACTTCAGAAATCAAAGCTGCATCATCTGGGAAACGCTTTCCTTTCAAAAACAACTTCATGGCTGGGAAGAGGTGAAAGTCAGAGGGTGCAAGGTCAGGAAAGTAGGGAGAATGGGGCAGGATTTCATAACCACACACCCATGCTTCTGATCTGGCGACATGCGAGTTGTGGACCAGAGTGTTGTTCTGCAGGAGGAGAGTACATTTGCTGATCTTGCCCTGCCTCTTGATTTTGATAGCTTCCCTTAATTTCCTCAAAAGTGAAGCATAATAGGCTCCTGTAATTGTGGTATCTTTTGCCAGGAAATCTGTTATCACTACTCCATCCTAGTCCCAGAAGACTTTGCCAGTGGAGGGCTGCACCCTTGCCTTCTTTGGAGGTGGTGAGTCCAAGTGCTTCCACTGCATTGACTGGGTTTTGGTCTCTGGATCATAGTGATGGACCCAGGTTTCATCCTGTGTAATCAGTGTTTTGAAAAACTTTGACTCATCTTCTTGGCACATCTCCAAATTCATCCTCGAACACTCGACGTGTGCTCACTTCTGAAATGGTGTGAGCAACCTGGGAATCCATCTGGCAGACACCTTATGCATATGCAAATGATCATGAATGATACTTTCCACAGACCCTGTACTAATCTTGACATCTTGGGCTATTTGACGAATAGTAATGCACCAATCTTCCAAAATGGCAGCCTCAACTTGACGAACAAATGTCTCATCAATGGCAGAAGGGGGGGCGACCAGGTCTGGGAGCTGTTTCCACAGACTTCCGGCAATGTTTGAATTCACAATGCCAGCGTTTTACAAGGTCATATGATGGGGCATTATCACCATAAGTTTCTTTCATTTCATCAAAAGTCTCCTGTGGTGTGCGTCCTTTCAAATACAAAAACTGGATCACTGCTCGACATTCAACAGGCTCCATTTCACACCTGACTCAGTTCAAACACCTGTAAAACAGAAACAACAATTAGTTCAGAGCTGTAATTTGCCACATAACCCGTAGAGATATAAATCATTTCACATACAAAATTTCAGCTAGATCAGACAACTGGAAGTGGGTCAGGGGCATTACTTATTGCACGCCTCTCATATTTGCAATTGCGTCTAAAGCAGGTATCTTTGGCATACGGGGAAATTTTGTAACTGTTGATGAGCTTCTTGGTGCTGCTGTTCGTGCGGGTGGATCTGTTTATTAGTGCTCTTGCAGTTCGGGCGAGAGTATCTGTTGGGTTGGGTGTGTTGGTTCGTTGTATTTCTCTGGGAAAGAAATGTGGCATCTTGTTGGGTAGCAACGTCGGACCTTACACCGCGATCCAAGTATCTTTGAATTTCAGACAATATACCAGTTGCGGTATAGTGGCTGTCCATTGTCTTGATGAGGTGGCGGTAGATGTTAGAATTCCATGCTTTGACCTTTCCGCTCATAAGCATTGCGCCTCTGATTGAAATAAGCCCATTGACGGATAGCTCAGAATTCCTGTCCTTCTTAAATTTGCTCTTGATGTGCACAGCTGCTTCTCTAAGTGTATTTTCAAGTTGGCCTGCAAAGTCCATCAATTTTTCATCTTCTCGCCGTTTTAGGTCCCAGGCTCGGCTTTAGTGCTGAAAAGTGGTCATCTGGCTACCGTGGGTTGCTAGGAGATATTCCTTTAGGAGGGTGAAAGTTGCTGTATCTTGTTCAGAGTCAAGCATCTGTTGGAATACGCCTTGGTCCAATAAGTCTTTTGTGGACTTAACAAATCCGCCTTAGTTGCTAGCTCTGGTGCAACGTGAATCATATATATTTTGTTTAATACAGTGATGAATTGACTCACGTTGTTTTCTGGGCGGAAGGTCTTTTACTCTGTCATGATATCTCAAATTGTTTGTTGACACATGGGTAATTTATAATCGTCGTTAGCCTGGACGGTGATGGCTGTTATTGCAGCTGATTTTAAGGCAGTTGTCATGATGTTTGTTTGTTTGTATACATGTGTAATTTACAGCTAAGAAATTTGTGAATGTATTCTAGTAGGTGTTGTACTGTTGCAGTGTTTTGTGAAATAATTATCCGTGTTTATATGGTGCCGGAGATGCATGTTATGTGTTTTGAGATGCATGTTTGTGTTTTGTATTTTGATTTTTCTTTTGATGTGCAGCTTCCTCTGCCGGTTTTCTTTGTTGAAGTGAGGTACGAGTTATTCTATTAATGTGTGTACAAAAAAAAATGGGTTTTGAAGTTGTTGTGTGTTTTTAGTGTGTTTGTAACCACTCCAGTGCAGCTCAGCTCAGGTGCATAGGCTCGTGGGTGAAAAGCACCTGTAGCTGATACCTGTGGTGCCACCTGTGGTTTCGTCTAGTGCTCGAATACGTCTTCGGGTCGTCGTCAGTCTCCTTTCGGTTCTGCTTTCAAATCAGCTTCCAACCGTCATCTGGGCTATCGGAGAAATATATTGCATTCACAACGGGGTTCCAATCAAAGAAAAGAAAGTCAAAACTTAATTGGTTTTTCTTAACACAGAATTGATTATTGTCTTTGACTTTACAATATAATAGTTACACACTGCCTAGTCATGCAACTTAGGGGGCTGGCAGTTTTGTTTCCTTTACCAAGCTCTCCGTTCTTCATCTACCGTCAGTCCACGGGAAGGGATCAGCGAAAAAAGACGACAATTAGCCAAGTGTCTTGTTTTTATCAAAACAGTAATTCCTCCTCCCACGTTTTTGGAGTCACTCTTTCTCTCTTTCCTTTCCTCTCCCTCTCTTCTTTTATCGTATCAATTTGTATCCCCTTTTCCTTTTTCCTCTCCCTCTCTCTCTCTCTCTGTTTCCCTAATTTCTACTCCTTCTCTCGGCTTTTATCTATACCAATTTTTAACCCTCATTGCACTGAGGTGTTACTTATCATGTAATTAGGAGCTATTAGTCACCTCCAGGTCGACCATGTCACTCAACAGGGTTTTAAAAACAACCTCTTCGTTGTTAACAGATTTTTAACAGCCATTATATCGGAACAAATTCTTGTTTGTCTTTCTATTAAAGACCCCACCCCGGCCCTGATGTGATAAGCAACAACTATTTATCTCCATGAGTGACTAGTCCAACATTTTCGGCTGGCGACCCTGTATTGCTTTTTCTGCCAACTCGAGAATCTCATTATCATATTTATTTATTTATTTATTTCCCATCGAAATATTCACTATTTCTTCTCTCATAAACATCTGTTTTTCCTTGACCAAGTGTCAGTATGTCCCCCCCCCATGCCTCATCCTCTCTCATCCTCTATTTGAAAAGCAAGATCATCTGGTGTTGCCGGGGATCTCGTCATATGTTCATTTACATTGTATCGACGAACAGGCTTTGTCTTAGCATCGGCATTATTATCACTGTCACTGCTCCTGCTGGTTTCTGGTTTATTCATGTAAATATGGAGGGATATGCGATGTAACTCAACTGAATGAGAGGCTCAATGAATGTGCCAGTAACCTCAATGTACTACTGGCTCTGTTGAGTAGTGGAGACGTGATGGCCCTAGAACTGAAATACCATTGCGCTTGCTTGACTGCTCTGTATAACAGAGAGCGAGCACACATTGCCCAAAAGAACAAAGAAACACTCGAGTCATCCCAAGAAAAGGATTTTATTCCTTTGGTATTTTCGACCTATGTTATTGAGAAAAGATGCAGCACTGATGAGCCAGCCACATTCCGGCTTGCTGAACTGGTTAGTCTATACAAGGAGCGACTTGAGCAGTTTGGGACAGACATACCTGATGTGAACTCGACCAGGCTGAAAAAAGGCTGCTATCAGAGATACCTGGACTTGTAACCTACAAAAAAGGTTGACAAAGACATTGGCTCAGTGTTGTCAGAAGCATCTTCCTACACTGATGCAATCATCCTTGTCAAAGCTGCTAAGATACTGTGTAGGCACATGGTGGAACACACTTGTAAGTTTGAAGCCAGTCTGCATGAGAATTAAGTGTATGATTCCTTGCCCTCACAAAAGCACGCCATATGCACAAGGTCACAGCATGCTGTGTCTATATGCTCCAAAAGGAAGCATATGACTACCAATCTGTAGAAGAAAACAGAGTCCGGGATTTTGATGGCTGGTGTGAGACACGGAGGAAAGAGAGCCCTAAGTTTCAATTATGGGAGCTTGTTCTGTTAATGGAGTTGGTTGTGTTTTCATTGGTTAGATCTTTCAGAGAGACTAACTTCACCTTGTACTGTCAAGCACTCTCTGCTCTGATCCCCTTCTTTGCCAACAACAATGCCAACTATGCTCGATAATTCCCCATTGTGGTTTGAGTTGTCCCCCTTTGCAAATTGGCTGTTTGGAGAAATGGAAAACTAGATGGCTCTGTGTGGTTTGAGTTTTCCCCCTTTGCAAATTGGCTGTTTGGAGAAATGGAAAACTAGATGGCTCTGGTTGATAGTCAATTTGCATAAGTGGAGAAATGGGCAGCATATAAACGGTACCTTTTTTAAGCAGGGGTGAAGAGTGCAGAGAGTGAAATGACAGTTGGAAGAAGTGACGGTGAATTCTTTTTAGGACGGTGAATTATTTTTGGACGTTGAAGAGCTCGAACTTTTGGAAGGAACAACTGTGGCTTATACATATTTTTTTTTATTTCTTTTTTTTCTACTTCACTACAAGCTATTTCAGCGGGAACTATGGAAGCAAAGAGGATCAGCAGTGAAATGCTTAAGACGTTCTCTGGAGAGGGAGATGTTATAACCTGGCTGACCAAGGTTAAACTTGTCGCTAATTTGCGGGACATCGCGGATGTAGCCAGCTTGATACCACTGTATCTTGATGGTGATGCTCTGGCCCTATATCTGGAGATGCAGGAGGAGGATCGACTGTCTGTTGACGCCATTGAGGAAAAGTTGAAGGAAGCATTTACCGAAGGACCATTTGTGGCATATGGCAAACTAAGCCATATGGTGTGGACCGGAGAGCCTGTCGATGTTTACGCCAACAATATCAGGAGGTTGACGGGACTAGTAGGATTCAATGGAGGAGGCCGTCGACAGATGGTTATGATGGCCTTTATCAATGGCTTCCCGGACCATATTTCTATAGCTCTGCAGCAACTGCCCAGTGTAAATACTATGGAGGTGGCGGAGTTGATTACACAGGCTAGGGTGCTGGCCAGGAAAAAAGAGAGTGAGCAGGGAAATGTAGCTGTCGCTCAACGAAGCAAACTGCAGCAGGAGGTTGTGAAGGACGAAAAGCAGAGAGGACTGTGGCAGAGACCCAGGTTCTCTGGCAGATGCTACCGATGCCAAGGCCCCCATATGGCGAGGGAGTGCAGGGAGCCAAAGCCAGAAGTCACGTGTTACCGCTGTGGGGAAGTCGGCCACATCAGCAGATTCTGTCCCCAGGGAAACCACTGTGCCGGTGGCTACCCCACTTATTCGATGAAGGCGCTTCAGGGTATGTCACCACAAGTAGAGGTGGCCCTAAATGGACGAAGTGCAAAAGCTTTTGTCGACACGGGCTGTACTTCAACAATTGTCACCAAAGACATGGTTGACACATGCAAGGGAACCAGCAGCATTACGGCAGTTGACGGCAGAGAGGTGAAGTGCAATGGCACAAGTATCGTTCGGTTGATGGTACGTGGGATGTCACTAACAATCCAGGCGATTGTTATTAACAAAATTGTCACGGGTGTCGATGTAGTGCTACGGATGGACGCAATTGCTCGACTAGGGGGCGTTACGGTACATAGGAACTCCATGAGATTTGGAGGACATCAAGGTGCTGCAGGTGTGCAATTCGAAAAAGGTGTCACAGGAACGGCCGGGTTAGACAAAAGTTGCATGATAGAGGACCAAGATTTTTCTGCACACTTTGATGGTGAGAAATGGACAGTCAAGTGGGCATGGAAGGGAGAACCTCCCATACTGAACAACAGAGTGGAATGCTACGAGCATACGTTGCGAGGAGGCACAAGAGTTGAATTTGAGAAGGAGGTGGACCGATGGATCTCAGAGGGGATTTTAAGACCATGGACGGAGAAGGTGGAAGGTGTGCTGCCGTTAATGTCGGTTGTTCAGCCCACAAAACAAAAAGTTCGGCCAGTACTGGACTTCAGGGAGCTGAACATACATGTTGCGTGTCACACGGGAGGTGATGTGATGGACGTGTGCGGAGAGACCATGCGAGAGTGGAGGCAGATTCAGAAGGCTGCGACCATTGTGAACTTAAAATCTGCATACCTACAGATCCACATTTCACAGGAATTCTGGAAATACCAGCTAGTCAGATACAAGGGCCGAACATACTGCCTGACTAGGTTGGGTTTTGGCCTGAATTCTGCACCAAAAATCATGGCAGCGATCCTCAAAACTGTGCTAAGCAAGGAGGACGCAGTCAGAAGAGCCACCAGTTCCTACATTGATGATATTTTGGTGGATGAGACGGTAACAACTGCGGAGGACGTAGTAAAACACCTCAACAGCTTTGGGCTAATTGCAAAACGCCCGGAATCGTTGGAGGGAGGAGCTGTGTTAGGGCTCCAACTAAGAAAGGACCAGATAGGACAGTTAGTGTTCCGGAGGGGAAATGAGATCCCGGAGGTGTCGGAAAAATTGAGCAGGCGAGAACTTTTCTCAATATGCGGAAGACTGGTGGGCCATTACCCTATTGCAGGATGGCTACGGACTGCATGTAGTTATATCAAAAGGCTAGCTAGTGGAGCGAAGTGGGAGGATGGAGTTGATAAAGAGACTGTGGACATTATGAGAGAGATTATTGAAGAGGTGAAGAGGGAGGATCCAGTGAGAGGTGTTTGGCATGTACCCAACAGTGCAGAAGGTGTTGTGTGGTGTGATGCAAGCTGTATAGCAGTGAGGGTCACCTTGGAGATAGGTGGTGTTACTGCAGAAGATGCTGCTTGGTTGCAGAAGAAGGACGACGTGGCTCACATAAATGTGGTGGAACTGGATGCGGTTATGAAGGGCATCAACTTAGCCTTGAAATGGGGGCTACAGAATGTTGAGGTGAGGACCGACTCAGCCACTGTGTTCTCTTGGATCCAGTCCGAAGTTACAGGAGAAAGGAGGGTGAAGACGAAAGGCGCTGCCGAGATGCTAGTAAAGCGTCGATTGATAATGTTAAGGGAGCTGATTAGGGAATTTGATCTTCAACTTAGGGTCACTATCGTTCCTTCAGCGAAGAAAAGAGCAGATGTGATGATGAGGGTGCGGAAGTCCTGGCTAAAGGCGCCGAATGAGGCGGCTGTTGCAATATGTTGTTTGAATGAAGACACTCTGAAGGATTTGCATGACATGCACCATTTTGGAGTGGATAGAACCTTGTTCTTGGCCAGGAAGGTGGACCCCAGAATCACAAAGGAGGCCGTAAGGACAGTGGTTGAGAGATGCAGCCGGTGTCAATCAATCGACCCTGCGCCGAGTAGACATGAAGCTGGTGAGGTTCAGGTGGCAGAGAACTGGAGCAGGTTGGCGATAGACGTAACGCACTATCAACAGAGGCCGTATCTGTCAATGGTCGACTGTGGACCAGGAAGAGTAGCCATTTGGAGGGAAATCAAGGCGGAAAATGCAGGTGAAATTGCAAAGGTCTTGGAAGAGGTGTTTTTGGATAGGGGTCCAGTGACGGAAGTGCTAATGGACAATGGAACTGCCTTTCGCTCAGCTGCCATGGAGAATGTGTTGGATAAGTGGGGAGTGCGGCGCTATTTCAGGGCTGCATATAGACCAGGCGGAAACGGAATTGTGGAGCGGCATCACAGGACCATTAAGGCTATAGCTGAAAGGGGCCAGATTTTGCCGCCAGAAGCTGTCTTCTGGTATAATATGGCTCCAAAGTCAGGGCAAAAAGTGGAGTCAGTGCCGCAGAGGGCAGTCTTCAAGTATGAGTGGCGGCATCCCCGAACTGCACAGGTACCCGCGGTGGAAGGCGAGAAGCGAGCGACTGTGCGAGTGGGAGAGGAAGTGTGGATCAAACCGCCTGATGCTCGCTGTACCACACGCTGGGGGAGGAGCATTGTGACAAGTGTCCAGTCCCCGAACAATGTATCTATCGACGGCATCCCTCGACACATCCTTGATGTGCGACCATAGTGGTGTCATCAGAGGAAGACAATGACGTCGAGCCAAGTAGCGACGTTCACGAAGAGGCTCCGCGGAGATCGCAGCAAGAGAGACGGCCGCCATGTTGGTCGAGCGACTACGTGATGGGTTGACATGTGATGATCGTGTAGATCAAGGGGGCGTGTGGTTTGAGTTGTCCCTCTTTGCAAATTGGCTGTTTGGAGAAATGGAAAACTAGATGGCTCTGTGCGGTTTGAGTTGTCCCCCTTTGCAAATTGGCTGTTTGGAGAAATGGAAAACTAGATGGCTCTGGTTGATAGTCAATTTGCATAAGTGGAGAAATGGGCAGCATATAAACGGTACTTTTTTTAAGCAGGGGTGAAGAGCACAGAGAGTGAAACGATGGTTGGAAGAAGTGACGGTGAATTCTTTTTAGGACGGTGAATTATTTTTGGACGTTGAAGAGCTCGACCTTTTGGAAGGAACAGCTGTGGCTTATATTTTTTTTATTTCTTTTTTTTTTCTACTTCACTACACCCATCCACCTCAGAAACACAGTATCCTTGGAACAAACTCATCCCACAGTGTTCCGTGAATTCCAACTTAGAAAGTCTGTGGTCCACAAGATTCACAAGGAGTTTTCTGGTATAGCCATTGACCAAGCCCATAAACAAGCTAATGCAGTGGTCAAAGGTGATAGTGATGCCATTGGCATTACTGAGAATCCATCTGCACTGAGGCGATGGATGGTGTCTGGACCAGAGGTTAGTGAGCTGGTTCACCAATATGAGTTGGCTTCCCAGACCAAATTGTTGAATGAGGATATCAGACATCATGAACAGACTAGCCAGTCTCAGCAGTCCTTCACTGACAAGGTCAAGAAGCTGTTTAGTGCAATGAAGGATTTAGGCAATCCTTTCCAGGAAGAGTCCAAAGATCTCACACTGGGCACAAAGATCTTTGCACATCCTAGTGCTGTAGAGCTTGTCAGAACTCACATTGATAACGGTCAAGCTACCTTCAAAGACTTTTTCAATAGTCTTGGTGATGAGGTTTCGTTCTATAAGTCCATCAAAAAGAACAAAATGGAGTTCTTCCACCAGCAAGCAGCTGTAACTTCCACTGACAAGAAGAAACAGGTACTGAAAAGTGACTGTAATTTGTTCTCACAGCTTTTCATATCCTGTCAAGCATGAGATGAGATCTGTTAGAATTCTTCAGGCATCAGAATCAGCTTTTCCTGCAGCACTGAGTGACACAGGGAATCTCTATCCTGAAAAGAAGTTTGACTTTGTTGACATTCTGGAAGATACCATTACTCTTCTTGATTCTCAGCTAGAATGTGATGTCATCATTATTGATGCCAAAGATCTCAAAGACATTTGAGGAATATGTTGTCCGTGATGTAGTGCCAAAGATTCGGAGTTACTCATCGAAGTATGAGCGAATAGATAGTGTGCTTGATGTCTACAAGACTTCAAGCCTCAATGTTGAAATGAGATCAAAGCAAGGCAAAAGAAGTCAGTGTAGAGTGACAGACAAAACATGGCTTTATCAAGGAGAGGATAGTCCAATGTAGTTTTCTTTTCTTTTTCTTCATAATATTATCATTAAGAGGTCGAGCTTCCCGAAGAGAAAAAAACGTCTTGTATCCATGCTTTTTGAAATCTGTGTGTAATCGCTCATTTTACAAATTTACAAATATATTTTTCGCTTTTTTTCAGCAAAGTTACCAATAACTCTATCAACATTCACTCTATCAACAAGTTCTCTCGCTATGGAGAGGATTGCCAAGTTTGTAAGCCTTGTCTGGCTCATTTTTGATCGAAATTAGTTTTTTATGAGCTTCAGTTTCGAAAAAGAGCACTCACGGCTGGCAACACTAATAGCTCGGGTAAGGAAAATGTGCAACAAAATCATAATATTAGGAACAGAATCTTTGTATAAAGTTCAAAAGTTCCAGAGTTCCATTGATTTTGTCTTTTCCTGAAGCTTTCAAAAAATACTGTAATCTCTTCTTTTCGACAAGGAATTTATCTTTTTCTATATCTTCATCAACTTCACCAAGCTGACAATCATAATTATCATCAAGCAGATTTGACGGTGTAAGAAAAGTGTATTTGCTTGTAAGATTGTGAACTTGTTGAAATCTGTAAGATATTTCTTCAGTCAACCTGTCTATGACAGACAGCATTTCCCGTCTCAACTCAGTATCAAACCTCAGTGCTGCATCAGTCAAT
Organism: Euprymna scolopes; assembly: GCF_053919585.1. NCBI lineage: Eukaryota > Metazoa > Mollusca > Cephalopoda > Sepiida > Sepiolidae > Euprymna > Euprymna scolopes. The sequence continues at coordinate 95,662,187 of NC_136485.1, forward strand.
CGTTCACCACCCATTCGTTTCTTTTTGTGGATATGATGCTCCATACTTATCCCCATTTCAGAGCAGAGATTTTTGGACTCGTCTATTGTAGTGTCCACCATCTTTTCTCTATTCTGAAGAAGGCAATCTCTCAACACCGTCAGCCTGACAGAACTTGATTGCAGATCCAATCCCTTTTTCTTTAAAATACTTCAGGGCATCATTATTTTCCAGGAGAATAGTTTTCCAAAGGCTCAGAAATAAAAGAAACAGAAACGACAATACCGAGTTGAGAATTAAAGATGCATCTGATCTTGTGGTTGCATTTTCTCCTGTGAGCTGTTCCAGGGCAATGACGACTTCCAATAATTTTTTTATCACAACATTTACAGCATCTGCTCAACTATTCCATCTAGTTTCAACAGTCTGCTTGATACTTAGACCGGTCAATTGAATCAAGACGTCCCAGCGATGTGTGGATGCAAAAAATAATGAAAATAACCTGTTCAGTATACCAAAAAATGTAACAGAGTGAACCGCTACAGAAGCGGCACGTACACAAGCCAGATTTAATGAATTGTTAGTGCATGGCACAAATAGAGCTTTTGGGTTGATTTCGGAGATTCATTTCTGCAACACCCGATCAGTGGCCTGCTATAATAGCAGCATTGTTAAATGCCTGGCCAATACAGTCACCAATCTGAATCCCATCGTTCTCCAATTCTCTCAAAATCAGTTTAGAAATGTCCTCCGCGCTTTTAACTTTTGTCTCGATGAAGCAGAGAAACGACTCCTCCATCGTTACTTTATTTTAATCAATTTTTACATAGCGCAACACCTCACTCATCTGGTCCTTGTGAGATACATCAGAAGTGTTATCAAAAATTATGCAAAAATATTTGCTTTCCTTGATCTGATCGATAATTTTCTTTCTCACCTGTGACAGATAAGAAGTAGCAATTTTCATTCCCAGGTTAACTTTCACCAAATGTTCACGGAGCACAGGGTCATACTTGACCAATAAATTTATCAATTCTAAAAAATTCCCTTCGTTTTCTTGATCTCTTTCATCATTATGGATGTCTTCCGGTGACCCCGTAGTGCCAGATTCTGCTTGATGAGACACCTGATGATGTCCAGCAATCTAGCTAGAATTTCCCGCCACTTCTTAGTTTCCTTCTCAATAAGATGTTGCTCTGCTTTGTCAGCTACGTTTCCTTCAGCAAGTTGGATCTCTAGATCCTTCCAGTTGAGAAACGCGTGAGCATGAAATGTGCTAGTTTCATGTTCATATACTTTTGGGTTTAATTTCCACTAATTCGTAAAACCCAAATCAGCAGAAAAATTGGACAGTCCAGTTGAAAACAATCTGCAGCAGAAGCAATAAGGCTTTTCTGAAAGAAGAATACACCATCCATGTTCTAAAAATTTTCTCACCGTTGTACAATTCTCAAACCATTTTTTAGTTAGCTTTCTAATGTCGCCTTTTGTTTTAGTTCCTGGTCGGACTACTTCCTTGAATTCATGATGAAGGTGCTGCACAGCAGCAGATCCCTGCCGAACAAGCATAGTGCGAATTTTACAATTAATCTCAACTGGCCATAAACCAACATCTGTAAAATCGGTTGCAGTGTATGTTTTCGCGCCATGATTGCGTTTCCAATTCTTCAACTTCAGGCGCATCATCATCATTGACAGTTTTTGATGTATCAACACTGTCAATATCGACTTCCAAAGTAGCAGTATCAACGTTAGTAATATCAACTTCACCTTCAGTTTCAGCATGATTTTTGACTTTCGTTTCAGCCATTTTGGCCACAGAAGTCTTTTCCACGAATTTCAATACCGTGCCTTTATTCTTTTTTGCTTTCTCTTCTTTTGTTTTTCGCTTTTTACAGAATGCCGCATCACTCTCCTTGATTCTTTTCATTACGGTACCTTCTTTGAAAATTCACGCAAATATTCTGAAAAAATTAAAAATTCTATTTTTAAAAATAGCACGGCATTTCTCTGCATAAGCATCTTCTTGTGTTGTTCCGAACTAGTACCACAAAAGGTGAGATAACCCCCCCCCCAAATCATTTTTCTGAGATACCTAATCCTAAATATATATATATATATACATAGAGAGAGAGAGAGACCGTCACTACTCTCCCCCACCCTAAAACAAGAAACTTATGGGGAAAGAACCTTTCATTTTATTTTCTATTTTAAATGTTATATATGTTTTTGACCACTTTTCCATTCTGTTGAGTATTTTATTTTCTATTTTTGAGCGGTTCAGTTTTCAAACATGTATGCAAAAACAAATCTGAAAACAAAGCTCCTCGCTCCTACCTCACAAAGATGAAGAGGGGGTATGTTTCGCCATTTTGAATTCTTATGACTCTTAAAATGTTAATATTTAAAGTGAAATAAAGAGCGTTTAAAACTACTTATAACACCAATAAATGATTCAGGTAGGTTGTAAAGTAACTTCTATAGCCAATGGGAACATTTATTTGTTGTATATTTCATTGTTTTACTACTTTTTTGAATCTCAAAACCCCCCAAAATAATTAAAATCCTATTACCAGAATTAATTCATCATAATAAACTTCAGTTTAATCATAATTATAAAATTTTTTTTATAGTTTGGAAAAAATCAATTACTCTGTGATTGTTTGAAACTTGACAGAAATTCGACAGTATTTAAACTATCAAATAGAAAGCCACTTAAATAGTATTTGAGGTATAGCGGTTAGTTCCCATTAAAAATTATATTCCCTGATATGACGATCATAAAATCTGTTTACAGTCGATTTTTATTCCGTACTTGCTTAATGTTTCTACAATTCCAAAATTACGTAATTTTCTGTTGCTAATTTTCCATTGTATCATTTAATTATCAGTGATGTTTGAAAGTATTTTTCTTGACAAAAATGTTTTGTTTAACTTTTCAACATTTTTTGGAACATGTAAATCAACTGCTTCTTTGAAAAGTTACCTAGAGAATTTATACAATTTTTTTTTAAACTTTGTTTTACAAGTAAAATAAATTTACATCGTATTTTGATGTTATTATCATTTTAGTTTTAGTGATAATTTAAAAACAATAAATATAGTACCAATAATGAAAAATTAAATTAAAAATTTTAAACAATCGGTTTTGGAATCGTAAATTGCGGACACATTTTTCCGATTCCAATACCTCCAAAAGTCCCCATGTTTTACAACATTTTCGGTATAAAATTTAAAATTTTTTGTTAACTTTTATTTATTTATTGTCCTAATTACCCTTTTAATTATGTGTATTGGTGTGCATGCATGTGGGGGGGGGGGTCCTACTTAAGCCCAATTTTAAAACATTTTTTATTTTACAAAAAATACAAAAATGATAACAATATTAATAAAATTTCATTTGTGTCGATGGTGTGGGGAAAATAAAAATAAAAATGTGGTTAGTAAGGCCCTCCCAACCCCATCTGAAATGCTAGACCGCCCATTTCATTCTGGTTTCTAAAGGAACCAGGGTTTCGTGGGCAACCTTTAAATGGAGGAGGGGGGGGTATATCCTAGACAGGGACGAAAAAGAAAAAATTGGTGGTGTTAGTGTTAGATTTGATGGGTGAAATTTCGAAAGGAGGGGGGGGGACAAAAGAAAAAATTGTGGTTTTTGGAGGCTTTCTAATAAGAAGAGAAAAGATGTATTCTACTGGCTGAGAGGCTAGAAAAAAGTAAGATAGGAAAGGGGTGGGAGTCCGATGGAAACCCCGGAACCGCATGCACGCTCCATACCTAGGCAGGAAACACCTATTTAAATTTGGCCCCTCTTCGTACACACAGACCTGCTACATGTATCCATCTTCTTTCAAAAGCCGCATGATGCAGCCTTTTTCTGTTGCATCTGATCTTCACCCATAGTTGGTGTTTAAAGAAATCAAATCCTAATAAGCAAAAGGCAGCACTACCTCCGGCCATCTTGCAGTCTTGACGTCCAAATAACCATTCTCGCCATGGCCAGGATTGCAATGTAGACCATTTGTCTTTCCCGGTCCTATGGCAGCCTCACATTTTCCACTACGTTTGATACGGTAATCAGCCAAGGATGCTCGGGGTCGATGCAAGCCGTCACCTCGCCAACATGCAAACAGTACTGGCAGAGTTCGCGGTAATCGAAAAATACATGATCAATTGTTTCTACGGCCGTCGTCCTGCAATGGGGACAGGCAGGCGACTCCAAAATATCAGAACTGCATTGTATATTGTTCAGGAGAAGCACATTTACGGCCAATCGTCAGGTGAGAGAGAACTCCGAATTGTTCAGAGGACTCGAACCTGGCGCCCAACTCCACGCAAAGCGGATCTCACTCTGCAGCCAACCCAAATGCACACGTAGTGAGTCAGCGGTGGCCCCCCTCCCCACTAGATCTCTGTAGCAGTCACAAGGTCGCTAGACCTTGGTGGTCACTTTAGTGTAGCTTCACACTCTTTCAGGAAGGCTGAGTTTCCCTGCGGCCTGCGACGACTCTTGATAGAGGGGTCGAGAATTAGGTCAGGAAAGGCGGCAGTAATCGCAGGGTGCTATGGTTGATCTTCTTGAAGGTAGTGGCTCAGGAAGGCCAGCCTCTCGGCGTCTTGACACTTTAAGTCCGGCATTGCAAAGCCTCCTCCCTCACACAGACGTTCAGATCTATCTGCTCACCCAGTATTTTCCTTTGTCCCAAAGGACAAGAGTTCAAAAAGAGCTTTTAGGTGTTGTGCAGGGGAAGTACGGCCAGTCGGTAAAGGATGAGAGGGAATATGTATGAGGCACATGCCTTGGCTCTACCATTTAAGAAAAGTTTCCTAGGAAGCCACAAGTTGACCGCAGCCTCCACCTTTGACCATACCTCCAACCAATTTTTGTTGAGCTGGAGACCCGGTCTGAACCACACACCAGGCTGGAGACCTGGTCCGAACCATCCGTCCAGCTGAAGGGTGCCAGGAGGTTTGTGTTGCCACTCCAGGCGAGGCACCCAACCACAGTCCGACTGTACAAGCGCCTCTGACACAATCTTGATGTCTCCGAATCTTGACACAAAGACCATGATGTCATCAGTGAACGTGGATACCATGACAGCTGAGCCACCAGGTAGAGTAATTCTGTGCAGGGCCGAATTTGCCTCCATACGTCTCAGCTTGCAGAGCAGAGGCTCCAACACCAGGGTGTAGAGTAGGGGCGACAGCGGACAACCCTGAAAAACTGACTGAGAGATAACAAAGGGTTTTGAGCGCTTTTGTTGACTTGAAATGACAGTCGTGGGCTAGCGATGCATCACGGAGATCCATTTGCAGAAGTCCAGTTTATAACTGGCAGTCTCTAAGACTAAGGAATCGATAGTCGACCTTACTGAAAGCTTTGGACTGATCTAAATTGATCAGTGTGGCTTCCGAGTCATCTTCTATTCCTCCCTCTAGGATTGTGTGATCAGATACAAGTTGTTCTGAATCGATTTTCCCTTCACAGTGTAGTTCTGTTTCAGTTCAATCAAGTCGCCAATAACAACCTGCGGCCGATTTGACAAGATCTTGGCCCAAATCTTCAATTCTGTATTTAGCAGAGTTATGGGCATCTAATTCTTCCTCGCCATGCCCGTCAGCTTTCCTCAGCAATGTGATCACTCCCTTGGATGGATCCCTAAGCAAACCAATAGTTGAACGCATCGATTAGAAGAAGCAGAAACATGGGCGACAGCCTCAAATACAGCTTGTATGACAGACCATCAAGTCCTGGCGATCTGTCATAGCTGACCTGCTTCAGCACAGTAAAAACCTCCCATTCTGTCATTGGCAACCAGCCAATCTAGCCACCTCGAGATGAGGAGAGTCGACCAAATAGTGGCTAAACTCAAGGACCGGAAGATTGTGCTGCTGCATAAAACACTCCTCAAAATGTTCTCGAAACCCCTCACAGATCTCCAGAATCGATTCCAATGTCCGTTCATCTGGATGTTTCACTTTGCCAATGTTCTTGCCTGAGTCATGTCTAGAAACCTCACAATGCACGTCCATGTCAGAATTGACTGCTTTGTTGCTTATCTTTCTAAGCCTAGCTCTAACTACTTGGCCTTCGTAACACTCGCTAGTCTCATGTAGAAGGTCCTGCTTAGCTAATTCCTGACTAACTCTATCACCATCACCCGCAGCCTGGGCTAGTTTTTGCTCTAGCTGCTAAAAGTCAAATTAAGGGCCCTATAGTGTCACGGGTGAATCAGTACTGAGGCCCTTCCCTTGAATTGTTTTGACAGTTCGTCCAGGGAAGGGTCATTTTTTCTAATGAGTTCTTAGGCAAAAGACGAAGTAAGTGTAATATAGTTTCCTATTAGGCATTAAAAACAATACAAAATAACCGATACAAAATATTTTTTTTAAGAGTGGGAGAGAGAAATATGGGAAAAGTCTCGAAAATGGCTGAAGCAGTTTACGATCTCAAAAATACTTTATTTCAAATATATTTATAATAGTGAGGAGGGGAGGGAATATGGTGTCAATCTGGGAAATTGCTGAAACAGTTTATGATCTCAAAATTACTTTATTCCATATATATTTTTTAAGAGACAGGGGGGGGGATATGAAGTCAATCCCGGAAATTGCTGAGGCAGTTTATGATCTCAAATTTCCTTTACTTCATATCTATTTTTAAGAGAGGTGGGGTGATATGGAATCAGTCCCGGAAATGGTTGAAGTACTTTACGATCTCATAATTACTTTATTTCATATATATTTTTAAGACAGGGGAAGAGAAAACTGACATACTGAATACGAACCATGCTGAAATAATAACATTATTTAGAAAGCCATTCTTAATATGGGGAGGGTATGTTTTTAACTATTCTGTACTTTCACCTAACAATTTAGTAAATAAGAAACTGACATATGGAATATGGCCAGTGCTGAAATAACATTATTTAGAAAGCCATTCTTAATATAGGGAGAGGAGGGTATTTTGTAAACTATTCCGTACTTAGACTTAACAATTTAATAAATAAAAAAACTAGCATATGGAATACAGACTGTGCTGAAATAATGTTATTATTTAGAAAGCCATTTTTAATATGGGGAAGGGAGGGGATGTTTTTAACTATTCTGTACTTTCATCTAACAATCTAATAAATACAAAACTGACATATGGAATACGGACCGTGCTGAAATAATGACGTTAATATTTAGAAAGTTATTCTTAATGTGGGGAGAGGAGGGTCTTTTTTAAACCATTCTGTACTTTCACTTTACAATTTATTAAATAAAAAACTGACATACAGAATACAAACTGTGCTTAAATAATAACATTTAGAAAGCAATTCTTAATATGGAGAGGGGGAGGTATTTTTAAAATATTCTGTACCTAGCAATTTATTAAATAAGAGACTGACATACGGAATACGGACCGTGCTGAAATAATATTTACATATTTATTTGGAAAATCTGCTGAGTCCTATTCTAGAAATTATATAGTTTCACTTAAAATTATAGTGTCAGTGGTGGTTTTGGTGGAAAAAGAAACACAGTAATGACGAATTTTATGGTGAAGTAAGCGTTGCCTAATCACTAACTAAGACAATGTATTTATGTATTTATTTGCAAATTGGCGTCTTCTAATAATTAATTCATTTTTCTTAAAATTATGTTGACCTTGGTGGGAAGAGAAATTAGTTCATATATATTGTACAATACCTGTCGAGAGTATGTTAAATTTTCATACATATTTACATTACCTGTCAGAGGGTAAGTAAAATTATTTAAAATATGTGTTCCGTCCTAGGAAAGGTAAAATTATTTAATATTCGTGTTGTTAATTACATGTCCTAGGGAAGTTAAAATTATTTCATACATAATTTCTGTAATTCACATGTTGCGGCGCCGGAGACAATCGACCCAACAACTAACAAGGTAGACACAGGCAAAAAGTAAACAGCAAAAAGGCAAAGAAGAATGACAGACACAGGTTGTTTGGTTAAAGATGAGGGTTCACCTTTTATTTGCAAAGGAAGCAAAAATGCATATAATCTGGATGCTGATCGCACATCACTGGAGGCTAAGGTCTGAAGGTCTGGAACAGGTACTCTAGACATAGCGTGGTTCAGAGTTGCTCGCTGGGTCTGGAACGATCGGCTGGACGTCAGGGTGATCCAGAAATTGACGGTGGACACTGAGAATGAGGTGGTCAGTGTTAAGGAACGGACGACACTGAGAGTGTAGGGTCAGTGTTAAGAAACGGACGACACTGAGAACGGAGGATCAGTGTTAAGGAATGGACGACACTGAGAATGGAGGATCAGTGTTAAGGAATGGACGGTCAGTAGGGAGACAGGTGCAAGCGAGGTTGCAGACCGAAGGAACAAGGTGCGAGCGAGGTAGCAGACTAGAGGTGCGAGGTGCAAGAGAGGTTGCAGGCCAGAGGAGCGAGGTGCAAGGAAGGCTGCAGGAGGAAGCTGGAGACTGGGAGTGAAGTTCGCTGCTGGTTGGTCTCAGGAAGCAAGCAGTAGTGGATCGCATTAGTAGAAAAACTTATTAACCCTAATAAGGGCTAATTGTTTAGCCCTGATAAGGACTGTTTGAACTACTGCTAAGACGGCTGCTGTCGCTGCTGCTGGAATCCTTCGGTGCTGGTGATTCATCAACGTGACTGGTAGCATCAGTCGTCACTTTAGGGACCTCCTCTTACTCCCCGGATGAGTCACTTTGACTTGGCCAAAACGAGCTGTATTCATTTGGCCAGCGTGATGTTAGTGATGTCGCTCCCAATAAGACAAACAAACGACTAATTAATTCTAGAATGAAATATTGTGAGTTTGTTGATTCCATTTAAATTAATTTCATCTAAAAGTAAAAAGTCAATTGCCTGTTTTGTTGGTGTTTTGTTGATATATTTAAATTCTGAAATGTGTTATGAAATCGATGATGAAAAGAGAAAGGATACATGAATGTATTCACTGAAACCAGATATGTTCATATGTTAGCTCGCGTTTGGCTAATCGCTTCCTTTAAGTGAAGAGAAACAGCGGGGGCGAAGAGAGAAAGAAAAAAAAAAATGGAGGCAGTAATTTGGAATCAAGTAAAGATTAGATACCCCGTAGCAGACGACAAAAATAAGCGAACAATTCAAGAGGCACCGTTTGTTCGACCTTGATATTGCCGTTAGGTGTTTCTAAACTTGTAAACAGGTCAAATAGCAGACATATTCGAATGCTCGCGAACAAGATTTTTAAAAAATATATTTACAAAACTTTTAAAGATTTAAAAGTAAAAATAAATATTTACAAAACATTTTCTTTAATATTAAATATTTACAAAACTTTTAAGGATAAAAAAAAACCCCCAACTTTTTTCTATTTACGCAAAACTTTTTGATGTAAGTAATAAAACGAATGTATTTAAACAAAATATATTTGTCCAAACTCTTAGCTTCAACTATCATCACCGTCCGTTCTCTCTTCATCTCTCTCAGTTTCTCAGAATTTAATTCTTCCATCTACCTTCTTTTTCTCTTTTTCTTCTTTCTTTAATCCACCCCTCTACACAAGTAGTTGTAGCACGTGACTGTTTCTTTGTTGACGATTGGTCAAGTTTTTTGCTCGCTGATTTAAGCAAAAATGGAAGCGAAAAAAGGCAGTTGCTGCCTTGGCCTTTGGGAGTGAAAGGTCGTTGTTAGAAAATATCGGATCTGTTACTAGAACCTTTAAGGTTCGCCAAAAGGGGACATTTGTGGCAGTCAAAATACAGTCTTTTATACGGTTAAAAGCTAAACTTCAGACTTTATTATCATTTTTTCTCCCTCCCATTTCAAACTTTGCGAGTGCTGCTAGTTGTCTATTTGGACTAGTAGTGTTCTAACTCAATGTTGTTGTTGTTTTTTTTTTTTAGATCCTATCTTACTAAGATTTGGGGGCGAAAGCCATTTCTGTCAGTCTACAGGTTTGGGAGTTGTTCTATAAAGCGATAGTTTAAATGGACTAAATTAAAAAGATGTCGTTTTTACCCAAACTGGAAATTACAAAGTTTATAAAAGTTTATAATTATTTCAAGTGGTTTTTACTTCCTCTTCTTTCTTCTAGTCTTACTTGTAAATGGTTAGATGTAATTGGTTTTTACAGGTTCTAGTATCTAAATACATCTAATTTAGCTGTTACTGTTAAATTAGGACAAGCTGTCCAAAAGAAAAGGACTCCTTTCCTATTTATCCTTTTCACAGCTGTCACTCACTGTTCTCACATGCAAATTAATGCCATTAATTAATAAGCCGTCTATAGACAAAATTTGCTTGATCCCCCAACATGATAGACAGAGGTGCCATCGCTTGTGGAAGACATGTTTTGCATTATTTTTGACACAGCTATTACTGCTATTAATACAACTGCTGCTAATACTAATAATTAACAAACACTTGCAGGATTTAAAACTACCAGATTTGTCATAGAGCATTTTGAAGTTCCAAGATGTGTCATGGAGGGGATCGACTACTAACTATTTCTGTCACTAAGACAAGCAAGAAATAGAGTTAAAAATTACCTCTTATGATTGCACTAAATTTAGCATGGTGCATCATTTAGTTGCTAGATGGGTCATGGAAAAAGATCAGTTACTACTAATAATAATAATAATTGGGTAATTCAGAACTTGAAAAGATGTATCAACAAATATGCTAGAATGGATGACCAAAGGTAGAACTACACTGGTGCATAAAGATGCAGAAAAAAAACCATCCTCAGCAACTATAGACCTATTACATGTTTACCTATAATGTGGAAAATAATAACAGCACAACTGAAGGAACAAATTTATCATTTCCTTCATAATTGCAGACTATTCTCCAAGGAAGAGAAAGGATGGCAAGAAGAAAAAAGAGGAACACATAACTTATTATACATAAACCAAAAGGAACCTGAAGGAGGAAAAAAGTAGAAAAAAGAACTTAGCCATGGCATGAATCAACTACAAAAAGGTGTATGACAAGATCCTACAAGCATGGATAATAGAATGCTTGAGAATATACAAAATACCAGGTAATTGGTGAAATATCAATTTAACAGAAAATGCAATGAGAACACAGAGACTTGAACTGACAGCTGATGGACAATATATCACTGAGATCAAAATACAAAGAGGTATCTTCCAAGGTGATTCCTTATCACCACAACTGTTCATCATAGCCATAATGCCCCTTAACAATATACTAACGAAATGTTAAGCCAGATACAAGTTCACGAATGCAGATGAAAGAATCACTTAATGTACATGGATGACCTACATTTTGCAAAAACTAAAAAAGAACTGGAGATGCTAATAAACACAACCAGAATCTTCAGCCAAGATATCCGAATGGAATTCTGTATGGAAAAGTGTGCACTGCTGATCCTAAGAAGGATAAAACTGGAAGCAACGGAAGGGATCGAACTACCCAATGAAACGGAGATGAGAGTACTAGGTGAACATGATAGCAACAAATATTTGGGAGTTCTGGAAACAGACATCATCAAACACAATAGAAATGAAAGAAAAAATTGGAAAGAAACACCTTAGAAGAACGAGAAAACTCCTCGAAATATAGTAGAAATCTAATTAAAAGTATAAACATATGGGCAGTGTCACTTGTAAGATACTCTGGACCGTTTATAGGTTGGACCAAAGAAAAACTGAGGCATCTCAACCAAAAGACTAGAGAACTCATGACTATGAACAATGCACTACACCCAAAGGATGATACTGACCGACTCTATGTGAAAAGGAAAGACGGAGGAAGAGGGCTGATTTGTAAGGTTTGTGTCAATAACGCAAAAAAAATTAGAAAATAAATAATGCAGAACATCAAAAGAATAATTACTGCAGCAAAAGACACTGAAAAAAACAAACAAGACAGAAGGAGACGTGGGATAAGGCAAGAAAATAAAAATGGGAAGAGATTCAGAAGGATGACAAAAGATGAGACTAATGAAAACACTTGGACATGCCTACAAAAAGGAAACCTAAATAGAGAAACTTAATCCCTAATAACAGCCGCATAAGATAATGCAATTAGAACCAACCACATTAAAGCAAGGATCAACAAGACACAAGAAAACAGCAAATGTAAACTCTGTGAACAAAGAGACAAAACAATAAACCACATAAGTGAATACAACAAACTAGCTCCAAAAGAATATAAACATAGACATGATCAAATGAGGAAGACAGTGCACTAGGAATTATGCAGAAAATTGCATCTTGAACACCAAGACAAATGGTACAAGCATAAACTGGTAGCAATACATTTTTTTTATTTTTATTTTTTTTATTACATTTTCACCCCATACAAGGCACATTGCCACTTTGGTGTAGGGGCTACTAACAGGGGCAACAACTACAGTCTAGCGGTTTTGGGGAAGAAACTACTGGAGTAGAAAGATCTTTTACATCTAGGGATCTCTACAGTGTGGGGGTAGGATTTTGCAGCCTGTCAGGTCTGTCGAGGGTGTTCACGTTGTGGGGGCACAAGTGCTTGCAGTTCGTCAGAGCATTCACCATTAAAATACTTGTAGAACAGGCAGAGGGATGCAACGTTTCGTCGATGGGACAGAGGCTGAAGCTTAGATGCCAGTTCAGGGCCTAATAGATTGGCGACTCTCTTTTGAACCTTGTCAAGGAGCGAGAGACTAGTAGCCGATGCACCAGCCCAAATATGACAGCAATACTCCATACATGGGCGAATGGTTGCCTTATAGAGGTACAGGATACTTTCGGGTGTTAGTAGTTTTCTAGCACGGTAGACAGAGCCCACCTTCCTTGCAGCGGCCCTGGCAATGCCCACGATGTAATTGTTCCAACTCATGTTTCCTGTGAACGTTACTTGAAAATGAAAGTCACAAAATCCTATAGAACATGAATATACATATGGGTAAACATCCAAGCAAGAAGGCCAGATGTTATAATTGGTAACAAGAAAGAAAAGTTTTGCCAAATTGTAGATGTTGCCGTTCCAGCAAACCATCAAGATCAAGAAATGGAGAAGCAGAGCAAATACATGGAACTGGCCAGAGAGTTCAAAGAAATATAGAAGATGAAGAAAGTCAAGATAACTGTAGATAACACCTCTTACTGTAGGATGGCTAGGAACAATACCCAAAACTTTTAAAAAATAATGGGAAAGATTGGAATCAGAAGGATGGCTGAGAAGATACAACATATAACAATAATGAAAACGGCTGAAATATTAAGGTAAACCCTCGAATGCAGAGACTAACACCGTGGCTACCGTAATATGATAGCCTAGCGACAACTATAATTTAGTCTGGTGACGTCATGAACAACGGTCTGTTGAAATTTGGTCACGTGTCTCATGACTAAACCGGAAATTGGTTTAAAGTTTTGGAAGGTTAAACATGCCGTCGAGATGTATAATTCCAAAATGCTGAGGTAACTACGAAAATGGGCCAAAAGTTACTGTTTTCATTTCCCCAAAAAAAGGAAATAATTTATCAGTGGATTAATGCAATAAAAAGAAATGATTTTACTCCATCTAAATATAGCAGAGTAAGTGTTAAAATGTTTGAGATATTAAAAAAAAAAAAAAAAAAAAAATGCGCCTTTTTTATTTTTATTTATTTATTTTTTTAGAACATATTTTAAAATAAAAATGAAAGTATGTATATAAAAAATGAATTTTACATGTAATTTAAGTTATGTGCTGAAATAATAAATTATTATTTAGAAACTTATTTAAAATGGGGAGTATGGTGAAAATGTTATGTACTTTCACCTAACAATTTAATTAAAGCGATATCGTAAAAACGGAATTCCTTGTTTAAATAATTCTAAATAAGAAAAATCAACTATTTTACTGTGCAAATCAGTGTGAAATAGATTAAACTTTTTTTAAAAGTTTATAACCGTTTTTGTTATCCCAAAAGCTTATTAATAATTATTTGTGGTAAATGTTGTGGCCCTGTAGGTGTCAGAATTAAGGAGAATATACTTCCAAAATAAACTATTAAAATTGTTTAAAAAAATAATAGAAATATTTTTTATTTAAAAAAAAAAAGTGTTTACAAAATGCCGGCAATAAAAAAATAATATTTCTATTATTTTTTAAACAATTTTAATAGTTTATTTTGGAAGTATATTCCATAAAGAAAATAAACAACCCACTTTAAACGGAGAAATTACGAGTTTTGTATATGTAATTCTCAGTTTGTGTTAGGGTTGTCGAAAATTCCTCCAAAATTCTGATACTGCTAGTGGCGCTGTAAACGAAAATAACGTTTAAAATTACGGCAAATGAGTAAAAAAATTGGCCATAAAGTGGGTGATCTTTTTTTTTAACTAACATCTCTTTATATTTTGGAAACTACTAGTTTGCCATAATTTTAAACGTTATTTTCGTTTTCAGCAACCTCGAAAACCTAGAAAAGTGGTAATTTGAAAGGATTTTTCGAGGGTGGACTAATTCTGCACATTTATCTTATTTTTTTATTTTATCGTTTTTTGTCATGTAATTTTCTTCTTTTTTTTTTGTATTAAGTCAAACATGGTACGATTTTCTTTTAAATTATTTCTTTAGGTATGTGAACTTCATTTTCGACCTGAAACATACAGCGAGAGGCATCAGCATTTGATGAAAGGACTGGAAAGACAATTAGTGTTAAATTAAAAAATCCCTATCTTAAGGATGGTGCTATTCCTCGAATATTACCAAACTCTACCTCCTATTTATCGTCATCAACCACTTTTAGAGAGTCTCCTAACGCAAAGAAAATGTGTTTAGAAAATTCTGCTCTTAAGCGTGCATTATGTGAAAGTGTTGCTGACGAGTTAGAGTTACGGAAACGTAAAACTTTCCATAATATTGATGATTTAGAAAAAAAATTAACGTTTATAGATAAAAATTATTGGACTTCTATTAGGCAAGACAATACCATCATTATATGCCATATAAAGAGATACCCATGCCCAAAAATAAAAATGTCTATTGTGATTGAATCAGACTTGGCGGTTAGAGTATTCTGTAGTGATGTGGAAATGAGTGCTATAGGGGAGTATAGAATTCCTAAACATGTAATAGAGGAAACTACTATGCAGATTTTGATGGAAAACATGAAAAAAATGGACATCGAAGAACAGGAAATGAAAACTTCTAATATAAGTTTTTTTATAAAAATTAATCTTATCATTTTTCCTATTATTGCAAGATGAATCATTTAAATATTTTAATGCCATTAAGTTCATATATGAACAAATTACCATAATGACAATTAATAAGGTTAATTATTCAAGTGAAATGATGGTATTTTCTTCCTTATTATATAACGGCTTCCCTAGAGGGTACAGACTGTTAAGAGAGACTAAAAATATAATTTTACCATGCTATTCAACCATTCGAAGATTAACCTTATCAACTTCTATGAATCCTGTCATTGAATAACACGATAACAATTTTCTCATCTATAAATATAAAAGCGAAAATGTATGTATGTATATATGTATGTATGTATGTATGTTCGCTTTTCCTCGATGTCCATGAAAGGCTTCTTTCAAACAAGCGCTTGCTCGCTTCACAAGTTTTAAAAACTTTTATATCATCTATAAATTGTAATATCTACGAATTATCCACGGAGCTCGCCTCACTATTTAATTTTATTCACTTTCAAACCTTAATTATTCCACATTTCCCGCATCGGCACGCGTTACATTCGGTTTTCGCTATAAAAAAAGCGAACCTCGAATCTAATCACAGGCCCAGGCGCCCGGCAGATACTGCAAGCAAAGACCAGCTATGACTAGCAAAGACCATATGTGGGGGTAACCCCACATATCTGAACTTGGTCAAGGTAAGGATCACCCTACGACCACAGTTACTATCCAGCTCCCATTTCCCACCTCTCGGGAGCAGGATCCCCCTTTCCCTCCCCCTTCCCTCCATCTCCACATTAAAAAACGGCCTTGTGCCTAATTTGCTCAGTGGGGAAGCAAATAAATACAACAGGCCCAGAGCCAGTTTGATCAATGTCGACTTCATCATATCAGACTGTAGCTTTCATTTCGCTCCTCCTAATAAACAGGGAGCGGGTTTTTAAAAACAAACAAACCCATTTATTCAAAACTGTCCCGCACAAAATAAAAGCTGAATACCTACCGCCGTCACATCAATCAAAAACGCACACCTGTTTGTTTTCAAACACTTTACTATTTTACAACTGCACATCGTCAACGCTTCAGCTTTTTTTCACATACCCCAAAAACACCCGGGCAACGCCAGGTACCCCTCGCTAGTCTATAAATATAAAAGCGAAAATGTATGTAGGTATGTATGTTCGCTTTTCCCCGATGTCCACGAAAGGCTTCTTTCAAACAAAGTGCTTGCTCGCTTCTTCACAAGTTTTTAAAACTTTTTATATCATCTATAAATTGTAATATCTACGAATTATCCACGGAGCTCGCCTCTCTATTTAATTTTATTCACTTTCAAACCTTAATTATTCCACATTTCCCGCATCGGCACGCATTACATTCGCTTTTCGGTATAAAAAAGAATGTCGACTTCGTCATATCAGACGAGGGAGCGGGTTTTTAAAAACAAACAAACCCATTTATTCAAAACTGTCCCGCACAAAATAACTGTTGAATACCTATCGCCGTCACGTCAATCAAAACCGCGCACCTGTTTTTTTTAAAACACTTTACTATTTTACAACTGCGCGTCGTCAACGCTTTGGCTTTTTTTCACATACCCCGAAAAACACCCGGGCAACGCCAGGTACCCCTCGCTAGTGCATATTAAAAGTAAGTTCAAGTTACTAATGCAGAATGACATCACAGTATCTTTACTTGTTGATGAAATACATCTCAAACCTTACCTTGATTATAAAGGTGGTAATATTGTTGGCTTAGCTAACAACAGCAATGAATCTGCCACAAGTGCATTTGCTTTCATGCTTAGCAGTGTATTCTCACAATATAAGGATGTTGTGCATGTTATGCCAACTAAATGTCTTCTAGCTGAGAACTTATTTGACATAATTAAACGTGTAATAATTGGCTTAGAAGATATAGGGTTTAAGGTATTATCTGTTATAACAGATAATAATGCAATAAATAAAAAAGCTATGACTTTCTTTTGTAGCTCATCAAAGCTTTCAATTGTATATCCCCATCCAGTTAGAACGTCTAGCCCTCTTTTCTTCTTATTCGACTCAGTGCATATATTAAAATGCATTAGAAACAATTGGCTTGGCCAAAAAGATGAACGTAAATACATGATGTTCCCAAAGTTTTGTTATAATGGAAATCATGAATTAGATAACATCCAAAGTGCTCCATTTTCTAGTTTACATAAACTTTATGCCCTAGAATTTAATCACTTGTGAAATATTGCTATAAGTTGACTTCAAAAGCTCTTTCTCCGACTACTTTTGAAAGGCAAAATGTTAATTTGGTTTTGCAAATTTTCAACGAATATACTAGTCAAGGTTTGCTAACCTTAGGAAAACAGGAATGCTTGCCAAATTATG
This sequence comes from Euprymna scolopes, assembly GCF_053919585.1. Taxonomy (NCBI): domain Eukaryota; kingdom Metazoa; phylum Mollusca; class Cephalopoda; order Sepiida; family Sepiolidae; genus Euprymna; species Euprymna scolopes. The sequence continues at coordinate 95,679,667 of NC_136485.1, forward strand.
CAGAAATCGCAGAATACATGTAGTACTTACCAACAAAACAAACGCCCACGTGTTTGTGCCTTGTATAGGCATGCGCGACAACAAAACTTGGGTTTTTATAAGCGGAAGTCTCAAGGTTGTCAGGAATCTACAGGCGCATGCGCAAGAGAAGGGATTGAGATAGTGGTATAAAAGGCAGGTCGAGTGAGAAGGTTGTTGTTGTCATTGGATGTTACAGTGACGCGTACGTTAGCAGGTGATTAAGAGGCTGTTTTTTTTTGTGTGTCAAGTCGCGCACCTCAGTGAAGATCATATAAGTCGTGCACCTCAGTGAAGGTCATAAGCTATTTCGGCTATTTCGTTTTGTCTCTTTTCCTGGACAACTATGGCTGGGGCAAAGTTTGATTTAAAACTGATACCCGAATTCGACGGATCCACTTCTGTTGTCGACTGGGTTGAAAGGGTTGAGCTGACCTGCAACCTCTGTGAAGTAAAGGGGGTGCATACCGTGATTCCCCTGAGATTGGCTGGAGGCACCCTAAGTGTATATCAGCAACTTAGTGCCTTGGAGAAGGCTGATGTTACCTGTATAAAAAATGCTTTATACAAGGCATTTGCCATGGATCTCTGCACGGCCTACAAAACATTTGCCTCTAGGAAGCTCATGCCAGGAGAAACCGTGGACGTCTTCTTCGCGGAGCTGAAGAAACTTGCAGTTCTATTTGGCAATGGAGTGTCAGAGCAAACATTTTATATTTGGTGGTCAATACTGAATGTGAAAACACCATATAAAGGTTGTCGACTTCGTAATAAATATGCTAATCCACTTACATTAAATAGTGATAATTATAGTTTCCTAAATGTGTTCTGTGACTGGTTAGAAACTTGGAATAGCATTCCTGGAAGAACTGGTAAGTTAACAAAGGAAACATATACTGCTTTGCACCACACTACTTACGCAATTTTAGAATTGACTAAATATTGTATAAATGTACTGAACATGGTGTATATATTACCAGGAAAGTTTCAGACAGATAATCTTGAGGCAAGGTTTGGCCGGTATCGACAACTTAGTGGAGATCAGTATAATATATCGATACGTCAGGTGTATGAATGTGAAAAAAAAAACTCAGAATGTTGTCAGTTTTAAAATTGAGCTTACCAATTAATAATCGAACTATTGACTTGAAAAATTTAAAAGAAACTAACTGGGATGAAATGACAAGGGAGCAAGAGTTACATGTTTATAAATTTAGCATAGATGCAACAGAAGATGATGTTAATCAATGCAAGGAAGCACTTCCTGTTATATTATACTTAGCAGGTTATTACTGTCATGCAGTTTTCAAAAAAAAAATGAAATGCAATAGCTGCAAGAATTTAATATCCAGGAGAGAGGCTGTTGAAGAAATATCTGAATTAAACAGCTACTTTCAGGGTATTAACAGAGGTTCTCTGCTATACCCAAATGATATAACTAATAATTTTGTCTTATATAATTATATAGTTATAAACAAACTTACAAAATGCGATTCATTTTTACATTCGATTCATCAGAGAAAATTAACCATGTACATATGTTATATATTCGGGGGTGTCATAAAGGAGATTTTGTCAAGGAGATTCGTGTACGTGATCGTCTAGTTTCTAATCTTATTGTTCATGTCTTCGTGGGTGTGTGTTTGTGTACATGTATTTCTTAACATACCTTTATTCATGTGTCGTCGGTTGTTCCTCTGGTTTTCATTGTCTCTTGGAGGGGAGCTGGCCTGTTGGATGAAGAATTCACTCCAAGATGATAATTAAGGTTTTTATGTTTTTATTCACCTTCCAAAGGTCGACACAGAATGGAGGTGAACCTTGCTTGTTTGATGATACACGTCAGCGTCCTCCCCAGCCCAGGGGGGGGGCGGACAGCTGAAAAGCCGTCTGTCTTATTCAACACCCGAAACCCAACTGCCAAGAAAGAATCAGCTAACCTCATCACATGATACCACGTCATCTGGTCAGCTGACCCTTCTTTTGCAAACGTGTCCACTGTCCACGTTATTCACCTCTCTCTCTCTCTCCCTCTCTCTTTCTCTATTCTCTAATAGAGACACACAGAGAGAAAATAGAAAGAGTAAGAAAGCCAGAGAGGGGGGGGAGAGATGCTCTTTAACACATAACAAATATTTTGGCTGATCAAAATCGATTATTTCATGTTGACTCTTGTGATTAGGGTCAAACTATTCAGCAAATTGAAAAAATGCTGATATGGAGTTCATCGAATTCCCTTTTAAACAATTTTTGTCGCAAAGAGAATGACAATATTAGTAAAAAAAAAAATATCAGAAAAAGAAAAATTCAAACTTTTAATTAAATTCTACAACAGATTTTTGAAAAGTTTTAATATTCAATGTTTGAAATATTTCTGCCTTAGTAACTTTGTTTATATTAACATTTGTTTGAATTTAATTTTTAACTTATTGTTTGTTATTCAGTTAAACTATTTAATTTAATTTATTGTTCGTTTTTCAGTTAAACTAATTTATTGTTTGTTTTTCAGTTAAACTAATTTATTGTTCGTTTTGCAGTTAAACTAATTTATTGTTCGTATTGCAGTTAAACTAATTTATCGTTTGTTTTTCAGTTTTGATTTTTAAAATATTGTTTTTTATTTAAAAAATATTTATTGTTCATTTTTATTTATTTCTATTGAATAAACTTCAGTTTCATACAAATCAAATCGTATTCCTTTTCTTTTTAAACTTTTTAACAACTTTTCTCCCTTTCAATTCGTTTTTTATTATTAATATTTTTATTATTAATATTGGATGAGTTTCAGTACAAAGTATCATGTTTATCTTTTTTAATCCAATTTTAAAGTTTTCTAACGCTTTCTGTAAAAAATGTCTGCTCATTATCGACAGTCTGTGTTCCACTTATCTTGCTTGTTAGGACCTATGGCGATGACGTCATTTTTCAGCTGACAGGCCATCTATGACGATGGTCACGCTAACACGGATGAGCTACAAGCAAAAGTCGGACATAGAGAAACTGCTACAGGTGTAAAACACAAAGGGACATCACATGGAATCATGAAAACTGAAACTCCTCCTGCGCCCCCGCCTTCCCCTCTTCCCTTTTTTTGTGTTACTGCAAGTTGTTTTCAAAGAGAAATCTTTGATGATGACTTGTGTGATTATTTGATGATGACTTGTGTGATTATTTGATGACAACTTGTGTGATTATTTCATGATGTGTGATTATTTGATGATGACTTGTGTGGTTACTTCTATTGAGTAAATAATAATATCAACAATTATTTTATTTCAATATCAACAATTATTTTATTTAAATATCAAAAATTATTTTATTTAAATATCAACAACTATTTTATTTCAATATCAACAATTATTTTATTTCAATATCAACAATTATTTTATTTATATCAACAACTATTGAATTTAAATAACAACTATTTTATTTAAATATCAACAATTATTTTATTCAAATATCAACAATTATTTTATTTAAATATCAACAACTATTTTATTTAAATATCAACAACTATTTTATTTAAATATCAACAATTATTTTATTTAAATATCAAAAATTATTTTATTTAAATATCAACAACTATTTTATTTCAATATCAACAATTATTTTATTTCAATATCAACAATTATTTTATTTATATCAACAACTATTGAATTTAAATAACAACTATTTTATTTAAATATCAACAATTATTTTATTCAAATATCAACAATTATTTTATTTAAATATCAACAACTATTTTATTTAAATATCAACAATTATTTTATTATTTTATAGCTCCGGTTCTCTCCAAACGTTACAACAAATGCGTTAATGAATCTTGCTTTCCTGCCTGCTGGAAAACTACTTCTGTGGTACCAGTTTTCAAGAATTCTGGCGAAAGAACTGAACCAGTAAATTACTGCCCCATTAGCCTCCTCCTGCTTTTCGCCAAAATATTTGAGTCCATAATTAACCAAGCTCTAGTCCATCACCTTACAGATGCTAAACTTCTGACCGACCAACAATATGGATTTAGGCAAGCCCATTCCACGGCAGACATCCTAACTGTAATCTCTGAACATATATACCATTCACTTGACAAAGTAGGGGAGGATAGAGCGGTAGCTCTAGATATATCTAAGGCTTTTGACAGGGTATGGCATGAAGGTCTTCTCAGGAAAATCAGATCATACGGTATCACTGGAAGAATACTTAACATAATTAAATCCTTCTTAGATAAAAGAAAAATCCAGGTTGTCCTCGATGGGCGTACATTTAAACAATATGATATAAATGCAGGAGTGCCTCAGGGGTCTATCCTTGGACCTGTACGAACCCTTTCTAGTCTCGCACAAAAACATGCGTTCCCATCTCAAGCCATTTTTCTTGTCATACACATACACGCACACAAACATACGCACGCACGTACATACACGTAGATATATTCACATTCATGTACATACACTCACATTCACGTGCATACACACACATGCTAACATACACACGCGTACGCACACATGGGCAACGTCACTTCCCCTTTCAAAGGAAATCCACACACGCACAAAAGACCACCAGAAACAACTATAAAAGCAAGAGATCTGAGCTGTTTCCTCCTTTTTGATTCAGGTCCTGAACTGAGTGGTCGACGGACCATCTGTTCCCTTTCGGGGCGCATGCACCCGCGCGCGTCACGTCCCCTGCTACTATGTGTGGGGCAAGAGCCAACAGACAGTACGTACACCTTACATGCTTTCTATCTCCATGGCCTGGATTGACTTTCTCTCTATATATATACAACAATAGACTTTCCCTCTCACCAGCTAACAGCGAGAGACGCATGCCAAACTGGATTGACTTTCTCACTCTCTCTCCATACAACAATAAGACTTTCCTTCTCACCAGTTAACAGTGAAAGACGCACGCCAAACTAAACATGTGCTGTACCCTTTTCTTTCATTTGTTTCTTCACAAAATAAATTCTAGTTTGTTTATTTCAATAAACGCGTTGTTTGTTCCTTCCTCAAAGAAATTCATTTTTCCTATTTTGTACGACTGGGGGATATATATATCCACCAACCCACTACAGACCTCTATTATTCCTAATATTCATAAATGACCACCCTGACAAAAGTTTCTGTGAGATGGGTATATTTGCTGATGACACCACGCTCTATAACAGACACAACAGGAAAACAAATAAACACATATCTAAAAAAAAAAATGGCAGAAACACTAGAGGACGACCTAGTAGTAATCCTGTAGTGGAATGGGGACACAAATGGTCACATTCAATGCTGCCAAGACTAAACTTGTTTCCTTCAATAACTACAAGACACCTTCTCTACCACCAATAGCAATGGCCGAAGACTCTTTATCTGAAAGTACATCTTTTAAACTCCTCGGCCTAATGTTCACAGGAAACATAAGTTGCAAAAATTACATTGAGAGCATTGTCAGGACCGCTGCGAAAAGGGTAGGTTCTTGCTACAATGCTAGAAAGCTACTAATGCCCGAAAGTATCCTGTACCTCTATAAGGCCACCATTCGCCCATGTATGGAGTATTGTTGTCATATTTGGGCTGGTGCATCTGTTACTAGTCTCTCACTCTTAGACAAGGTTCAAAAGAGAGTCGCCAACCTGATAGGTCCTGAACTGTCATTTAAGCTTCGGCCTCTGTTCCATCGACGAAATGTTGCATCCCCTCTGCCTGTTCTACAAGTACTTTAACAGTGAATGCACTGATGAACTGCAAGAACTTGTACCCCCTCGACGTAAATACCCCGACAAACCCGACAAGCAACAAAATTCCACCCCTTCACAGTTGAGATCCCTAGATGTAAGAGAGCCCTCTACTCCAGTACTTTCTTCCCCAGAACTGCTAGACTTTGGAATTCCCTTCTAGGTTCCTGCTTCCCCAACTGTACTGACATGCAGAAGTTCAAGTGTAACATGAACCGACATCTTGCTGCCAAACTCCCCATATAGTACCCCTGTAGCTTATGCTCCTGATAGTAGCCCCCTACATCAAAGTGGCAATGTGCCTTGTTTTGGGTGAAAATGTCATAAAAAAATTTAAATATCAACAACTATTTTATTTAAATATGAACAACTATTTTATTTAAATATCAACAACTATTCAAATATCAACAATATGTGGTGTTATCTTGACTTCTTACTAAATGATGAATACATAACACTAAAAAAAGAATTTGCTTGACAACTCTGACGAAGATTATACACTCGTTCTTCTGATCACCGTCAATAACTATTATCAAGGACTCTAAACTTTCCAAATAGTAATGACTGAAATTTGGTTTCAAAATTGAAGAAGCAAAAATTTACTTGCAGTAAGGTTTCACTTCATTTTGCTGTGACACATCCCAAAGAAAAATTGATGGAGCGTGTGTACGCAAGATTGTCAATGGAGCCATCCCAACTACTTCTTCCTCCAAATGTTCACCGATCTGATAAATTTGATGCTGTTCTTTGTAACATGGATAGAGAAAATATTCCTGTACTTCCTGTATATCACAGTTTCAGTTCTACAGAAGTAGATGACCAAAGTCTCATTAATGATATGAATGCTAGAGTAATTGTTTCATATTAGGAACTTTAATGATTAAAAGTCAAGTCTATGAACTTCTAATGACACAGTTTATAATCCACTTTTAGACACGATGAAAAATATTTTCTTTGCCAGCATGTTACAAAATCTACAAGAATTGGCCAGAGATCATTGATACTTGTCCTTTTTACTCTAGATTCATTTTTTCTTAGCAATTTGGCAAAAAGATCATGCAATACTGCACCGTTTGCCCCATCCCCAATGAGTTAAATTGGTTTTACTGAGTTCCAATCTGTTAAAACAATGTAGGCATAATTAAAAAAAAAAAAAAATTGTTGCACATTATGGTCCATATCTCTGTAGGCACCAAAACGCAAAAAACAAAAACCATGGATTGCTAGCAAAACACGAAAACTAAGAAACACTGCATGTGAGAATTATGAAGAGATAATGTCGGAGCTGTCAGAGTCTACATAAAACAATACAATCATGTCATGAGTTGTTCCTGTTGGCTGGAGAGTGACTACAAAAAAAAGGTGACAATGAATTACAGACCAGTGAGCCTCACCTCTATCCATGGAAGTTTCTTGAAACTAGAAATAATTGTAAAAGTTAAATAGCCACAGCCAAGAGAAGGCATACTGAAATGACCAGGAAATGCATTAAGACACAGAAACTAGGAACTTGCAATTTCTGGAAAATTTATAATAGTGTAGTGAATACTGGACAATAAACAATTCCCCACTATCCAAAAATCATGAGGTTACTTGCATAGCAATCGAGAAGGCTGACTTGTTTACCCAGTGATTTGCTGTCGACTCCATCTTAGACCCCACATACCCCTCTCTCCCAAATTTCCTTTTACTGTTAGAAGCCATTCGTAAGCACGTGGGCTTGGTCTTATCCCTGTTATACTAATTAAGATATGCTCCATTGAACTGTACTCTCAAAACTCTTTAACAAATGCTTAGAAAATTGCCTGTGGTACCAATATTCAAAAATTCTGGCAAAAGACTGTCCCATTCAATTTTCATTCCATCAGTTTCCTTCCCCTCTTCACTAAAATCTTGGAGTCATTAATGAATCAAGCGCTAATTTACTATCTTGTAAAAGTTGAGCTTCTTTCAGACTAACAGTATGGATTTAGGCAAACCTACTCTACTGTTGATATTTTAACTGCCATTTCTGAACATATCATGCACTGGATAAAGCAGAAGTTATAATGGTAGCCCTTGATATATCCCAAGCCTGGGACAAGATCTGTCAAGAAAGAGTTGTCATAAAAATGAAATTTTATGCTATTTCTGAACTAAGAAGGAGCTGATTTTGTTAAGAGAAAAATGCAAGTTGTTCTCAATATCCAATGCAGTTGTGCCTCAGGGGACGATCCTTGGACCTTTATTATTCCTAATATTCAACAACCCAAGAGTTCACATGCAACATGAATTGGAACAAATACATTGAGGACATTGTCAAGTTTGCTGCAAAGAAGGTGGGCTCCCTATGCCATGCTAGAAAATTACTCACATCTGAGAGTATTCAATATTTTTACAAAGCCATAATTCACCAATGCATGGAGTATTGTTGCCACGTTAGGACTGGTAAATCTTTCACTAGTCTCTCACTCTTAGACTGCATTAAAAAAAAGAGAATTTGAAATCTAATAGGTCCTGCACTATCAACTAAGCCCCAACCTCTGTCCCATCGCCACAATATTACATTCTTGTGTCTGCTTTACAAGTATTTTAATGGAATGTGCTGAACATAGCACTTGTGCCCCCTCAATGACGTACATATCTCCGACTAATTCAACAAGCATCAAAATCCGACCCCTTCACTGTTGAGGTCCCTAGATGCTGGAACGCCTTCTATTCTAATAGTTTCTTCTCTCAGACTGTTAGACCTTGGAATTTCTTCCCTGTTTCCTGCTTTTCTGACTGTACTAACCTTCAGAAATTTAAATATACTGTGAATAGACATATTGCTGTTCAACTCCCCACAATCCCGTTAGATACGATTTCAAATAGCCCCTTACATCCAAGTGGCAATATGCCTTGTTTGGAGCGAAAAAAAAGTTCTATTCAAGCAATCATCAAAGTTTATCTTAAGTCTATTGCTATCATCTCAACATGGTTTAATTCCAAAACGTTTTCCTCACAAATTTACTTGTGATTGCAGAATAAGTGCAGTAAATTCTCTTTCTAATTTGTCTTTTTCAGCTCAAAGATGTAAATAAGATAAAAGGTCTTGGCCTTCTGATCAACTTGTCTTTTAAGTCATCTGCACATTGCGTTCAAGCTTCAAATCAAGCGATGGAACACCCTATTTCTTCTTTGACACTCTGAAACAATTTTCCCACATCTCCAGTGTTAAACCATTAAAGTCCAGGCTTCTACTCCATATGTAATATGTGATATTCAGTATCTGGAGTAAGTTCAATTACTGGCTACCCAAATGGTGCAGGGATTATGGGATCTGCTCTATGCAAGACAATTCAGGAAGCTTAACCTTTGCTCTGCTCGAAGGGCATCTTGGGAAGGCAGAGCATGATGGGAGAAGCTATTTTTTTCCTGTCTCTTCCTTTTTTTTTCTAGGTAGGAGGATATAAAAGCTGGGAAAAATTCTCTGGGGCAGCAGAGAGAAAAGAGTTGTGAACATCTTCTCTTGAAAAGAATTTCGTATTGCTGACGTTCGGATTGTGCGGTGTGACATTGGTGGCGAGAGGCCAGGTGTGGTCGATTGGAAAAAAACGTGCTGTTGTCAAGAGAGTGAGTCACTCCTTCCCAAACCCCAGAACTGAATCTTGATTATAACCCTAGAATTACATAAGACAAACCTGCAGAAATTTCACTTGAGTAAACATAAAATCAGACTTAAAAAGAAAAATGTCAAAACTTTCACAAAAAAACTACTTAAAAAAATAGTGGTAATAGCTAGGGAAACAGTCAATGTAGATTATGTGGACAGATATATGAAACAGTAAAGCACAGCATATGTGAATACAGGAATTTGGCTCAAAAGGATCATAAAAATAGGCACGATCCGGTTGAGAAAATAGTTCATTTGGAACTGTGTTGTTTACATATTTTGAACACAGATAAATAGTACAAACATAAATTAGAAAATGACAAGCATAAAATTCTCTATTACATAGAAATGAAAACTCTTCCAAGCTATAAGAAGTAGCAAGAATAAAACTGCAAGTCAAATATCATAAGAATGCTTTCTAGACTACATTATTCAAATAAAACTAATATATGTCTGTGTGTGGGCATGTATTTAGCTAAAAAAAATTAAAAGAAACACGGGTGAAAGACACCATATTAATTCGCAATGGATGGCTGATACTATACCCGGAGAAAGAGCTTGGTCAACTCAAGGGATTAATCCCACTAATTGGTTGGAACTGTATACTGACATATACCATCCACTCTGGTAATGCAGATGACGAGATTTCAACATAACAAGGGAAAAGTGTGGCCTGTTATGGATTACCACAAACTAAATGACCATGCGTATGGCATGTGCTGATGTGTGTCCACAAAAGCTGAGAGACTGGTAGAGAAAGGGGTCCAATGTGTCAGTGTTGGACTTGAGAAAAGCCTACCTCCAGGTACATGTGCACCATTCTTTATGGCTGTTCCAAACCGTAGTTGTGAAGGGGGAGAAATACTGCCTGACTAGGATGGGATTTGGGCTTAACGTTGCCTCATCTATTATGCAGGCAATTGTGGAGACTGTTTTGTCCAAAGATGTAACTGTTCAAGAAGGAACATCGGCATAGATAGATGATTGATACATCTTGATATACATCATTGGAAAAACTAGAGTACGCACAAAGGCTACCAGCGAAATGTTACTCAACAATTGGACATGATAAAATCACTGGTAGAAGAGTATAGACTTTCAATAGATGTTGCTCTGGTCCCATTGAGTCAGAACTTGGCAGATCCCATGATACCTATTCCACAAAGATGGCTCGACAGGATGAAATCCGTGCCTGAGCCTGTACCTCTGATCTGTGCTGTAAAATGTAGCGCAATGACTAGTAGTCAGATCATGGACCTGCATATTTCATTCGGCGGGTTTGCCCAACAATTACTAAAGCTGATGTGAGGTCAGCTATCAGAGAATGTGAGGAATGTCAGACGATTGATCCGTCCCCAGTTAATTGGACACCAGGAAAATTGGCAGTACAAGCTAATTGGCAAAGGCTGGGGATAGATATGATATATCACACTTAAATGGCAAACATTTCCTGACACTAACTGATTGCAGTCCAGCGGGTTTTATCATTTGGCGGATGTTGTCGCAGCAGGACTCCAAACACATCATTCAGCACCTTGAGTCGATATTTTTTGAGTGTGGCCCACTGACAACGACACTGACAATGACACTGCATTTACCAGTAAGAAATTCAAGGAGTTTTCTGTTGGTTGGGGAGTACGCCTGTGGTTTCGGTATGCATACATGCTAGCAGGCAATGCCATTGCAGAACGATGTCACCGCAGTATTAAGTGGATTGCAGCCAGAAAGAAATACACTGTTCAGGAAGCAGTGTATTGGTACAATATCATGCCCAAGGACGATACATCATCGTTGACTGCACCTGCCAATGGGATCTATAGATATGAAGTTAGGGTATCGAGCCACTTTTGTGGAACACGTGTCATGGGGTCTGCCAAGTTCTGACTCAACAGGGCCAGAGCAACGTTTATGGAAAGTCCATACTCTTCTACCAGTGATTTTATCGTGTCCAATCATCATCGGAGTAACATTTCACTGGTAGCCTTTGTGTGTACTCTAGTTTTTCCAGTTAGGGTGTCCACTAACCAGTGATGCACACTTACCGAGTCCGTTTTCAAGTGTGCAAATTTGCACTTCCAGTGTAACACAAGGTTGATGCCATTTAACACTGCATCAAGTTCAACCAAGTTATTATGCTGCATGTCGTTCGTGGATCACAGCCAACATGCATCTTTGAAGACAATAGTATCATGTTCCAGGAGCACACTGGTCACCAGGAAACTTGCGTCTGCCCATACATTTACATCTAATCCCTTTACACAATATAGACCCTGTGATGGATCGCTATGCTTCATCCTGGCTATTGTTTCCTGGAGCATTTGTTGAAGTGGAACATCCTCTCTGATGTCGTCCCATCCTTGGGTTACGGTGTTGGCCTGTCGCTTTATGATTCCTGTTGCTGCTCATAGTCACCCACACACTGGCAGATGCCCGATCAGTTTCCCGCACAGGAAGAAAATGGCTCGACGTGTCACAATCTCTGGAACGTCTGGAATCATACTACCATGCTTCCATTGCAGAGTGCCATGTTCGTCCAATCCAAGCACTTGTGCTCCTTCTTCAAGCCACTCTGGTTCCTTGTTTTCCAGTCCAAACCGAAGAAAATGCTGCTTCACTCGTTCTGCAGGCACCACACTGTTATTAATCAACCTGCTAATTGACCTTGGTCGCTCCTTTGCTGGTCATACTCTTTCCATCAACAGTAAGTACCTCTGTCTTGTGTCCATTCTGTGGACCACAAACCGTACTCCTTACTAGAGATTGGGTGCACCCAGAGTCAATCAATGTATCCTTAATCACTCTGTTGACACGCACGTGCTTCATTGGCAGGTTGGTTCTCATCCTACTCAGGGCAAGAATGGCGATCACATCTTGCCCCTATTTCCGTTTTCTGGACATTTTGATGTGATGTGTCCTTCTTTCTGGCATCGGTAGCATCGAATGCACGGTGTATGGCACTGCCTCGATTGTTTGAGCTGACAGTGCTTCAAGCTATTTCGGCATATATAGATTAACAACATGGCGCCTGTGGAACGAGTGAACCAGAATTTTCTTCGGTTTGGACTGGAAAGCAAAGAACCAGAGCGGCTTGAAGATGGAGCACAAGTGCTTTGATTGGACGTCTCGGAGGAGCGTGGCACTCTGTGATGGAAGTGTGGTAGTATGATTCCAGATGTTCCAGAGATTGTAACACGCTCAGCCATTTTCTCCCTATGCAAGAAACTGATTGGGCATCTGCCAGTATGTGGGTGGCTATGAGCAGCAACATGAATCATAAAGTGACAGGCCAACACCGTAACCGATCCTTCAATTTCAGCAGCAGTAAAACGTTTTCAGTTTATAAATTAGAGAAAAGAAAAATCAATATTTATAGATTAAATTTGTAGGATGTACTCATAATCAAATAACTGGCAAAGCAATCCCTACATTATACACATGTATTTACAATATATTTCTAACGTTGAAATAATTTTAAAAATTTGAATGATTGAAGAACAAAATAAATCTTGTTCAGACCTGAAAGAGAATGATTGCTGTAGCAGTAGATTGCTTTGTGCGTATGCAATTGAGAATGATCTGTACAAGTTTAAAAAGGCAGTTCAACAGTTAAGGATTGTTTACCATAGAAACTAATTGTGTGTGTTCATGTTACATAGTAAAGAGTGAGCAAGTTAGTGTGAATTTTGATGAGGGTCACATTTTGGGAATGTCAGGATAACCTAGCTGCAGAATTTTACCTAGGGATGTGTGACATGAGGAAGCGGGGGGGGGGATAACAGGTCTTTTGACAAAACAGTCGAATGATCACAATATGACATGACATGTTTTCGAGCAAGAGAAGAAAGAGTTTTTGAGTTAGTCTCACCGTCGAAGCCGTGTGCATGGGATATGGCCCAATAATATACTATGTAACATTCAAACAGACAAGGTTCTGCAAGGGTAACATTTTTAACTCTCAAATTTTTTTATAAAAAGTTGCATCAACTGATTGTCATTGATGGGAATTATTTCAATATCTTTTTCTTGAACATTGTGTGGTATGGCGTATATTTTCCAGACCTACAAGATATTTTTAATATTTTATATTCAAACCTAAACTGGTTTTCGTATAATATTTAACAAAAAAAAAAATAATAAAAGAAAAAATAATAAATAAAAAGAAAAAAAGGAGTCTTTGTATCATTTCTTTCTAAATATGTGTGTATTTTCTTTTTTATGGAAATTGCTCAAGACAAGGCATGAAGCTACTTGATGTAAGGAGCTAACAAGAACGAAAGTTGATTATCACACAGACAGGAGATGCCTATTGACCTTAGTCTTGAAAAGACTAAGGCTGTAGGTAAAAAGAAAACAGTGAGCAGAAGGAGAGTTCCACAACCTTGCAGTCCTTGAACTGGAATAGGAAGTTGTATTACAATGAGGTATCAAAACAGCGAATTGATGGTGACCTCGAGATCAACGAGTCCAATAAGTTGAAATAAAGGAAGCAAGAAATAGATCCAGTCATGTAGCAACTGTTTTTGCCGCCCGGGGCTGTTGTAAGATTTGTTGCCCCCCCCCCCCGATAGCATTTGATAAATTTGAAATTCTAAAAACCCCTCAAAATATTTATTTTCATGAAACTACAATCAAGTGTCTAATTTTAGACTGCTGCTATTAGTTCTAAACTTTCATCTTATTACAGCACATATACAGTTGTCGTCAAAGTAAACTAAAGATTTTTCAATATGAAAAGTATTATTCAAATTATTGAAAACATTTGTTAAATCAACTGGCTACGTAAACAAGTAAATAAAAACTGGATATACAAACAAAGGAAACCAAATATTTTTCAAAATAAAAACGTATAATTCAAATTATAAAAATATGTTAAATTAAATTAATTAGCTATACAAACAAATATAATAATAAATTTAAATGAGAACATTTGGACACCTGAAAATATCATGAAATGATAAAATCTTTTTTATTTACTTTTTTGTTGTTGTTGTTGCCAAAAACATGGCTGTATCAAGCAGGGTTGCGGAGTCGGATGGTGAAAGTCCGACTCCGACTCCTTTGATATCTTAGACTCCGACTCTGACTCCCGACTCTCGCTCCCAACTCCTTGACGACTATGTGGAAATCTATTCTGCAGATGCATATACCAATCTCCCACACCTATTCAGCATTTTATAATTACTTTTCATGGATATCATTTTTTATGTCCAACATTCACTTGTATGATAAATATACTCACATATACACTATACCAGCTATATTTATTTAATGTTAACTCCTAACAAGGCATATCACCACTTGGACGAAAAAGGCTACATTTTTGAGATCATGTCTAGGAAAGATTAGCAAGATGTCGGTTTATGCTACATTTAAACTTCTGCATATCAGTATGACCAGGAAAGCAGGTAGCAGGAAGGAAATTCCAAAGTTCAGCTGTTCAAGGGAAGAAACCATTAGAATAGAAAGCTTTTTGGCATCTAGGGACCTCAACAGTGAAAGGGTGAGATCTTATTGCTGAACAGGTTTGTCGAGGATATGTTGGAGTACAAGTGTAACGAGTTCATCAGAACACATTCCATTAAAACATTCACAGAGATGCAACATTGTGACGATAAGACAAGAACTGGAGCTTAGTTGATAAAGTGGGACCGATTAGATTGACAATTCTTTTTTGGAACCTATCCAAGATGGAGAGGCTAGTGGTAGATGCACCAGCCCAGATGTGGCAACAACACTCCATGCATGTGTGAATGGTGGCCTTGTAGAGGTATAGGATACCCTCAGGTGTGAGTAGTCTTTTAGCTCGATAGAGAGAACCCACCATCTTTGCAGCAGTCTTTGCAATGTCCTCTATGTATTTGTTCCAGTTCATATTGCCTACAAAGTAAAATATGGTAAAATAGTCTCAAAAAAGGAGTTTAAAGGTAGAATTCTCAGGTAGGGTGTTTTCTTTTTTCATCAAGCGGTTGAGAGGTGTCTTGTAATTGTTAAAGGAGAGCAGCTTAGTTTTCCTAGCATTAAATATTCCTGGCGGAATGCATGCCGTCTTTGTGCCATAACAGCTGCACAATCTGTAGTGAACCATGGGGGTGAGTGGGGCTTGCTATAATACTTCCATGTGGGAACATGTGCTTCAATTCCCACCTTGCACCATTCAGTTGTCTCATTGGCACTCTGTTCAGCAGGAAGAGAGAAGATATCGGTCCATGGGGCATCTCAGATGTGTTCTCTAAGGGTTTCCCAGTCAGCCCTGTTGTAGTACCTTTTGGTTTTGAGCAATGGTTCCTTACCTTGAGGTTGGAATTTAAATGTGATGTCAACTGATACCACGAGGTGGTTTGTATTTTCAAGTGGACTGTGAGCATTAGTCACACAATCCTCAGGTGGTGTGGTGTGAGGAATAGGTCTAGAAGTGAAACCTGCTGTGATTCACAATCTGGTAGGCCAGTTGGAAACATTGCTGTCTATGTGAGGGAATGGGCTATAGAGAAGCTATAGTGGAGCGTCCAGCTGCATCTGTGTAACCTGAGAAACCAAGCCAATTTTTATGGTGGACAGTCATTAAACGCATGTATTTGGGCATTACTATCCAAGGAGAGTGCTGCATCTATACTATCAAAGACATGATCGATTAGGGTATAATCCTGACTTGATGAAAAAACAACAGAGAAAATATAAGTAACTAACGCAGTGATGAAATGTTAGTTGAAAGCACATAAAGCCTGGTCATCAGATTCAAGATTTTTCTCTCTAGTTTAAAGGCGAGTCCTTACGGTAAAGAAGGAGGTATCCTGTAATGTTAAAGTAGTTGGAGAGGATTGAAGAGTGTAAGTTTATTTCACTTAATGCTAAGATGTCCGGGGAGTTTACTAAAAGGTAAGAGTCTACATCATCTATATTACCTCTAAGCCCATGGATATTTGTTAAAAGCGAACCTCAAGACCGGAGTCGAATTGGTTTTCTTTTCTTTTTTTTTTACATCGTGCTTACCACTTATCAAGGCCCGGAAGCTACTCGGGGATAAGGGTTATTGCATCTACAATAATCAATGAGATAGTATCGTAGTAATCGTTAGTATTTGAGATTTGATAAGGTGTCTTAATTAAGGGAGCGGTTCATCAGGAATTTGTTTATGTTGGACTTGAAGACATCCAAGTTGTAGTCAGGTGGGAAACAGGCAAACGAAAGTAAGTCCCACAGGCTTGCACTTCTTAGAAAGAAGCTTTGTTCATGGAATCTACGTTTAGGTTTAGGCACAGATAAAGAGTGGAGGAAATTATTGACAGTGCTTTCAGCTAGACAGGTGTTTATCGTGAGATTGGAGCTCAGACGAGCACTTGCTATGCAAGTAACGATAAAACAAAGACAGGCTCACAACGTCTCTTCTGTGGGAGAGAGGTTGCAGGGAAGAGAAAAGGACATCCCCTACTAAGCCACGAAGTCTATTTTGTACTCTGTCAAGGCAGGATGTGCATGCAGTACTCCATCCTTGGACGTACTTGGCTTTTATATAAATAGAGAATTGCATCAGCAGTAAGACATCTTCTGGAGTGGTAGAAGGATTCCACGATTTTTCCAGTAACCTTGGCAACAGACTTGATGTACGTGTTCCATTTCAGATCAGGAGTAAAGGTCAAACCCAGAAGCTTATCAAAACATGGAGACTCCCCAAGACGAGAGCCATCCATTTCAATTGATGCCAGATAGATGGGGATAAGAGCGTTGATGATGTAAAGATAGGAGTTTGGTTTTAGATGCATTAAAGGTAACCAGCCATCTCTTCCCCCTACTGTACCACGTTCTCAAGATCAGAGGGGAGAGAATCAGAGAGAACTTTGTCATTTACAGCCTTTGGTTTATGGCCATAGATGGTCATGTCATCAGTATAGATGTCAACGAACGATTTAAGTATGTGTTTTGGGAGATCATTGATGTAGATCAGGAAGAGAGTTGGGCCCAGGATGGACCCCTGAGGGACTCCAGCATTAATACTATGGGCCTCTGATTTCTGCCCATTAAGCACTACTCATGAGCCTATCAGAGCAAAATTATTTCATAATTGAGAAAACATTTCCAGTTATACCATAGTTGAAAATCTTGTGAAGTAAGCCTTTATGCCATACCTTATCGAAGGCCTTTGATATGTCAAGAGCAATTGCCCTAGAAAGGAAGCCTTTGTCAAGAAATTCACTAATCCTATGAGATATAAGTGTTATCACATCTGCTGTAGATCTAGCAGAACGGAAACCATATTACATGTCACTAAGAAGGTTATTTTGCTGAAGTGGTTGACTACTTCCCTATTTAATATGGATTCCAGCACTCATGACACACAGGAGACTTATTTGTCTGTAGTGAGAGGGTGATGACTTATCACCTGAATTCTTAAATACAGGGAATACTGATGAGGTTTCCCAGGGTGTTGAGAAGCACTTTTCCTTAAGGCAACGCTTAAACAGTTTTGTAAGTATGGGGGCAAGTTCTGGTTGAAGCTTTTTCAACACTATAATTGACCAGTTGCTTTACTGAAATCAAGGTTCTTGATTAGATTGGCGACATCATACACAGATATTTGTATGTTGCATAGCGTGTTGTCTGTTATAGGAGGAAATACGGAGAGTTGATGGCCTTCGTCGCATAGGGTAGAATTAATGGCAAAGTTCTTGACAAATATTTTGTCCTTATCTGATGCTAACGAGATGATCTCAGGTCTATTAATGATGGTTGGGATAGAACACATGCTTCTGTTCAGAATCCTGTTTGCTATTTGCCAAAACTGATGGGGACCAAGCCGCTGTTCAGCTACTTTGGATTAAACGGACTGAGCATATAGTTCTCTTGCATTTTTATTACTCTTTTAGAGTGGTTGCTGGTAATCCTGAAAGCAGCTTTAGTCTCAGTACATCTATTATGTTGGTAGCTATGATATGGGAAAAGTGATTTCTGTGCGCGATGGCAGCAGCACATTCTGGGGAGAACTATGGCTGGCTGTTAGGTTTTTGTTGGAATTTTTGGATGGTATAAATCGGTTTATGCCTACAATTAACCATTCGGTCAGGTCTGATACTATAGAGGGCACATCTTTTTAAACATGGAAGTAGATCAGATATAAATGTATGGAAACTATCCCAGTCAGCCATAGAGTATCGATATACTGTATAGTAGAGAGGTATGTCTGAGGACTTATTACATTTCATTTTTATCTTAACTGATACAACTGAGTGGTCAGAGGATCTAATAGGAGATAGAATGGAACATGAACATAGCTCAGGGGAAGTTATATAGAAGCTAGAAGTAATTGCAAGAAAGAAGTAGCAACAGCTAGGAGTGAATATACTGAAACCACCAGGAAATGCATTGAAGCGCAGAAATTAGGAACTCATGATTTCTAGAAAATCTACAATAGTGTAGTAAATAATGGGCAATCAATAATTCTCCCACTATCCAACAATCATGAGGTTGTTTGTACAGCAACTGAGAAAGCTAATATGTTTGTCCGTTATTTTCCTTCAAACTCTACCTTGGACCCAGCAAACCATTCCCTCCCTGATTTTCCTCTGTGGACAGAAACCACACTAGATGATCTGAAAATCACCCCTTCTCAAGTACATGATATCATAAAAAACATAGACACCACAAAAGCATGTGGACCTGATCTACTGCCGGCTGTGCTATTAAAAAAAAAAAAATGCTCCGCTGAGGTTGCTCCAGTTCTCTCTAAACTCATTAACAAATGTCTTACCGAATCTTGCTTGGCAAATGAACTGACCCATTAAATTATTACCCAATTAATCTCCTCCTGCTTTTCGCCAAAAGATTTGAGTCTTTAATCAATCAAGCTCTAGTCCACTACCTGCTAAACTTCTGTTTGACCATCAATATGGATTTAGGCAAGCCCGTTCTACTGCAGATATTATAACTGTAATCTCTGAACGCTGAACAAGCACTGAATAAGGCAAGGGAGGAGAGGGCAGTAGCCCTATATATATCTAAGGCTTTTGACAGGGTATAATACGATGGTCTTCTTATGAAAATAATATCTATGGTATTACTGGACGAATACTTAACATAATTAAATCCTTCTTAAATGAGAGAAGAATCCAGGTTGTCCTCGATGGGCGTACGTCCAAACAATATAATATAAATGCAGGTGCACATCAGGGATCGATCCTTACCAGATAAAATTGTCTCTGACATGGGTATATTTGCTGATGACATCACGCTCTTTAGCAGGCACGTGGGAAAAACTAATGAGCACACATCTAAGGCAATGGTGGAAACCCTAGAGGAAGACCTTCACTCTGTAGTGGAATGGGGTCAGAAATGGATGGTAACGTTCAAAGCTGCCAAGACAAAGCTTGTTTCCTTTAATAATTACATGAAACCTTACCAACCACCAATAGTTATGGCTAAAGATACATTATCTGAAAGTACTTTGCTCAAACTCCTTGGCTTAACGTTCACAGGGAACATGAGTTGGAATAAATACATTGAGATTATTGCCAAGACTGCTGAGAAGAAAATGGGCTTTCTCTACCGTGCTTGAAAGTTACTTATGCCTGAAAGTATTCTGTACCTCTACAAAGCCACCATTCGGCCATGTATCGAGTACTGCTGCACATTTCGGCTGGTGCATCTGCTACTAGTCTCTCGCTCCTGGATAGTGTTCTAAAAAGAGTTGCCAACCTGATAAATCCTGAACTGTCATCTAAGCTTCAGCCCCTGTCTTATTGACGGAATGCTGCATCCCTCTGCTTGTTTTACAAGTATTTTAATGGTGGATGCTCTGACGAACTACAAGTTCTTGTACCTCCTCGATGAAAATACCCCCGACAAGCAGCAAAGTGCCACCCTTACACAGTAGAGATCCCCAGATGAAAGAAAGCCTTCTACTCTAATAGCTTCTTCCCCAGAACTGCTAGACTTTGGAACTCTCTTCCGGGTTCCTGCTACCCCAACTGTACTGACATGCAGAAGTTCAAGTGTAATGTGAACAGACATCTTGCTGCTAAACTCCCTACATAGTATCCCTGGAACTTAGATGCCTGATAGCATCCCCCTACATCAAAGTGGCAATGTGCCTTGTTTGGTTAGAAAATGTAATTAAAAAAAATGGTAAAATCAAACAGGAAAACCATGTAAAAAGAAAATAAATTCATTGGACTTAAGGAGTTAGAGTCGGATAAAAAATTCCGACTCCAACTTCGACTCCTCGTACTTTTAGAAATCCGATTCCGACTCCAGCTAAAACCTCCAACTCCTTCCGACTCCGCAACCCTGGTATCAAGGAGAGGATAGTCCAGTGTAGTTTTCTTTTCTTTTTCTTCATAATGTAATTATTAAGAGGTCAAGACTCCCGAAGAGAAAAAACATCTTGTATCAGTGCTGTTTGAAATCTGTGTGTGTAATCACTTGGTTTAAGCGCGAAAATTTAAGAAATGGAGAGTCACACATTTTAGAAAACATTTTTTTAATATAATTTTGAATGAGAACATTTGAAACTTGAAAATGTTACGAAATGATGAAATCATTTTTATTTACCTTTTTTTTTGTTGTTGATAATGTTTCAACCCCTTAGTTTTAAAAATTTTAAATAAATTTATTCATAAATTGCAAATACTGCTATAAATTTATTTTTGTGAGAGAACTGCTGCAAGGCATCAAGTTGGTTGAAAATTTACAAACAGTCTTTTCACGCATTTCTTTTTTTTTTTTTTTTTTGGCAAAGCTATCAATAACTATCAAAGTTTACTCCAGCCTCTATGGAAAAGATTGCCAAATCTGTAAGGCTTGTCTGGCTCATTGTTGATCGAGGGTAGTTCTTTATGAGCTTCAGTTTTGAGAAAGAGCACTCACAGCTGGCAACACTAATAGTAAAGAAAATGCGTGGAATCCCCAAGAGCTTTTGGGTTTATTTCAGAGCTGTGTTTCTGCACACTATCGGTGGCCTGCCATAACTGCAGCATTGTCAAATGCCTAGCCAATACAGTCACCAATCTGAATCCTATTGTTCTCCAATTCTCTCAAAATCAGTTAAGAAATTTCAACCGTGCTTTTATTCTTTGTCTCGATAAAGCAGAAAAACAACTCCTCCACTGTCACTTCATTTTCGTCAATTTTTACATAGCACAACACCTCACTCGTCTGGTCTTTGTGGGATACATCAGGAGTGCTATAAAAATTATGCAAAAATACTTGATTTTCTTGATCTGATCGATGATTTTCTTTCTCATCTGCTTTGCCAAAATCATTTTGGCAAAGCAGGTGAGAAAGAGCGATTTTGGTGACAGTAGCGATTTTCTTTCTCAGGTTAACTTTCACAGTGCACAGGATCACACTTGGCCAATAAATTTACCAATTCTAAAAAATTCTCTTTCTTTTCTTGACCTCTTTTATAATCCAGAATGCCTCCCGGTGACCTTGTAGTACCAGGTTTTGCTTGGCAAAAAACCTGATGATGTCCAGCAATCTAGCTAGGATTTCTCATGACTTCATAATTTCCTTCTCAACAAGATTTTGCTCTATTTTGTCAATTATCTTTCCTTCAGCAAGTCGGATCTCTAGCTCCTTCAAGTTGAGGAACACCTAAGCATGAGATGTGCTACCTTTCTGTTCATGTAGTTTTGGATTTAATTTCCACTAATTCATAAAACCACATCAGCAGAAAAACTTGACAGTCCAGTTGAAAATAGTCTGCAGTAGATGCAAAATAAGGCTTCCCTGGAAGAAGAATACACCATCCATGTTCACAAACTTTTCTTACTGTTCCGCAAAACTCAATAAAACCAGTTTTTTGTTAGCTTTTTGTTTTCATTCCTGGTCATGCTTCCTCCTTGAATTCATGATCGAGGTGCTGCACAGCAGTAGATCACTGTCGTACAAGCATGGCTAATTGCAACATTTGCAGTGTATGTTTTCACACCAACTAGTAATTGCCTTTTCAATTCTTCAACTTTATGCACATCATCATCGACAGTTTTTGATGTATCAATGGTCAATATCGAATTCTGAAGTAAGAGTATCAACCTTAGCAATATCAACTTTATCTTTGGTCTCAGCATCATTTTCACTTTTTATTTCTGTCATTTCGGCCGTAGAAGTCTTTTCGGTGAATTTCAACACTGTGCTTTTATTCTTTTTTTCTTCCTCTTCTTTTGTTTTTTGCTTTGAATACCACACCACTCTCCTTCATTCTCTTCTTTCTTTGAAAATTCATGCAAATATTCTGAAAAATTAAAATTACAATTTAAAAAAGCAACAGTATTTTTCTGCATAAGCAACTTCTTGTGTTGTTCCGTATTCGTACCACAAAAGGTAAATTTTCTTCCCCCCCCCCCCAAAAAAAAATCAGACATTAAATTGCCTTGTTAGCTATTCTAGAAGATTATATTATTTTTTAGTTATTTCATTTTATTGTTTTGTTTTTGTAATTATGCAAAAAAAGGACAATGAAATTCAATTTTTATGGTATTTTGTTTATAAAATGTTATGTGAAACTACAGTCTAGTTGAAACAAAAACATTTTTTAGTTATTTCATTATTAGCATATTCATAACAAGTACAGAGTAATTAAAAATTAAAACACACTTATTATTAGTTGTTGTTGTTATTAGCAGTCGAGTTGTTTTTTTTTTCTTGCTAGGTTGTACAGACAACTCACTAATTTCATTTCACTAAAATTTGCGCCCCGTTCCATTTTTTTACATCCGTTTGTGGCTGCTTATGACTTAAATAATGATTGCCCAAGGAATGGATGACTTAAGATTATTTTTAGAAAAAAAAAATTGATATGCTTTTTTTCAATGACAAACTCCCCCACCCCTTACAAAAGTTGTGGTCCAGGTAAAATAAAAAATCGAATGGTAAAACTTTTTTTTTTTATATTTTCTTCAGATCTAGTACAATTTGTATTGTGGTCACTGAAGTTTTCAATTTTGAAAATAATTTTAATTAATGGTGAGGGGGGGGGGGTAAAAATTCAAATCCCAGAAAAAAAACAAAAAAACTTTTTCCATAGAAAAATCAACAAAAATATTTCAAGAAAATCACTTTTTGCTTAACTGCCATGAAATGCTAGAATATCTCGTATTTGGAGGTTTATTTTAAATTAAATTTACATGGCCTCCATTCAAAAATTCTTAAATTTATTTTTTGTTTATTTCTTCTCGCCTGGTGGATGATTTTCCAGACTATCTAAGAAAGCAAAAATGGGGGAGAAAAAAAAAAAAATGTTACCAAATGCAAGATACGTAACTCTTAACTAGTAAAAGAATGTATTTAACTTTTACTAAGGAAACAATTCGAACTTTCGCATTACATTAAAATAAAAGTTTAAACATGAAACAAAAAAAAAAAATGTCTGTAATTAATTTTCAATTCATGAAACACAGTTTGAATATCTTGAAAATGGGTTTTAAAAAATACACTTACATTTTATATTAGCAAATTTTCAATCTGTTTTGTATGCTATCTTAGCATATAGTAAACTGAAAACTAAATCGCTGAACAGAATCAAAAATATTATTTATAATTTCTATTAGTAGTCTGAGATTTTATTGCTTTATATTGACATCCAAATCCGTCTTCTCTTATTCAGAAATTTTGTTTTAATAGACACGTAAGCTGAAATTAAAGAAGAAATGAGCCAACACATTTTGTCGTGTATAGGTGTAAAAAGTTCTGAATCTACTAATCTTGTTAATGCCCAATTCATCTGAACATACAGACATATAAACCAAAGTCAAAGAAGAAATGAATCAACACATGTCGCATATAAAAGCTGCAAAGACCATTCCAATCCTGTAATTAAACGTTTTACTTTTAGAGAGACGATCAATTGAAGACATAATAGAATAATAAATCTTAACATTAACAACAGCATGATCAGAAGAGGAGATGAGGAAATAGAACATGATTCAGGAACAGAAGTGAGAAAAAGATCAAGTAAAGATGGATGATGACGGTCATTATAAGGAAAGCGTGTAGAAAAGTTGATAATTTGAGACAAGTCATGAGACAGAGAAAAGTTAAGACAGATTTCACGAGTAAGATTTGTGCGATTAAAGATGGAAAGTCAGTCAGAATGGTGAGCATTAAAACACTGAAAACAAAGATGAATGACGGATGTTGTAATGCATTATCGATACCATTGGATATAGCATAAACAGCAAAGCAATCACTGTCAGAAAGAGAACGCTATAAAAAGAACAGGAAGTCAAAAAGACAAAATCTCAATAGATAAAAGGACATCCATGAGATTCAAGATTAGGGGTCACGTACAATGGGGAGATCCTTGCCGAAAAATACCAAGACCATGCAAATGTGCGGAAGAGTCTAAACGGACAAGAGGCAAATAACCCTCCACATGTAGATCATTGCTATCAATAGAAAAATCTAAATTTGTGATGAATGAGAGGATATTTGTGCAAAAGAAAGGACTAAACACCAGGAAAGTTTCTGATGCTACTATAAGAAATAAGCAGGTGCTTGTTGTGTGAATCTGTAGAAGGCATGATAAAATAAATAAAAGGAAGATAAAGATAGAATCACTTCAAGATAAAATCTAAAAGAAACCCCTCTAGCAGCATTCAATTCCCTGGATTCCAAATAGGCAAACCAAAAAGATATGCTCTTCAAGAGACCAATAAAGAAGGGATTACTAGGTTGGTTGACAAAAAGTCTACCTAGCTAACCAGAAACTGGTCTTTTAATCATGAAACCATCACTCTCCAATAAATGCTAAAGATAGCTTTGTTCTCAATTTTGTGCCATCATTTTTGTCTCATCTGGTTTCTTGATTTCTGAGAATGAATCTCCTACCTTTTAATATCTTTCCTGTGCTACAAATGTGACATCCTACAAATCCAATGAAATGATACCAAATATACATTTTGGTTTTGAAAATCATAGAAATACAAGCGTTTTTATGTTAGAGAATTACTGGGAATCAATATATCATTGATATATGTAAGAAAATCAGGTAATCCTCACAGCATTTTTATTAGAATGCTTCAGACAAATTTCTATTAGAATTTTTCAGTCAAATTTAGGTAAATCAAATAGTTAATTTAGGTAAATCTTCTTTCACAACATTTGATGATATGCTCTGATAGGCACCGCCAAAAATGGCCGCAAAATCAAGTTGTTGTTGTTTTTTAAAACGAAATTACATTTATTAAAATCCATTATTTCTGAGTAACTTTTTTTTTCCAGAAAGATAAAACCCTGAATTTTATCATATAGAAAACAGAATAATGTAAAACTTTTTCTACTATTTGTAATTCAATTTTAAATGTTAAATTTTCCCAAAAAGTTAACAATTGACATTTTTTGTCTTGCACAAAAAACGTACTTAAATATTAAAAAAAAGGGTTTTTGAAATAATTAATTAATTTATTTATTGTCTAACTAAGATTTAGGATGATTTTCTAAGAGAATATGCAAAAATATTATAATATAAGTACCTGAATTTCAAATAATTCCACTTATTCATATAGGTAACCAGATATTTCGCGTTGACGTAGAGTTCAGATCGACTCTGTTTACGTTTTCGTTTGATAAAAAGCAAACTATGGAAGACCAAACAGGCCAAAAAAAACTTATTTTTCAGTGACGAAAATTTCAATGTATTATTAAGCTGAGGCTGGCCAGTACCAGATGGGTGACCATTTGTATGCGTTTGGTTTTTAATGTGTATGTGTGTGGGGGCCAGGCTCCCCAAAATGGGGGGGGGCAATTTAAAGCAGAATAAAAAAAAATTATTTCAGCGCGTTTGGTCCACCGTAGTCGAAAGGCAGCAAACGTTTTCAAACGGGATCGAAAAAAATTATGCTATTTTTAACACAAAGGGCACAATATTTATCGAATTTTTTTTTTTGGTATCGATTATTCAAAGCATGCCCTGTTTAATAATGGTCATGCATTATTCGGCTCGCTAAAAAAAAATTGTTAATTTATTTATCAAAAATTTTAAAATAGCTTTTTTCGTATGAATATTAAAAATTTTTTGTTTTGCTTAACTTAAATTAATTATTTTACTTAACATATTCACCGAATTTCACACTTCAAAACTCAAAAGCGGGATAATTAAACACAATCGAAGTTCTGATATTCAAACGTCAAAATAAGGTATGCAAACAATTTTTTTTTTTTTTTTTTAATCTATAATTCTGTCCCTTACACAATATGTTGATTTCAGTTTCAGATGATTATTTTAAGCATATTTGTTCCCACTTCAAAACAAGCAAAAAGTAAGCAAAAAAATATATATATATAAATATCGTTTATGAAAAATAAGTACACTGTTATAAAGTTCATTCTTCTCCTAATAATCGCTGAAAATTTCGTATTGATCGGATAATTACCTGATTTTTGGTAGATTTTTAAAAAGACGGTCCGTCAAAAAGTACTGACCTGCCCCCCCCCCCCCCAGTTTTGGCGGTGCCTATGCTCTGATTAAATTCTTAAAAATAAAAAAATAGTAGCACGTGATGATGATAAGAAATCAGAAATATATTACTGGGTAACATAGCTGCATTAAGAGCTTGATAGTCTTCAGTCATTATCGGATTTAGGGCGAAAAAGATAACAATAGACTAGGATATGCTGGAATTCTACCCTGCCAGTTTTTATTTTATTTTGTTTCACAGACTCGTGCACCATATATTGTAATATGGTATTTTATTTGATAAGTGCACAAAAAAAGTTTAGTTAATCTTTGGAAATTTTTTAATAAAATCATCATAAATCTTTGGTGGCTCTGGCTCTATAACAAGGAATATGTTCCTCATACTGAAAATAATCGTATTGACTTGTCTATCAAATATGTTCTTTCATTAAAATTAAGATGAAAATAGAAAATCTGAATCTACTATGAGCATCTCTTGAAAACGTCATAAAATTAGGGATCAAGTAAAGAATAGATACCCTGTAGTAGATGACGCCGCCTGGCGGCGACCGGCGCACATTTCAACTAACAACGCTGATGATTCGACCTTGACATTGGCACAAGCACATGGCGTCGGTTGTTTGTAAACACGTCAAATAGCAAACATGCTCGAATATTCGCCAGCAATTTTTTTTTTTTTTTTTAATATATTCAAAAGTTTTGTACTTTTGAAGATTTTAAAGAAAAAAAAAAAAATAGGCAAGACTGGAGTTTAGGTGGAAAAATAATCTCGAACCCTTTATCACATAAAAGGAACTAATTTCCCTAATCACCGGTACGGCGGTACGTTACTATGTCAATAATATAGGTATTTCAGAAGTTGTTTTTGAAAACAACTTAAAGAAGCCCAACTTCTTACTTATTTATTTTAAAACGTTTTTCACGATCTTTTTTTCACGATATCTTTCTTCTCTCATTTTTTACTTCTTTATTTTAAACAACATTTTTTTTTATTTTAAACAGAACGTTCCACGATATCTTAAGCACCTTTTTTTAGCACGGTAACAAAAATACATAAGTACCGAAGGTTTAATAATTAATAAATTTAAATTTGAAATAGAGAAATAATAAATTGCAAGAGATTACGTGTGTTTAATATTAATTTGTATTGTTTATAACTACTCACGTAATTTAATAATAATCACGCGATTCAATTTTTAATTAAAAAACTATTGTTTAAACTTAAACTTTAAAAAGTCTGATAATTTATTATTTCTATTTATGTATTGTTTATCATTAAGGTACTAGTGCATAGAGCGATCCGGACGTAAATAATAACGTTATATTTAAAAAGCCATTCTTAATATGGGGAGGGGAGAGTGTTTTATACATATTCTATACTTCAACCTTACAATTGACTAAAATACATATCATAAAACTTTAATTAAACTTGGAAATACGATTTAAAAAAATAGCGCGGATCACTCTCTGCACTAGCACCTTCATTAAAAAGGTATTCATTGTGTAAAAAAAAAAAACACGGAACATATAAGACATTTAAATATGAATAGAACTTTTGGTACTTGTGCATTTAACGAACCAGACGTAACTCAGCATTTGCTCAGCTTTGTCCGACGCATGACGTCAACAGCCGGATAAAACCGAGCGTTGCCGATTAAGCAGACGAGAATTTCGCTATCAATTGGAAGAGTAACTCAAGAAACGCTTATTTGAAGAGTTTTTTTTTTTTTTTTAATTTGTTTTAAAAAGATAACTGACGAAATAATAATGAATATTACAAACCTTGCGGACCAGCTCCAGCCCCCAGAGGCTGCACTAAATTTTTGCCAGCAACGGAAATTGTTGGCAGAAGAGAAAAGGTGTTTATTTACATTTTGGCCAGGATTGTGTTTGTGTACTTGCAAAGAGAACAAGCCTTTCCGTCGGTTACGGTTGGAGGTGTAGAAGTGTAACATGTCGTCGATGGACCTCCATTAGGATTGGGACCTTCTTCTCAAAATCCCGACTAACCATCGCGTGTATCATAAAAATAATATACTTATGGGCGTTCGAGATGGCATCTACAAAAAATCTCCATCGCGAATGTGGGTTACGTTCTCGCCACACAATTGTGGATTGGAAAATTTGCTGCGTGATATATGCAGGGACTATTTTCTTAGGAATCCCCGGCAGATTGGAGGCCCAGGCCATACGGTAGAAATCGACGAGTCCGTTTTTAACCGCCGGCAGACTTGTGACACCGGTCTGGGTCTTCGGTGGATGAAAATTATTCGTCTGCTGCGCGTTCGTTTGAAGCGCCCTGATTGGCTGATAGAGTATCGTACCGCTCGCCATGTTCCGGCGTTTTCCGACGGATGTCGATCAACGCTCGGCTAAGATCGTGAAATAGGTGGGTAAAATACTGCAGGAGTACCAACATTTCTTCATATCTTATATTCCAAACATTCTCAATAGGTGTCGCTAGCAGTGTATCATTTAAAAACAAGATGGCATGAAGTTTTTCTTCTATAAAATGTCTCATAATATTTGATTTTCGTAAATAAAAAAAGCAACTACCTGATTGATTTACGTGATTTTTGGAATATGACATTGATACGCTACAACAGAACGCCGACCATTCTAATTTGTTTTTTATATGGGTAATTGAGGTCGCTGACAACGAATCTGATAGTCAAACTTGGGTCAAATTGACCGTTTGTATGGTATTAACCCCTGAACTACGAACTATTTTCCACCATTTTGCAAATTCCGTTTACGTTATGCGCGTGCGCGCTGTAGCATAACCGACGGTTTCAACAAGAAAACTGCCTTCTCACATGGCGTACAAATCTTTCGCGGAAAATTTGAAATTAGATGAAAAAGAAATAAAGCAAGAAAAGAAAAGCACACCAAGTTGTGTGTGTGTGTGGGGGGGGGTGTAATTTTTTTTTTTTTTTTCCAGAACATAGAATTTTCTAATTTTCAAAAATACATTATAGCACTTTTTTGGTGGAAAATTTAAAATTAGCTGAAAAAGAAATAAAACAAGAAAAGTTGGGGAGAGGGGGGGGGGTAATTTAATTGGGTTTTTTTTCCTGGAATATAGAATTTTCAAATTTTCAAAAAGTCACGCACCGACATTTACCAAACACCACTTAACATTTTTCGAAGATTTTACTGTTTACACCCCCCCCCTCGCTCGCGCCCCCAATGTAAACAGTAAAATCTTCGAAAAATGTTAACTGGTGTTCTAATTGGTAAATGTCGGTGCGTTTGCGTTACTTACGGAAAAACGGTTAACTAAACTGCAGAAGCACCTATTAAGCCACATAAGTTCTATAATTGAATCCCCCTCCCGCAAAAATGCTATTTTTAACACAAAGGGCACAATATTTATCGAATTTTTTTTTTTTGTATCGATTCTTCAAAGCATGTCCTGTTTAATAATGGTCATGCATTATTCGGCTCGCTAAAAAAAATTGTTAATTTATTTATCAAAGATTTTAAAATGGCTTTTTTTGTATAAATATTAAAAAAAAATTTCTTTTGTTTTGCTTAACTTAAATTAAGTATTTTACTTAACATATTCACCGAATTTCACACTTCAAAACTCAAAAGCCAGATAATTAAACACAATCGAAGTTCTGATATTCAGACGTCAAAATAAGGTATGCAAACAATTTTTTTTTTTAAATCTATAATTCTGTCCCTTACAACAACACAATATGTTTTGTTCAGTTTCAGATGATTATTTTAAGCATATTTGTTCCCACTTCAAAACAAGGGGGGGTTGTAAGCAGAAAAAAAATATATATATAAATATCGTTTATGAAAAATAAGTACACTGTTATAATGTTCATTCTTCTCTTAATAATCGCTGAAAATTTCGTATTGATCGGATAATTACCTGATTTTTGGTAGATTTTTAAAAAGACGGTCCATCAAAAAGTACTGACCTGCCCCCCCCCAGTTTTGGCGGTGCCTACTCTAGTTCTATTACTGCTAGTTGGCTCTGTAAACGGTTTTAACCTATCGATTGATACGTGTGCATGAGTACCGTTATTCATATCGATCTGGAAGTGTTTATCTGATCGAGTCAAAACTTTATAAGGACCTGAGTACAGTGCTTCAAATGGTTTCCTAACTCGATCAACCCTTAACCATACTTTCTCACAGGAAGTAAGGTTTTCGGTATAAAAGATTTTGCATTTCCATGGATAAATCCTTTTCCATCATTGAGTACGTCGATTTAGGACATCCATTCACACAAATTACGTACATACTTGTTAACTGGAGTTTCTTTTTCTACTTTCTGCTTGTGTATCAGCTGATGAGGAATCAATATTGGTGCTCCAGTAACAGTGGTAAAAGGTGAAAAACCTGATTCATTAGGGGTGCTGCGTATACCTAGTAGGATCACTGGTATCGCTTTCATCCAGGATTCTTTTCGCGCTATTATCGCTGCCTTAAGGATATGATGTGCTCTTTCAATCATCCCATTACTTTGAGGATGATACGAAGTTGTTCTCAATCGGTAAAAACCTACTACCTTGGCCAACTCTTGAAACAATTTACTCTCAAATTGGCTACCTCTGTCAGTTACAACATGCAATGGAACTCCAAATCGAGATATCCAGGCATTGATAAATGCCTCTGCTACCGACTGCGCAGTTATTTCGATCATTGGCTGTACTTCGATCCAGCGAGTTGCACGATCGATATAGGTCAGCAAATATTTGTATGGACTGAGGTAAGGATCTGACTCATTGCGCGTTAGGGATAACGGGCCAACAATATCAATATGTACTGTTTGGTAAATCAAACTTCTGGACTGCAGACTTCGTGTGTCTGTGAACTTTTGACTGTTGACATACAACACATTCTACACAGAATTGCTTGACTGTCTTATCTAAGTTAGGCCAGAAGTATCTAGACTTAATCAGTTTAATAGATGCTCCAGTTCCAGGGTGCGCTAAACCGTGTAAACTGTCAAAGACAGCCCTACGAAGCTCTTTTGGGACAAACGGCCTGGGGTACTTGGTTGAAGTATCACACAGGACACAATTTCACGTGACACACACAATTTCACGTGACACGCAGTATTCTTTTAAATTAGCATATGACTTTATTTTGTCATCTCTTTTTTGTGCCTAGGCTATTTCAGCCAAATCACATGCATCTATTTGCACTGCTAAAGCGATTCTAGACATACAGTCTGCAACTATGTTCTCATCTCCTTTAATATACACCACGCCACGATATATTCAGCAAGTACTGACAAGTGTTGTTGTTGTCGATCCGACTTTACAGGTGTCTGACTATAAAAGGCTCCACATAATGGCTTATAGTCAGTAAATAATGTCACGTGACGACCCTCTATGAGGTGACGGAAATGTATTACTGAAAAATAAGCCGCCAGTAGCTCTCTGTCGAACGTAGAATACTTGGTCTGGGCTTGCAAAAATTTCTTGGAAAAGAAACCTATAGGTACTGATTTCTTATCTATTAGCTGGTGTAATGCAGCACCAGCTGTGTATTGACTTCTATCCGTAACCAGATGATACTCTGTGGCTGAAGACTGCGGATGAGCTAATGCCGTAATTTCTGACAATTTGCTAATTATTGTTCTGAAAGCATGAGTTTCTTCTTCGTTTAGCTCAAACGTTGCTTTAGGGTCCAACCTCATTCGTTCAGATAGTGGTAGCACTATGGTTGCGTAATTAGGGACTAACTTGCGATAAAAACTTGTCATTCCCAAAAATCTATGCAAGCTTTTCGAATCTTTAGGTACTGGAAAGGTTTCTAATTCTTTAATTTTTTTGAAGTAGGCAGCAAGCCTTCTTTGCTTACATGAAAACCTAAGAAGTCCAACTCTGGCACTCCGAATACACACTTAGCTAAGGAAATCTTTAAATTATTATCACTAAGAATCCTGAATACCTTATCTAAGTCTTCCTTGTGCTGTTGTTCACTTTCGCTAAAAACTAATATGCCGTTGAAATATACGAATACACAATTTAATTTTAGAAATATCTTGTCCATAAAATGCTGAAATGTGGCTGCAGCATTCTTTAAACCGAATGGCATGTAATTAAATTCAAATAAACCAAAAGGTGTCACGACTGCCGTCTTAGGCACATCTTCAGGGTGTACTTTAATCTGGTGATATGCTGCAGTCAAATAGATCTTGGAAAAATATTGTCTACCAGCAAGTTGTGCGCAGAATTAATTTATGTTCGGTATCGGGTAGCGGTCTGTCTTGGTAAGTCTAGAAGTGTAAGCCATTTTGAGTTTCAGAACAGTTTCAGATGGTTCGCTGTTACACACAAGTCCTGGGAGGTGACTTGTTTATAGTAGACAGTTCCACAGAACAAAATATTCTTACCGTGTCGAGACGGAAAGAACATGTGAAATTACTCCAGAAAAGGTTTAATATTTATGAAGCAATTCTGGTTTCTGATTGGTTGGTAGCAGAACGTGAATTAATTTGATTCGTCAGTTCTTAGCAGCATCGTTTATAAATAGAATCGTCCGACTGTGTGGGATCATACCCCATTACTACTCCAAAATATTGCAACATCCTCGCTATTTTTTATAATGGGGAAGTCCCTTGTGTTTGTTCTGCTCAAAAATAAATATATATTTTTATATTCACTTAGACATAACAAAAATTAGAAATCATTTGGATCTTAGAATTTTAGCATTTAAAAAGACGCCATTTTTAATTGTGTTAAAATGTCAAAAAGGAAAATTACAAAGAGTTTTTTTTTGTTTTTTTTAAGCAAAAGTATTAGTTACACATTAGTAGGTTAAAGTGTTAATACAAATAAAAATGGATACAGTTTAACGTCTTGTCCGGGACTATTTTTTTTTTTTTTTTTTTTTTTTTTTTGATATATAGAAATCTATATACTCTGAGCATTACCCCTAGGGTTTTTCGCTGATATTCATGCAAAAAAGTAAGAGCCTTCTCATCAGTGGAACTTCGCTGGTCTGTATTTTTGATATATAGAAATCTATATGCATACAGGGCAGTGAAAAAAAAAAAATTATTCAGTCGAATTCCCCAACAAGTTTTGAGAAAAAAACGTTGTAGCTTTATCCTTGTTGCGGGTTTCGTAAATACATCAGCGATATTTTGTTCTGATGATATGTAATTCAAAATAATGGATTCCTTTTTTATCTCGTTTTTTATGAAATGGTATTTTATATCTATATGCTTAGATCTTTGGTTGATTATCGTGTTCTGTGCTAAGACTATACTGGCTTGATTATCACAATTAATTACTACGGGGCTTGTAATTAATTCTGGCTCTAAAATAGTCTTTAGGATATTTTTAAGGTAGAGTGTTTCCTGGGTCGTGTGTGTGATCGCGATAAATTCTGCTTCACACGTAGAGAGAGATACAATCTGTTGCTTTTTAGATTTCCATGAAATAATAGGCCCATTTTCTGAGAGTCTGAAACGATATCCAGATACACTCTTGCGATCTTCGTCGTTTGCCCAGTCTGAATCTGAAAAACCTTCTAATTTTAGGGGATTTCTTGATTTTCTAAATATTAACTTCTGTTCTTTAGTTCCTTTTAAATAACGTAGGACTTGTTTAGCTCTGTTTAAATCCTTCATTGTCGGTCGTGATAATTTTTGTGACAGTTTTGTTACTGTATAGCATATGTCGGGCCTGGTTGCAGTCATTAAATAATAATATAATTTCGCGATATTGTGTGTCATTTATTATTTCAGATTCTGTGTGTATATTTTTATTAATATCATTTTCGACCGGTGTAGAGCGTTTCTTGTACTCTCCCATTCCAAATTTTAATAGTATTTTGTCGATGTATCTCGATTGAGTCATCGTAACAAGTCCTTTGCTTTGAGTAAATTCTATCCCCAGAAACCAGGATATTTTGCCAAGATCGGTCATTTTGAATCTTTTACTTAATTTGTTCTTAACATCAGTTAACATTATGTTACAATTTGATGCGATTAAAATATCTGTTCTACGCCTGATGCTGCACTCTTTTTTGTAAAGACCCATCTGGTAGAAATAACATGTTTATCTCTTGGGAGAGGCACTACCGTATAGGTATCATTTTTGGTTAAGGCATCTATTTCTTTTTTCATGGCAATTTTCCATCCAGCACAATGTTCTGAATTAATTGCTTCGCTGAAGCTTTTTGGCACATTTTCCATTGAATAGCAATAGTCGATTTGATAATCTTTTAATCACAAAAAAATCGGGTCGTCTTCTATTTCTTTTGGGATATCTTTCGACTTTATCATCATCATCATCATAATGGACACTCTCGTCTCCGTCATTTTTATTGTTTTCGTTTGTTCTAATTATTTGAGGTAATATAATTTCATCCTCTTCATATGACGGGTTTTCGTCTGTAAAATTAAACGTGTCTGTGAATTTTACACACCGGATTCTTTTTATTTTATTTTTTTCGGGAAAAAATATTAAATTGGCTGGACTCTCTGTCGGCTTTAATATTCAATTTACTCTTTTTCTCTATATATGCGAAGCAAGTTGAACCAAATATATGCATTCTGCTTAAATTTGGTTTTTTACCGCAGAAAGATTCATATGGAATTTTCAATAGTATTTTGTTAAAGCACCTGTTGTGTATATAAGCTGCCGCCATAAGTGCATACGTCCAGAGGTTTTTAGGGAGTTTTGATTCAATGAGTAGGCATCTTGACATTTCAAAAAGTGTCCGCCACGCACGTTAAGTAGTCCCGTTTTGGTGTGGCGATCTAGGAGCTGATGTTTCATGCCTGATATGATGGTTAATTAGTAAAAGTTCAAAGTCTTTATTGGTGAATTCCGTACCGTTGTCAGAGCGAATACACTTGATTTCACCGTAGGGTGCCATGTCGGCTAGATATTTCTTAGTTGCTAGCAGGGTATCAGATTTGCTCTTTAAAAAGTAAACCATTATTAAACCTGAATGGTCATCTACGAAATTCAACACATATCTATAATGTTCTCTGGCCATCAGTTCTATGGGACCGTTCAAGTCACAATGCACCATTGATAGGATTTTTTTGGCCTTTTTGTCTGGTATCTTGTCTTGATAGTTTGTCATTTTCCCTTGCGTACAGATGTTGCAGTTGAAGGTTTTTGATATTTGTATTTGCATTCCATCAACTACAGTCGGCAACTTTTTGATATCAGGAATATTGCAGTGTCCAAGAATTTTATGCCATGTCTGTAGATCATGGCAGGCGGTTTTTGATGGGACTATGCTATTTAAATAATATAGTCTTCCATTTTCTTTAATGTCGAATACAGTTCCATTCGGCTATACCAGTTTTGATTTATTGGGGCTAAAGCTTATATTTGCACCTTGTTTTGTGACAGCTTGTACAGAAAATATATTTTGTTTAAATTTTGGGATTAGAAGAGCGTTTTCTAGAATACAGAAACACAGTTCACCTTTATTGTTCTTTAGCGAGATTTTCGCATTGCCTCTTTTCAAAATGATATCATTGACTCGACTCCCGTCAGCTAGTTCTACAAAATGATTTTGTGGCTTAAAGTTGGGATCAAAATTGATAAAATCAGATTCCTTTGTAAACACATGTGCCGTGGCCCCACAATCAACAAGAAAATTATTATTGTTTGTTGAAGCATTAAATGTACACGAAAATAAAAATGTATGTTCGCTAACAGAGCTCTCCACATTTTTAATGTAGTCGCTATTTTGAGTCCTGTATCTACATTGGAAACTCTTGTGATTAGGTCGTCCACAATTATAGCAAATAATTTTTGTACTTTTCTTAGGAAAAAACTTGCTTTTGGCAAAGTTGCATTTTTTTATTCCTGGCATGGGTGGTATAATTCAATTTTGGTGTTTTTATGCGTGTATTTTTAAATTTCATGATATTTGTGGATTCGTTTTTTTCTGTGATCATTTTTTCAGTTTCTTCGTAACTTCTGAGTGCTACCTTGAATTGGCTAAAAATCATGAGTTTTTCTTTCTGGGTTATCACGGTGCTAAATGGCTTGAAATCACTAGGTAATCCCTTAAGGACCATGGAAATTAACAGACTGTCACTTATAACTTCACCAGACATTTTTAAAGAATTTGCAGTTGTCTCGGCTCTTATAATATAACCAGTAATAGTTTCGGCTTCCATTCGTTTTAGAGAGGTCAGTTCAGTGTATAAAGAAATAATTTTGGGTTTTCCTTTCGATAAATAATGCTCTCTCAATATATTTAATACTTTGCAGCCGTCGTCCAGGGCTTCTCTCATTACCAGTGATAGACTTCGGTCATCTAAACACTGTATTAATTCCGCAAAGACAGTTGCGTTCTTTTCAATGAAGTCGGGGTCGTTTCTGTTTTCAGGTTGTGTTTGTAGTACTTTTTGTAGCTTTTGGATTCGTAGATATCCTAGAAATTTAACTTGCCACAATTCGAATTTTGATTCGGATCCATCGAAATAAAGACGCACGCTGGGCCCATAACCTCTAGAAGTGTAAGCCATTTTGAGTTTCAGAACAGTTTCAGATGGTTCGCTGTTACACACAAGTCCTGGGAGGTGACTTGTTTGTAGTAGACAGTTCCACAGAACAAAATATTCTTACCATGTCAAAACCCGGGAAAAGAACATATGAAATTGCTCCAGAAAAGGTTTAATATTTATGAAGCAATTCTGGTTTCTGATTGGTTGGTAGTAGAACGTGAATTAATTAGATTCTTCAGTTCTTAGCAGCATCGTTTATAAATAGAATCGTCCGACTGTGTGGGATCATACCCCATTACAACTCCAAAATATTGCAACAACTAAGAATCCTGAATACCTTATCTAAGTCTTCCTTGTGCTGTTGTTCACTTTCGCTAAAAACTAATATGCCGTCGAAATATACGAATACACAATTTAATTTTAGAAATATCTTGTCCATAAAATGCTGAAATGTGGCTGCAGCATTCTTTAGACCAAATGGCATGTAATTAAATTCAAATAAGCCAAAAGGTGTCACGACTGCCGTCTTAGATTCATCTTCAGGGTGTACTTTAATCTGGTGATATGCTGCAGTCAAATCGATTTTGGAAAAATATTGTCTACCAGCAAGTTGTGTGCATAATGAATTTATGTTTGGTATCGGGTAGCGGTCTGTCTTGGTAACACTATTCAGCGCACAGAAGTCACCACAAGCTCGATATGAACCATCTGATTTCTTCACTAAGTGCAAGGGTGTTGCCCACTCACTACTGGAAGGCTCGATAACTCCAGTATTTAGTAAGTTCTTAAATTCCGCCTGTGCTGCATCTAATTTAGGACCGGAAAGTTGCCTGGCTTTAGCAAAGACTGGTACATGGCTGCCTGTATCAATCCTGTGATACACTTCACCATATTCTTTGTCTGTATCACTATGAGGTGATATTACGCTACTATAGTTATTTAATAAATAACTTCG
The DNA here is from genome assembly GCF_053919585.1 of Euprymna scolopes. Classification (NCBI taxonomy): domain Eukaryota; kingdom Metazoa; phylum Mollusca; class Cephalopoda; order Sepiida; family Sepiolidae; genus Euprymna; species Euprymna scolopes. The sequence continues at coordinate 95,717,862 of NC_136485.1, forward strand.
TGAACGTGAAATAATTTCGTGAACGTATTCTGCTAGGTCTATTTTATTAATCAATACAGTATTGGTTTCAGTTACTGTGTTGACTTTAATTTCGCGCTCTGTTACATTATCACGGATGGATCTATTCTTGCAATCCACTACTGTATTAAACTTGTTTAAAAAGTCAAATCCTAACAAAGGGTTAGTGACATCTGCGATCACGAAACTCCATTGGAAAGATCTTCTTAAACGTGGAATCTTGACTTCTAAGCTTTTAAGTTTTTTTTCTTTTTCTTTTTGTGTTTGTCCTTGGACTTTGCTGTTACGTCGTCATCGCTTGTCCGTGTTCATATAGACGTCGGGCGTTCACCAAAATTATGGCAGTTACCATAATGTAATTCTTGCGGAGGGTCCCCCTTTTGAGGAGTCGTCGAAATTAATAAGACGCAAGTAGAAACCGACCTGGGAATAATAATAAAGAAACAAAGGAACTTCCAAACGAAACGGTTTTATATTCATTTCAGCGTACAAGTGGTATCGGGTTATAGAAAGTTTGTGATTTTCATTTTTGTCCCCTGACTCTGGAATCACTCGCGTCTCCGTCTTTTTGCTTCCAACACTTTTTGTATCTTTCTTTTTGTCTTTCTCACCAGAACTGTTCTCCGTCCTGATTGGTTACAACCTCTGATCACATTTTTGAGGAAAGGAGGAAGGAAGAAAGGAAGGGGGGAAAGGGAAGAGTAGAGAGAAAGAGACATGTAATGGAGAAATAGTAGTCTTGGCTTCACTACACACTTTCAATAATGTTATGGAATCTGCACCTATTGTAAGCATTGTTTTAAAAAGATTGTGAAATCTGTACTTATTATTATAAGCATTTTTTTAAATGCTACAAAATCCAAACCTATTATTGAGCATTTTTTTAATAATGTTACGAAATCAGTACTTATGAGCTTTTTTGTAAAATCTTAATTATGTTTGGCATATTTTTCAAAAAATATTATAAAATCTGGTCCTAATATGATCATTTTTTAAAAATGTTACAAAATCTGTACCACTTATTAGGAGTATTTATTTTTAAATGTTACAAAATCTGTATATAATTATGAGCATTTTTTTAAATGTTACAAAATCTGTATATAATTATGGACATTTTTTTTAAATGTTACAAAATCTGTAAATAATTGTCAACATTTATTTTAAATGTTACAAAATCTGTAAATAATTGTCAACATTTATTTTAAATGTTACAAAATCTGTAAATAATTGTCAACATTTATTTTAAATGTTACAAAATCTGTAAATAATTGTGAACATTTTTTTAAATGTTACAAAATCTGTAAATAATTGTCAACATTTTTTTTAAATGTTACAAAATCTGTATATAATTATGAACATTTTTTTAAATGTTACAAAATCTGTATATAATTATGGACATTTTTTTTAAATGTTACAAAATATGTATCTATTGTTATGAGCATTTATTTTTTAATCTTATAAAATCTGTATCCATTATTATGAACATTTTTCGAAAATTTGATGAAATTTTTACCTTATGAAAGCAAACTAAAATTCACAGAAATGTTAATTTTGTTCGAAAGATGGAGGTTTGTTAGATAATAGCCGGTTAGAAGCATTTAGGTAACTGTGTATCTATCTTTATATCTGTTTATCTATCTATTCGTCTATATAATTATCATTCTGTCTAGCAATGAGTAGACAACAGAATTTTTTAAATATGTTACAAAATCTGTAATAATTATGAAATTTTTTTTAAATGTTACAAAAATCTGTGAATAATTATGAACATTTATTATAAACGTTATAAATCTGTATATAATTATGGACATTTTTTTTAATGTTACAAAATCTGTATATAATTATGACCATTATTTTAAATGTTACAAAATCGTTATACAAATATCGACATTTTTTAAATGTTACAAAATCTGTACATTTATTTATTACAAAATCTGTGAATAATTACGAGCATTTATCATAAATGTTACAAAATCTATATAATTATAAAACTCCAATGACCTTGTAACGAGTGATGTAACCCACTTTTCGGTTTACGACATCTGGTTGTGCATGCGTGCATAAACATTAACCCATAACAACGTAAACAAATAAACACAAATTGCTTCTTTTGCAGATTTTGACCTGCGCACTGAAATATCAACGTTATTATTTAGAAATTATTATTTAATATGGGAAGAGTTGAGGGGATGTTTTGCAACTATTCTGTATTACAAGTATACTGTCGCAATTTTCTTACAAATAAATCAACTTTGACTCGTTGACAACATATTGTTTTACTATGTACGTTTTCAGCGTCCCATTTTTTTTCGCGTTTAAATTATCCAAATAAATAATTGTTAATAATTTCTGCATTTTTTCACATCGTTCATTTCCATATTACCTTTAAAGTTATTTTAACACAATTTTCTTACAAATAAATCTACTTTAACCTTTAACAACCATACGACCATTTTACAACGTATTGTTTTGCTGTGTACGTTTTCAGCATCCCATTTGTTTTTTTTTTCTTTTGCGTTTAAATTAAATGATATATCAACCTTTGAATAGTGCAGATTTACCTATAAGTATGGCAAACCACTTATAATTCAATGGCTGTAAGTTTTTTTTTTTCAAAAATAAACAATTATAAACAGAACGACTCCTAGAAATCTATCGATATTCTTTTTTCATTTTTAATATACTTTCATAGAAATGTTTCTGTTATGTCAGAAAAACTATTTTAAGTGTCACGCTCATACATTAATTCCATAGCTAATATAACATACTGACCCAACGGGTAACGGGTAGTCGAGTCTATATATAATTATGAACATTTTTTTTTTATTTTATGATATTACTATGAAATTATGAAAATTTTTTTAAACATTACAAAACTATATAATTATGAGCATCGATTTTTAAAGGTAACAAAATTTGTATCTATTATTATGAACGTTTATTCTTAAATGTTACAAAATCTGTATATAATTATGAGCATTTATTTAATCTATTATTAAAAGCATTTCTTTTAAAATGTTACAAAATACGTATCTCTTATAAGGACATTTCTTTTTGAAGGTTAAACATTTTTATATAATTATGAGCATCTTTTTCCAAATGTTACAAAATCTGTATCTTAGCGTTTATTTTTAAATGTTAAAATATCTGTATGTATTGCTTTGATACTTTATTTTTAAATGTTTAAAAATATGTATCTATTATTATGAGCATTTATTTTTAAATATTTCAAAATATGTATCTGGCATCAATTAAAATGAATCGTTCTCGTCTTGGGGAGGCCTCAAGTTTTGACAGGCTTCTGGGCTTGACCTTTAGTCCTGATCTTAAACGGAATACGTACATCAAATCTGTTGCTAAGGCCGCTGGAAAAATGGTTGGATTCTTCTATTGATCCAGTAGATATCTCACTGCTGATGCAATTCTCTATCTATATAAGAGCCAGATATGTCCAAGGATGGAATACTGTTGCCACATATGGGCAGGAGCTGCTAGAAAAGACTTGTCCCGCCTTGATGGGGTTCAAAATAGTCTTCGTGGCCTGGTGGGAGATGTCCTTTTCTCTTCGATGCAGCCTCTATCTCACAGAAGAGATGTTGCGAGTTTGTCTTTGCTTTATCGTTATTTTCATGGAAAGTGTTCGACTGAGCTTCAATCTATGGTCCCACCCTCGCCAAACTTTCACAAGAAACACTAGACTAGCTGAAAACACTATCAATAATTTCCCCCACTCTTTATCTGTGCCTAAACCTAAACATAGATTCCATGATCAAAGCTTCTTTCTTAGAACTGCACGCCTGTGGAATTGTCTTCCGTTTTCCTGCTTTCCAGCCATCTATAATATGGTTGTCATCAAGTCCAACATGAACAAGTTTCTGATGAGCCGTTCCACTTAAGTTAACAAAGTTACCGAACTTTCATTACTATCGATTACTATATTGTCCTTTTGACTACTCTACACTCTTTAACCCTTATCTTAGAGTGGTCTATCGGCCCTGATAAGTGGTGTCGCCTATGTAAAAAAAAAAAAAAAGCCAGTCTGTGTTATTCTAATTCTCAAGAGTGCCACAAGTATTTTTTTTTTTTTGTAATTTTTCGTAGGATTTTTATCCGAATTCGGCAAGAGGCATAGGATAACATGCTCTTGTATTGTTATAAAGAAAATCCATTATCTCCTAAAGGTTATGTGGTTATAGAAAACGCATTATAGCTATGATGGGTAGATTGTCTAGATCTGCGCATGATCTTAAGATGTGAGATGGTGCCATGTGGACACTCTTTGGACATTTATAAAGGCTCATTCTTGGAGAACAAGGTTATGTGTGGACAACCACGATGGCCAAAATGCCATCGTGGTTGTCCACACATAACGTTGGTGTTACGACTCAGGTGTGACAATGGTGTAGAATAAATGGGACGACACGAGTGGCGTTTTGACCAATTGAGATGTTCCCATAGAGGGAGTGGTAGTATCAAGATACCTGGTTAGGGTTAGGGTTAGGGTCTTAAGAGTTGTATGAAAAGGGAGTTCCCTGATTTTGGTTATGTTGACACCCCAGCAGGAGATGGATCTGCTAGGCATTGTAGAGATGGTGCAAATTGTTAGGTTAGTTAAGGTGTGGATTTGCTTCCTTTTCATGACTGGTTGGATGGTCATACCCCCCCCCCACTGATCTGGTCCATGTTGATCTGTATGTTAAATGGTAACTTGGAAACTAGTGTGCTGACTACCAGATAGTTTTTTTTCTGTTTTGTTCCCCAATATTAGTAGTATGATTGAATGTTGATAATGACAGTAAGGCCTGGGATATTGAAGTTTTTTGAAAGTCAGGAACAATGATGTGTGTTGCTGAGGCAAAGGGCCTCGATCTGTGTTGTTTCGGCTGATTGCAGAGAATTTTATCAACCGCGAGTAGTGTTGATGGGAACAGAGAGATGTTCGTGGAATTGAAATTTGGTTTTACTGAGAGACCATAGTAACCGAGTTATAGTTTCAATATGGCACAAGGATTACCATCACATAGAATTGTGGATTTTATTTGACAGTGGATTATGGTATGACAGCTTTCTTTGCCTGTGAGGTGGGCATATTTAGTTCCTCTTAATTTAAACAGGAGAAGTAGAAAATGTATGTCTTTGCGATACATTTTGATAAAAAGGGGCGAAGGAATGTTAGGTAGAAGTATTTAATTGTCTGGTTATCTATCTATATAATTATCTATCTATCTAGCAATAAGTGGACAACAGAATTTAAATCGTAGCATGTTTTGACATATTAAACTCTGTGACTAATCATTTGCACCAGAAGACCAGACGTGACGTGTCAAGTGTCCTGGTTTGAATAACCTGAGTTAAGTTTAGTGAGTTGGACCCTGGATGCCAAATAAGCAAGATGGATAAGAGGGAGGTGAATAGAGAACCCACAAGTCAAAATTCACTCCAGTTCTGCTGTGATGAGATGCCTGAGGAGTGAATACAATATATATTAAAAACATTCATTCGTTTTAGGTCCTTGTCTTAAAACATTTTCTTTAAACAGGTCCGGCTCCACCCAAAATGATTGACGAATCCCCCAGGCAGTAGCCAAAAGACAGAGACGGCCAACAGCGGACAGGTATGTTGCCTTCATTTCGTGTATGATTTATGTTGACACGCACGTACCTAAAACATTAGAGTCACGGCCCGTTAAGACATTTAGGACACGAGGTCTGTTATACTAAGAACAATGCACCATATACAACATATGATAATTTGGTTGCATATACAAAAGGTTTAGCTGAACTATAAACGAGGAGAGGTTTTGTTGAAACAGCAATTGGCTTGTGTTTGAAACAAATCACATCAGTGTACATGAAACAGACTCCTTCGTCTTTCAAAAGCAAACCGGCTTTCACTTTTCTTTGCAACACTTAGATGCAACCAAGAAAAACAGCGAAAAACAACAAAATTTAGTTTGGCTGACTATTGACTATTATATTGACAGATATACATGAGTGTTTCAAGACATGAAAAATATAAGCTGAATATCAAACTTCATTTGAAGATAAACCAACTATCAAGGCTCATTTTCAATGTCAATAAATATGAATTAAAATTTTCTGTGCAATATCAGAAAAAATACATCTGACATCACTGCAGCTGCAAACAAAGAATTAAACAGAAGTAAAGAAAATATTTTCATTGTTTTTTTAAACGTGAGCATTATTTTTTAGAGATGTTAGAGATATTTTAAGACACTAGTAGCTTTTAGCTAGAAAAGAAAACACTGAAGGCAATTAATATATCAAATATTATATAAATTTAATAACTCTTGAAATTTCTTCAAAATCTCTAATTGCATACAATTAAATAAAGAAATATAATAAATAAAAATACATATAATAGCAAACATATCAGGTCTCTATTTTCTTTATAATCATATTATTCATAAAAAAGTATTGCATAATATCTTAAATTTTAGGCATGCTACTTTTAAGTTTTTGCATATCGAAAACAGCCTTAGCAAATGTAGTTTAGGTATTAAGTTAAAACTAATATTTTCACAGAAAACATTTCAATAATCCTTAAATTTATTAATTATCTAGAAAAAAAATTGTTCAAGAAATATATTGATTTTTAAAGAGTATTTAAGTATTTAATATTTATTTTTTTGGTTTGTTTTTATGGAAATCGCTCCAGACAAGGCATGTATCTACTTGATGTAAGGAGGCTGAAAAAAAAAACCCTAAGAAAAAACAAAAAATCTAGCCAACGATTACTGCTAGATGGATAGATTCGAACCCAGAAAACAGCAATTCTTTCTTCTTTGTAAAAAGGATCAAAAGAAGGGAAGCAAGAATTAGGAAGCTGCTGAAAATGAATCTAAGGTTCACTTTCTATTCTGGTTTCATTCTTGTTTTCTTTAGAAAATGGTTAAATCTAGTAGTAATATTTTTTTAAATCTAGTAGTAATATTTTTGTTCTTAGCTTCAAACAATTATCTTTCAAATGAAGACAATTTTTGGTGCTTGTGTGCTATAATGGGATTTCAAACATTATATGTCATGTCAAAATTAATACAAATTCCCAAAAATGGAGAAGATCTGGTATATAATTACTTTTTTGAAAAAAAAAAAGAAGAAAAACTTTAATGGTCTGCCATTTATATTTTACAATGGCAGAATTTAATTGAAAGCAAGGATGATAAATCAGTGTCCAACAGAATTGGCTGAAATTAGCAAGGACTTTTTGCTTTTAAGAAAATTTGGATGCTGTTGTATTTATATATATATAATAAAAAGACATACAAAAATAAAAATTTATTTTAAATAAAATAAAAAGACGTAACAAAACACATACATATTTTTGAAATATATGTAAAAAAACAAAAAACAAGATGGTTTAAAATCAGGTAAATCTTTACAATTATTTAAAAAATTACTTCCAGTTCTGTATCTTTGAATTTGTCTCCACAAACTTGGCATGAGTCTTGCATTCAACCTTATTTCTCTTCTCACGTGGCTGGTTGCAGCATGTGCATTTGGGTTCACGAAACTGTACTGGTGGTGTATTCTTAAATGTTGGAATTTGTAAGAGGTCAGACTATCCAACAATCTGACACTATAGTGGCGTCAAGCTACACTAATTTTTAATAAAAGATACTAAAGTGTCTGTGTCTCTAAAGGTAACCAGGAAACCTGATTTTGTGACCTTCTCATAGCCATCAGAGTTGGTATTGCACATGACCCATATTTTACTTTTGCCCATAAAATACGCTTTCAATTTCAACAGTACATCTCTTACGACATTTGCGGATGACATAAGGTGCTTAACAAAAAAAAAAAAAAAAAAAAAAAAATCGCAAATAAACATACACCAATCCACAATCCTATGATGAGAAATCATCCTACACTCTTGTATGGTTTTGTAATCGGCACATTTTTCAAGGTTAGGTTTGTACTACTTTTTAATCACACCCCCCCCCCCCCCCCCCGCCTGGATCTTTAAGATCAATAATTGGTCTTATAGCCCACCACCCATGCTGCCCGTCTATGTTTGTGGTTCTTTTTCAGGAACTTCAACTTCCTCTGCTAGCAAGGAAACTTTCTGTATGTCTAGGATGTGACATGGCATTCCATTAACTGCCACTTTATTTTTGGAGAGTACTTCAGTTACAATACTTCTTCCCCAGCAGGTTGTGCAATGAGAATTGGGTGGTTTCACCAATCGTGATTTTCATATGTGGCTGTTCCACTCTCTCTGTAATAGCCAATGGATGCCGCCATTTGTATGTAAAAATAGATTGATGTGGCACTGGCTTTTCATCTTGGCCAGTCTTCAGCGCCATATTATACAAAAATACAGCTTCTTAGAGCAAAATTTGGCTTCTCGATGCCACAGCATTTATAGTGCGATGGTGCCGCTCTATAATCCCATTACAACTTGGGTGGTATGCAGCACTAAACTATAGCCTAATATTCTTCTTTGTAAATAAATCTCTAAAAACTTCCAAGCGGAAAGACATACCGTTATCCACCAACACTATCTTCTACTGGCCCCCTTTCCATAAAAACCTCCTTGACAACACCTCTTCTGCCATTTCATTTTTGATTTTTCACCATATCGCTACTCTCCCAGGCTCACAGTCAATCAAAGTTAAATTATGGCTCATGTTGATAATGCGTGGTATCAATAGTCAGTTGTCACCAATTTTTTTTTCAGCGTGCAATTCCCCCATTTTGTATCTAGGCAGCGCAGGGTCAATTGATCGGCATTCCCTACATTGTTCCACCACCTCTTGCATTGTGATGTGTGAATTCACTTTTCTTGCTAGGTAATAAAGCCCATTCCTTTCCAAAATAATGCATCTTATGCAGGTCTTTTAGATGCACAACAATACTGGAGTCATGTCTTTATCTTTCCTTAGCCAGGCTTTCTTTACTCTGGTCAGCCCGACTGCTTTATTTTTCTGTGATGGTGACAGTTACCTTCAGTCCAAATTCTTGGATCAAGTCTCCAAATCGATGCTTAATAAGCATTTCCCTTGCTCCTTTTGTCTTAATCCACTTATCACCAGATTGATGCTCTTCATCATAGCATCGAGTTCTGCAACATTGACATGGGTGCTATCATCCTTTTTTCGTAGCCAAGTAGCATCTTCAACAGCCACTTCTTGCATCACTCCATATTACCATTTGATGGTTCCTTTTTATATGCCATTCTCCTTTTACATAGTCCATTTTTTTTACTTCTGCAATGACTTATTGTTTCATGAGCAGCACTTCTTGATCAATTGCATCATCCCAACTGTATGTACTCACCTGCCTTTTAATAAAACTACACGCAGTTCACAACCATCCAACTATAGGGTAATGGCCAACCAACTTTCCACATACAGAGAAAAGCTCTCTCTTGATCAGGCCATCCTTGGCTTCGGGAATCTCGTTTTCTTGTCCAAACATCTACTTTCCAGCCTTATTGCGCTGTAGTCTTAAACATTAATGCGGATAAGACAAAGTTTGACTTTCAATGTGAAAGGAGAGACCAGGGCTCTGGTTAGAACAACACTGAAAAGAAATCGCTGAGTTTATGTATCTGGGTAGCAACATAGTTTCCACAGAGAGAGATATCGAAATTCACATCTCAAAAGCATGGGCCGCATTGGATGGGCTGCATTCAGTATGGACTTCGGGACTAACTAACAAACTGAAAAGGCAGTTCTTCAGGGCAGTGGTAGAGTTTGTCCTTGTTTACAGTGCTACAACCTGGACACTCACCAAAAGATTGGAAAGAAAACTAGATAGCACATACACCTGTATGCTACGAACAGTATTAAATATATCTTGGCAAAATCATCCCATGAAGCAGCAACTTTATGGCAACCTACCTGCCATATCTAATACCATCAGAGAAAGACGCCTACGATTTGATGGTCACTGTCTGAGGAGCAAGCATGAATTGGTGAGTGGTGTATTGCTATGAACTCCACAACATGGACACGCAAGCAAAGGATGACCTAGATCCACGTACATCCAGCAACGATGCCAACTGTGAACCTGAAGATCTGAGGCAGCTGATGGAAGACAAGGAACTCTGGAGAGGAAGAGTCACATTGGTCCGGGCAAAGAGCCCATCCTGATGATGATGATGCGCTGTAGTCTTAATCCCAAAACCGTTTCGTTTCCAATGACTCGGATGGTTTTGCTGTCAATCTATGTTTTGACATGATCTCTCATCTTCTGCGCAATCACCTCAGTTTCATCCACTAGTACATCATCAATGTAAGAGCAGGTACCTCTCTTCATCACATCATCTTTGACTAACACAGTCTTAAGAACTGCCATCATGGTTTTCAATGCGGAATTCAGTCCAAATCCTAATCTGGTAAAACAATAAACTTGATCTTTATACTCTATATACCAATTGATATTGCGATAGCTTTTTATCTACATGAATTTTGAGGTAGGTCGATTTTAGGTCCACAATTTTAGTTGCCTGTTCCATTCTCCAGTTCCTTATGAGTTTTTCACACATGTTAATTCCATCTTCTGTGTGACAAGCTACATATTTGTTTAACTTCCGGAAATCCAACACCGGCCTAACTTTCTCCTTAATAGGTTGGACCACACCCATGAGTGGCAAAATTTCTTCACCCTTCCCTAACCACGGTATCAATATTCCTTTATCTATACACCTCTCAACTTCCTTCTCAAACTGCAACTTTATATCTCTGGTTAGTGTGCTTTTGGAGCAGGTAATCCAATTTGTCAACACAGGTGGTGCTGAGGTCCATCGTCATTCTACCGTCCATTTATTACCATCAAAATAGGCGCAAAAGTCCTCATCCTCAAGCAGACATAACCTGGGTTTTGACGGTTGAATGGTATTGTTCCTTGTTGCACTTCTTGTCATTCTTGGTGCACTCTGATTGCCAAACTTCACCTTGCCTTTAGCAATGGTAGCTCCTCCCAATCGGTCTATCACATCGAGGCCCACACGTCAATTCCTGCAATAAGTTTATTCAGGACAATCACTTTTAGTTGCAGTGGCATATTCCTCATCATTATCTCAGCATCGGCTTCTTCACAACATTTCACTTCTCTACCATCCACTGCTTTAATGTTGCTGGTGCTACTCCAAGAGTTGGCGATATTTGTAGTAACAAGCATTGTTGTACATCTGGTATCGACAAGAATTCTAGTCCTCTTCTCGTTAATAGTGACCACTATCTTTGGCAACAAACTCTCACACACCAGTATAAAAGGGGTGGGGGGTGATGACTGGTGCAAGTGAAGAGCAATTCCTGCTAATATTTCCCACAACAAAAACAGATAATATCTAGTCATGACTCTCTACAGTCTTTCATCAGGTGGGGTCTTTGACATCTGAAGCATTTACCGATAAATCTATGATTTTGTTTTATTAATGTTTGTTCCTCTCTGCTTTGATTGTTTGCTGTAGAGCTTGCGGCTGCCCCCAGTTCACCGGGCTGTTTTGCCAGCACTCTAGCATGCCTCAAAATCTCCACCTCCATGGTTTCAATTTCAGTATTGTTGCAGCTCCATAGAGATGTGGTCAGGGAAACCACTGAGGAGAGCCAGTTTAACAGTCTACTCAAGGTTGCCTCCCACATATCCAGCCAATCCCGTTCGCCTTATTTCTGCCGCATATACATTCAGTCCAACTAACTCTTCTGGACTTATCATATGCCTCAAACGCACTCTCTGAAAATATGGTTTTTAATCGGTTCTCAATACTTTTAACAATGGTCTGATCTGTCTCTCCATTTCTAGATCGCTAATACATTCCCTTTCAAATACATTGAGATCAACGTGGTTATGTCTTCAATCTTTTGCAGCTTTGCTACCAACTTCAGCTTGTTAAGCTACGCGACCACTTTGCCTTCGCCACTAAACAGCCTTAGGATGTTACTGCTTAACCTTACTTGTTTGTCCATTTTCCTCACTGTGCCAAAATAGCTTGCAGTTAAATATGTTGGTATCATTAGAAAGAAAGAATTTCCAACCGTTATGTTCTCCTTCTCACAATTCTTGGTATCAAACCTAAGCGCACATCTGTCAGAAACTTACTTCTGTGAAAGAAACATGCCCACCCCCTCTCTCTCTGACACACAGGCTTTTTATTTGAAAAAACAATTACATCTCATTTGCATATTTCCCCCAAATTTCATTACCGCACATGACCATCAGTCCATAAATAGCAGGAGTGGACATTTTTTTTTTTTTATTCCTTTCCTGAAATGGACGGCATGTTGTACAAGGTCAGGTTTGTACTACTTTTTAATCACAATATTGTATATGATTTGTTAAGCACAAATTATGTCCTTTCTCAATCCTGATTATGCAAGGGAAAATTGTGCAATTCATACCTTTTCACAAAACTATTAGTGTAATTGAACTACAGATCTAAAAGGATTTTAATTCTAAAGTTCATGATGGTATCTTAGGCTAATATATGGATTTTGCTTTTCTTTTTTTGCTGTACTGAAGCAAGTATAACTAGTTTTAATTGATTTTTTAGTGTTACTGAAAGTCAGGAGATGATATAGAATTTCCAAGGAAGTAAAAGAAGCAAGTTTTCAATGGCATCAACAAAATAAGACAAACTCAGGCACAAAATTTGTTTTGTACTTTGGTTTATACTAACAGATTATCTAGAATCGTTTTTATTTAAAAGAATGTTTAAAGACTAAGATAAAAAGAAAAAATGCAATGATGGTAAAAAAAGATATGAGAATATTAATAGCAATAAGGATAATAAAGGAGTTGTAAATATGGTGATAAGGTAATAATGGAGGTTGAAGGAAATGATGATGATGATAAAGTTATGGGAAATGTTAATAAAACTTGATGTTGAGAGGAATCTTTCTAGATTAAACATTCATGTTTAAGCATTTGTTTTTTCTACAAACTTATAATAAAATTTGAATTAATCAAACAAAGAAACAATAAAAAGGAAATACTTAAATGACCACCAAATTGATTGGAAAAATTATTTTTAGCTGGATATTAATTTGAAATTTAATAAATCAAATTAATATATGCAGTCAGAAAACATTGATCTATAGCAGTTCTCTAAACAGCTTTAGCTGCACATTCTTTCCAAGGGATCAATTTATTGACCCGTTTTTTAAACTGGTGGGAATCATGTAGAGGCATCACCACATTGGTCGGTCTGTCATGCTTGAGTTTGAAATACAATTTTTATATATACTATACATCATTAAAGAGGCTTTTTCTGTCTATCTGATTCAGTTTAAAATTGGATTTGCACCACTAAATAGATTGAATGCACATCATATCTTGTTATTGCATTTGTATTGAAAAAAGTTTTTGTAAAATATTTGCACTGTTTTAATTGTTATTACAATATTACACATTATAAGCATTTTTTTGTTAAATACTATGATTCATTCATCAGTTTTTAGAAGGTCAATTCAAACAGCAAATCAGCAGACCCTATTAGTAAAAGTAATTGTACTTAAATATCAACACCTAAACAAGAGTTGACAATCTAATAACTTAATATGCTCTGCCTGGTCAACACAGGGGTTGCATATACTAACTTTTACCTGGATCTTATTAGAGTTAGGTATACAGTGAAAATTTGTAATATGTGCTATAATTAATTATTATTAAAATTTTGAGTCATGTAGATGTTCTCATATGGAAACATTGAAGAAAATATTGCATGTTGAATGAATTCATATTTTTTAAATAAAAAAAAATAAAAAAATGATTGCAAATGAATATGGATTGAATACTTAAAAAATTGTTCCAAAATATTTCTAGTTAAATTAGGGTGACATTAAAGAGCTAATCAGATGACATCAAAAAAAAAATTGCCCAAATGTCTCACATATAGTGGTTAAGAATTTTTAAGAGTACGAATACTTAAAACTACATTTGCCACTCAATGTGTGTCACTGACAGAAATTTAATATTAAAATGTTTAATCATGATTAAAAAATAATTGTCTTGAATTTTCTACTGCATATTTTTTAAAGAAACCAAACATATTTGCTTGCATTTTTTCATACTGATAAACAAGCCATGTCTTTATTTTTGTTGTGTGTATCAATACTGAATTAACAAATGCCTTTAATTTCAGAAATTTCATCAACTCAAATTTATTTACTCTTAACTCCAGTTTAGAAAAAAAAGGTTTTTCTTATGCAAACATTGTGCAAACCTTTAAGTATTTTTTAAAAGTGAAATTTTGTATTGATTTTCTAAATTTTGTCCACACAAGAACATAATTTGAGTAGTGGATATGAAAGACTTACATACAAGAGACACTATAACATATTGCAGAAAGGGTCGACATTAAATTTGTTTTGATGGATAATTACAAGAATTAGTGAAAGTGTTAAACAATAAAGCTTTGTTACTGAAAATACTTTGTATTTCTCAGTGAGCATAGATTACATTCTCAAAATCAAAAAGGCCATTGCAGCTAACACAATGAAATATCCAAGGTCAACAACTTTGTGTTGGATGGAAAGTGCGAAACATTAAACAAGGTTTTTAGATAAAACACAATGAGGACTTGTTGTTCAGAGTGTAACCCCTTACTACGAACATTTGAAAGGTAAAATAGCCTTAGAAAATCACTAAAAATTTAAAAAAAAAAATGCTTATTCACTGACCAAGATAATAGATAAAAAAACCAACACTCCAATTTTGTCCTACCTTGAAGAAGACAATAAAGATAAACTTGATGATCGAGTAATATATATCAATATCTTCACATTGAGTTTGAATGATTATTTCACCAAATGCAAAGAGTAGCTATTCAATGCTATTCTGCAATTTAATATGGACAGTTCTAAATCCAATTCAATAATATTAACAAATTGCATATGGTCAGGTTTTATATAGCTTTAATAGAGTAGTGAAAAAAAGAATAAAAAAAAAATATATATATAGTAAAAGAAATAAAAGATGCAAAATCACAAAAGTCTTTGATGCCAATCAATAAAGAATGGAAGAAAAAGAAACCTAAAGATGATTAATTATAATATATAAAAACTTTTCTAAATGTGGAATTTGTTTTACTTTTTTACTAATAAAACTTCTAATATATATATATCTATATATATGTGAACATTTTTCACTGCTGTTTGACTAGTTATAATACATACAATATAATAATATATTGTTTTTACATAAACATTAACATGTCACAACGCTTTCATGAGCATGTTTCGGCCACCTAGTTATTAGTAACTAGAGGCCCCTTCAGGCGATACAGCTTATACGAAAGTCTGTAATGAAAATATTTCAGGTATTCAGCGTCATAAGAAATTATTATCAGGAGGTCCTATCACATGTTATTAAAAATAAAAGTAAAAAATAAAAAGGGAAATGGTTTTTTAACATAAAGGAAGAAGAAAATAAGGGATGTGGTTTAAGGTTTGTATTGAAACATAGAAATTAGATAATAAAAAATAAAAATATAAACCTATCAATGAAGATATATGTATGTGTGTGTGACAGCCACTAATAACAGAAATGACCCAGACATTTACATTCTGCTGCTAATGTGTCAACTTGTAAAAAATAGGTCAGGTTTACAATTTACAAGATCCTTATGGACTATCCTTTTAGGGTATATTTTTTCTTTTCTTCCTTGTCTTATCTTTTTATAAGTCTGTAGTGATAATCAGAGGGGTGCAATAGTGAGGGATGTTGGAGATGATAGCGTCAGTAGTTTATTTTGACCATGGAAAATTTGAATTAATTCACATTTATTTTTGTCACCAATTGAGATTAATGTTCTAGTCCTTTTTTTACAAGGATATTCTGAACCCATTTTTATAAATTCACACATTAAACAGAAGATTGTAAATGTCTGGGTCAATTCTGTTATTAGCGGCTGTGTCACACACATACATACATCCTCCTTGATAGGTTTATATTTTTTTTATCTAATTTTTATTTTTATCTTTGTTTTCTTAACCACCTCGTCTTTTTCCCCTCTTTTTCCTTCATTTCTATATTTCAACGCAAACCTTCATCCACAGCCCTTTTTGTCTTCTTCCTATCTATTAAAAATCTATTTCCCTTTTTAATTTTAATTCAATTTTATTTTATTTTTTATTTCTATTTTTAATAACATGTGATAGGACCTCCTGATAATTTCTTATGACGCTGAACATCCGAAATATTTTCATTACAGACTTAAATTTCATATAAGCTGTATCGACTGAAGAGGTCTCTAGTTACTAGTAACTAGTTTGCCGAAACATGCTCATAAATGTGTAGCAACATAATATTGCTTATGTACAAACAAATAAAAAGTATATCTTGCCCTACTTCAGGATAAAGCAATCTTGTATTAACCTCGTTAAAACTTCATTGGTTGTTTTACATCTGGAAAATATTAACATGGAATTAATAATATATTGTGTACATCAAATAAAATGTAAAATGAAAGTTATCAATGTGTAAATCTGAAAAATGGGATTTGAGTTTCTTATAAATATCAAAGCATAGAAATTCCTCATGAAATGTATATACAACCATCTATCTTCTTTTCTCAGGTACAATTACAAAAGACAGAACGCTTCAATATTCATGAAAATTGGAAAAAACAACTTAAGAAAGGAAAAATTAGTTGTTTATGAGAGAAAAAGTATAAAATGTTGTAAACAGAATGAGTTAATATTTGTTTTGATATAAAAAAAAAAAAAATTGAATACCAAGAAATTTGACAACTTACATTTGACAGTAGGAAAAAACAAAACAAAAAGAAAAAAAAACAGCTTTGTCTTTTAAACAAGAGCAAAGCAAATTCTGTGCACATTTAAAAAGTCGTTGGAAAATTTTTATAATAGATATACAACAGTAACTTTTTTTATGACAACATGCACAATAATGATGGTAAATAATCATTTTTTTTATATAGTGACCATAAAATGCATTTATTAATCATATAAAAAACATTGGAGTTAATACAGTTATAAATAAGCAAACATTGTTAATGACTATACTTGTCCATCCATAAAATTAATATAAAGCTAACATACAAAATCTGAACCAAGCTTTTCATAGAATAATCAGATAAATATATGAATTTTTTATGGCAAAACATTTTTAAATTTGCTTTAGATGTAATTAAAGAAGGACTTTTATTTGCAGCAAAAACCTACATGTATAAAAAAAATGAATTCATTTTTGCTTTTTTTGTGGAACTTTTATATTGTACCTGCATAGTTGATGGAAATAAATATAAATGCTTTATAAATACAACAATTCTTACTTCTTCTAATGAATACAAGGTAATCACAATTCTTATTTCTTCTAATCTTAGTTAAATGTAACAGAGAACTAAGTGTAAAATATGAAAGTTATCAACAGAGATCTTGAAAATAGCAAAAAACACAAATCTATATTCACTGGAACACAAATAGAAAAAAAAATTATCAGAAAATATTACATAAATAATAACGCACAATGATATAAACATTTTTTAGATGAGAATTGATAATTTATATTATTCAAGCTACTTTTCTTACCTTGGGTACTAGATTCACAATATTTTGGCCAATGTTACTACTGACCTTCTTCAGATACATCTTGTCATATTTGAGAACGTAATTGTTAAACTTTGGAATCTTTATTTAAACTCAGGATCTATACAACATTTTCAACTGAACTATTTAGTTAAACTACATGGGTAGATTGTTCTAATTTTGTTAGCCATTAAATATAAGGGATGTTCCAAAAGTAAGGCCTTTTATTTTTTTTATTTTACCTGATTGGATCAGAGGGGATTGCAATTTGCATTGTTATTATGACTGAATTTATGTATTAATGACATGAAAGTTTCATCTCTCTGCTGCAGATATTGATGGTGTAAGACTTTAAGAAAGCAACCCATAATGGATGTACGAAAGAAGTAGATATGCATAATTGAATTCCTCCATGCAGAAAAATTGAACTGATCAACATTCACTGGCGCCTGTGGAACATTTACGAAGCCGATGCAGTTGATGCCTGTACAGAAGACGAGTTTATCGATTTCAGAGTAGCAATAGAGACGTGAGTGACAAGGCACACTCTAGACTTTCACAAGCGAGGGCATAAGAGAGGCCGGCAAAAGTGTATTGAGATTGATGGTGGCTATATAGAAAAATAAATTCTGGAGCAAAAAAAGTTGCTAGTACAACTCCCATATTTGTAGTTTTTTGAGTTAAAAATATGCCTTATATTTGGAATGATATTTGTATAAGACATTCTAGCCTTACTTTTAATAGTTGACACAATGAATACAGTCTACCCCTATGGATTAAATAACATTAGAAAACCATAAAATATGAAAGTATTGTAAAGTCAAGTATGGGTGGCTACATATAAAAAGAACAGGGAAACCATCTTTGCTAGTGGGGAAAAGTAAAAATTATAGCTAGAAAAACTAAGGAGAGTAAGACATCCTCAAGAAACAGCACATAACATGTTGGATAAGACTAAATTGAGTACAGAATTAAATACAATATGGGAACTAATAATTATAAATAGTAAATACATACACTAATTATCTATATGAATGCATGGTGTTATAGGTGTAAAGTATTGGTTAACATTCAGTCATAAAGTTTTGGAGATGAATGGGTGAAGCGATAACTAAGAATAAAAAAAGGATTAAAACTTCTGCCTGATCACGGCTGATGGCAGGAGAACAATCACCTAATGCGTTAACGGATTCAATTTAAAATGAAGATTTCAAAGTTCATTTATTAGGTTCCCAAGTTCAAAAAGATGCAAAACTGAAAAAGATCAGTTATATCAGGCAAAAAATTGTCAATAAAACCAACAAGATAAGAATAATAATCTGAATAATCAAAACAGCTTTGCAATATTTCATAGGCATGTAAAATGTGTATCCAACAATGATCAATTTCAATCAATTAAGTTTTTGATTTTGTATCTTAATGTGTCAACCCACACATATAAAGAAAACATTTTGAAAACAATTTAAAAAAATATTTTTCTTGGGTTGAATGCCACTGTAAATCCTAAAATTCGTGAGAACAAATAGTCAATGTAGATTTATAGAGCATGCGATTCAATTTCACAGGAATTAATAAATGCTCAATGTAGAAATATTCTCAGGTAGGGAAAAATGTCTTCACCCAATCAATGTATCTCTTTGCTAAATGCTGGTGAAAACTATCCTTGGATTTGAGTTGTGCCTCAACAAAGTCAATCTCATTCTGAACAAGTTCTTTCAAAGGCATAATGCTATTGGGATCTAAGTGAAATTTTTTAAGGTAGCCATTACCAGGTTTATTTGATGAACCATCTTCATATGCCAGAGACTCTTTCTTATATTCTTTGACATGCGATATTGAATGAAAAACAAATCTCCTGAAAAACAAAACAGAAAAAAAAAACATTGGTTAAAATGTAAAAATGTAAACAAGGAAATTTTATTCCTCAGAGTAATTTCCCCGCAAGTGCTTAGAGTTTATAGAAATATTTTATCATTGAAAATATATTGTCAAGAAATATTTCATAGACTAAAAGTAACACATAAATAGATTGATTTTCTAATAGAGTAGCAATAGGTTTTGAATAAATTACTTAATCAGATAAACGCACAGAAAATTTTTTAAATAAATTCAATTTATTCAAGAATTTTCAGATAAAAGAATGAATTTATATGGGCATTTTTTGAGAGAATGATTTGATGAAATATTTAACATGATCGGTAGTGAACCTGGGGAGAGTTATTTGGGTTGTTTCTTGGGCTCTGTTATGTCCTGACATGACAACCAGCTCCCTGAGTACACAATGTACAAGAGACACATCCCTTTAGACTAGGTGTTTGATACAGACGTTTGTTGCTGTTTACATCAAGGATGGATCACTAGGGTTGATTTGACATTGGCTATATCTGCTGGTGGGTCTTTTCTCAGAGTCTTCTTGACATCATTACAAACAGTATATTATCGGCATTGTTAATGGCAGGGACTGATGGGATGGAATTGAATGCTTGTATAAAATAAGCGACGAGACATCTTTTTTTTTTAATAAAAATACAATTATTTTATGTTAACAATTAAGGAGCATTTTAACTCCAGTGATTGTCAACCCACACTAGTGGTTGACGTGATTGGATCCAAAACTTCCATGAGACATGTAACCCATCTTATTCGCTGTCCCTACTTTAACTGTCTTTACTACAAGACAATACTTCTCCCTTAGAAACCATGATTATCTATATCACATAATCAAACCTAAACTATTTTCTCTCATAGCAGTTGAATTTGGGATCAAATCTTGTAATTACCTAAGTAATTCATTTGGCAAATCATTGTACATTTCAGTTTAAAACCAGATTTTATCCTAATAATAATAATAATAATAGTAGCAAAAAACAGTTATTTAAAATCTTAAAATAAAAATGCTTTCTTTTTTACATTTTATAATATAAATTTTTTTGTTACATTTTATTGAAATAAGATACAAAAAGAAAAGAAATTTGCTAAAGATAGAAAAATCTCCATAAAAAGTGGATATTAAAAAGAAATATTTATTATTGTCCTTACTGTGGTGTATATGCGAAAGGGGAAAAAGAAAAGGGTCGTGAACATCTTCTCTTGAAAAGTATTTCATGTTGCTGACGTTCAGATTGTGCGGTGTGACATTGGTGGCGAGAGGCCAGGTGTGGTCGATTGGAAAAGAAGAGGGCAGAAATGAGCTGTTGTTGAGCGAGTGACTCACTCCTTCCTGAACTCCAGAACCGAATCCTGATCGTAACCTTAGACTTACCTGTGATACCAAAGAGTTTCATGATCAGGATAACACTCAATTAGTTTTGATATAAGAGCAAGTTCTGATATAAGATGATTTTCAATTAGATGTTGACTGCAGCCATTACTGTGCAGAGACAGGTTAACCGAATCAGAAGACGAGTCTGTTTCCAACATTGTAGTGCAAGGACATCTCAGTTTTTGGCATATAGACATTTCTTGCAGAAGATACTGACGATACTGAAAACAACTGTGATAGGAAATGTGCTGCTGGATCCAGGAGAAATAAGAAAAGGATTCGTGGTCACCCTACTGCTGCTATATTTAGAGGGGGAAGCCCTCACAATTTACCAGCAGATGCGCGATGAAGATAAGGGAGACCTTGCCTCAGTGGGGCAAAGACTGAAATTGGCTTTCGCCGAGAGTCCATTTGAAGTACTCGGCAAGCTTGCAAGTTTGAGGTGCACTGGCGAGTCTGTTGACGTCTTTGCTGCAGAGATCAGGAGACTGGCAGAATTGGCTGGTTACATAGGGAGGAGCCTGGAGATGACAGTAAAGCTATACCTAGTGAACGGCTTCCCAGAAGAAATCTCCGCGAACATGCAGAGAATCACAGAGATCAATACTATGGAAGTGGATGATCTCTTGGTCCACGCCAGTGTCCTAGTCAAGAATGTCAAAGGTTCAATCCTGGCTGCAGCTGTGAGTGGAAATATGTGCACAAGGCCCCACTTAAATGACAAGAGACAGGCAGCGAGGCGACAGGAGGGGAGGCCTGCCATCAAGTGCTTCCGGTGCCAGGGTTCTCACCTGCTCAAGGACTGCAAAGAGCCGAGACCAGGGGTGGGGGTGGGGGGGTCACCTGCTACCGATGTGGATGACATGGGGCACATTAGCCGCTATTGCGTCGCTCTGCAGGACCAGGAAAACAAGTGAAGGGGAGCCATTGCGCCAGTGGTTCCCCCTTCTATGTGGAAATGGCGTACAACAAAACATTGCCTCAGTTACTGGTAGTAGTCAATGGGAAGAGAGCCATGGCCCTTGTTGACACAGGCTGCACCACGACGTTGGTAGCGAAGAATGTTACTAGGTCATGGAGCAGAGCCAGGAGTATTAAGACCGTGGATGGCAGGGAGGTTAAATGCCTAGGAGAGACAACAACAGAAGTACTGGTGCAAGGTGTGCACATTGGACTGCGAGCCCTGGTGTTGGATCGTCTGGTCGATGATGTTGATGTGGTTTTAGGTGTAAGTGCTGGAGGGGCGCTACGTTGAGAGGGGGCCAAGTAACTTTCGAACGCTTCGGCGCAGTAGGGATGACTGGAGTGGAAGGTGATAGAAACATCAGAACGCAAAAACCAGAGGCTTGCTGCATCGAGGACGAGGATTTCCTGGTGAGGTTTGATGGCGAGAGGTGGACGGTGGAATGGAAATGGATCTCCGGAACTACGAAACAAAGTAAGCTGCTATGAGAAAACACTGCGAGGAGAAATAAGAAAAGGATTCGAGGAAGAAGTGGAGAGGTGGATAGAAGAGGGAATTCTGAAACCGTGGACAGGGGAAGAAAAAGGAGTGCTACCATTACTGGCGGTTGTCAACCCACCAAGAACAAAGTTAGACCGGTACTGGATTTCAGAGAATTAAACAAACACATAGCCTGCCACACTGGCACTGTGAAACCCCAGGCAAAAAATTAAATAAGAAGATGAATAAGTTGAAAACTTACTATTCCCTCCAAGACCAAGCACAGCTAAGAGCTAAGATGGCAGAACATCAGGCTGAGATAAAAGCCTTAGCTGCACAAATAAAAAACAAAACCAAAAACTTTGAAGCAAAAAAGGATAAATAAACTTTTTGCAACAAACCCAAGAATTGTCTACAGGAGCCTCGTTAAAGACGAAATAGAGGTGAGCTCCCCACCAACACAAGAAGAAATTGAAAACTTCTGGAGGACACTAAAGTACATAAAGAAAATAATTGGATAAATACCATCAAAGAAGATAACAAGGAGAAAGAAAAGATGCCAGCTCTAAAAATTACCAAGGAAGCTGTCTGCAAGAAGGTAGCTCAATGCAGTAATTTCAAGATCCCAGGAATAGACCAAATACCAAATTTCTGGCTGAAAAAACTGAGCGCACTTCATCATCACTATGCCAACGCATTCAATATCATCATTAGTGGAGATGAAGAGCCACCTGAGTGGCTTACTGTAGTCAATACATCACTTATTCCCAAAAATGAAGACACCCACATGGCTAGCAAATATAGATCAATATGCTGCCTCACAACAACCTACAAGCTCCTAACAGGGATAATTGCTGATGCAACATACGACCATCTTATTGCTGGTGATTACCTTGAAAGTGAGCAGAGGGGGTGTACGAGGAAAAAGCTAGGCACAAAAGACCAACTCCTTGTAAACAGAACCATATTAGAAGACTGCAGAAGAAGACAAAGAAATCTGTCAATGGCCTGGATTGATTACAAAAAGGCCTTTTACAGTATACCTCATTCCTGGATACTTTGATGTTTGGAGCTGTACAATGTGCACACTGATATTACTTCATTCCTTCAAAAACAAATTGCCAGATGGTACACATCAATTACGCTACAGCATACGGAAGGAAGGATACAGACCCCAAACATAAAGATCAAGCGAGGAATATTCCAGGGAGACAGCCTTTCACCGCTCCTTTTCTGCCTCACAATGGATCCACTAAGTAAGCTAATGCTGGATACAATCTCAGCATGGGGAGAAAGAAGGAAGAAAATAAAAGAGTAAACCATTATGGACGATTTGAAACTCTATGCAGAATCCGAGAAACAACTTGTCTCTCTGATCGACATTGTTAAAAATTATACAGAGAACATCTGCATGGAGTTTAGATTCGACAGATGTGCTAAGTGCACCATAAAGAAAGGAAGAAAGACATCATCAGAACATCTTAATCTTGACAATGGCTCTATTGAAGACCTTGAAGAAGATGCTGTCTATAAATACTTGGGTGTAGAGGAGAATGAGACACTTGAACATGGAAAGATGAGAGAAAAGATGTATGGAGAATACTTCAAGCGACTTAAAAAAAATTCTCTCATCAGAACTATCACCGAAAAACAAAATTACTGCCATTAATCATTTGGCAGTACACGTTGTCTCTTATGGAGTTGGCATAATCAATTGGTCACAAAACTGCATCAATAACCTTGACATAAAAATTTGGAAAATGCTGGCCCTTCATAAAGTCATTTACAAACATCAGTGCAAGGACAAGCTGTACTTACCATGGAAAGGTGGTTTAGGCCTCATTGAAATTAACCACGCATACCGAGCTTCAATGGTAAGCATAGGCCAATATATCAAATGTTCTGACCCAAAAATAAAAATGGTGAATGAACATCACATCAAATGTTTGCCTCAACAGACGTCAACTACAAAGCTTGGTGAAAATTTCAGTGGTAGCACACTGGATAACACAATAGAAGAATTTGACAACCCAGCAACCCTAATCGCCCGAAAGAAGAGAAAGGAGTATACAAAAAGGGAACTAAAGACAAGACTAGAAGGATGGCAACAACATAAGAGAGCAGCAGGTTCATGGAAGAACTGAACCAAAACTACATTGACAAGGGGGCTTCACTACAATGGCTTAAAAGTGACAAATTTCCATTTGATGAAGAACGATTAATTATAGCCGCACAAGACCAAGGCTTACTCAAAAATGGATTTAAAAAAATGGCTGGTCTACAAAAAACAGACCAATGCAGATTCTGTCACTCAGCTGTTGAAAGCCCAAGCCACCTAATGTCTGGATGCAAGATCCTTCTAGCCGATGGTCATTACACTGCCTGCCACAACAAAGTATGTAGATACTTACACTGGAAGATCTGTGGAGAGATGCAACTAGATAGGTCGTCGAACATCTGGGAACATGAACCACCACCGATAACATCAAATGGAAAAGTGACAGTGTTCTACGACAAAGACATACAGGCAGGCAGATACATAAAAGACAAGGCCATCAAGCCAGATATAGTAATATGGAACAAACCCGAAAAAACTGCACTCATTATCGATGTCACAGTTCCAAACGACTTTGGCCTTAATAGAGCAGAACGGGAAAAGATAACAAAATATCAGGACCTAAAAAATGATCTAAAAACAACATGGTCTCTGAAAGAAATAAACATTATACCAGTTGTGATAGGAGTGACTGGCTTAATAAAAAAGAACCTTCATAAATACTTAGAAGCAATCCATGGAAAACCAAATTGAAATCAAATCCGATTCGGCAACGGTAGTTTCATGGATCAGGTCGGCAGTGACTGGCGATAAGAAAGTTAGGACCAGAGGTGCTGCAGAAATGCTGATCAAGCGCAGGCTTGGAGCATTTGCAGATTTGATAGCCGAATTCCAGTTGAGGGTATCTGTAGTGCTGGTCCCACCGGAAAAGAACAAGGCGGATTCGATAACACGGATAAAGAAGGCCTGGCTGCAAGAGAGAAAGGAGGTTTCCTCAGTATGCTGTGCAGGAGAGGAAGTTAAAGTTACACGAAATGCACCACTTTGGTCAAGAACAGACATTATTCCTGGCAAGAGAGGTTTACCCGGAAACCACCGAGGAGGAGGTCAGGGAGGTAGTGGAGCACTGTCAGGAGTGCCAATCGACAGACCCCGGACCGTCCAGACACGAAACAGGAGAGTTACACATTGCAGAGGACTGGAAGCGATTGGCCATTGATGTGACTCATTATCGCCATAAGCTGTATCTGTCGATGGTCGACTGTGGACCGGGGAAGTTTGCCATATGAAGAGAGATCAGGGCAGAAGCTGCATGGGCGATCGGAGGGATCATCAAAGAAATATTTTTGGAAAGAGAGCCGGTTGAGGAACTATTAATGGACAATGGCCCCGCTTTCCGATCAGAAGCCTTTAAAGAGGTGTGTGATAAGTGGGGAGTAAGGCAATTTTTAATGGACAGGAATCATCGCACCATCAGAGCTGCTGCGGAAAAAAGCAACATTTCACCTATGGAGGCGGTGTTTTGGTACATCTCACCGAAAATCAGACAAGATGAGACAACTGTGCCTCATAGAGCCATCTTTGCATATAAGTGGCGGCATCCGTGCAACAAAACTGTAGGAATTGAGGGTGAAGAAGCTACCATTAAAGTGGGTGAAGAAGTGTGGGTAAAGCCCCCCCAATGCAAAATGTACCACTCGCTGGGGTAGGACGGGTTATAACGGGAACGCAGTCGAAGAACAATGTGATGGTGAATGGCGTTCCCCAGCATATCCTAGACCTGTGTCGTGTGACCCTGCCGTTGTGCAGTGATGGAAGTGAAAAGGAGGAAGTCGATATCCACCAAGAAGCTAACGATGCACCCCAATTCGACTTAGCCCCACATTACGGTTCTTTACAACTGAACAAGAATGTCTGTAGTGAACCTGAAAACGTCAACACCCAAGAAGTTCTCTCTCAGAGGCCTCAGCGTGAGAGGAGGAGGCCTGCTTGGATGAAGGATTATGAACTGTCTTATTGATCTTGAGGATCGGGGGGGGGGCATGTGGGGTATATGCGAAAGGGGAAAAAGAAAAGGGTCGTGAACATCTTCTCTTGAAAAGTATTTCATGTTGCTGACGTTCAGATTGTGCGGTGTGACATTGGTGGCGAGAGGCCAGGTGTGGTTGATTGGAAAAGAAGAGGGCAGAAATGAGCTGTTGTTGAGAGAGTGACTCACTCCTTCCCGAACCCCAGAACCGAATCCTGATCGTAACCTTAGACTTACCTGTGATACCAAAGAGTTTCATGACCAGGATAACACTCAATTAGTTTTGATATAAGAGCAAGTTCTGATATAAGATGATTTTCAATTAGATGTTGACTGCAGCCATTACTGTGCAGAGACAGGTTAACCGAATCAGAAGACGAGTCTGTTTCCAACATTGTAGTGCAAGGACATCTCAGTTTTTGGCATATAGACATTTCTTGCAGAAGATACTGACGATACTGAAAACAACTGTGATCGGAAATGTGCTGCTGGATCCAGGATTTTGACCAAGATAATTCAGACAGCAAGACCTGAGAAGAAATAAAAAAACAAAACAAAAAGAAACAATTAGATTAGTACATATTGATATATTATGTAGTAAACTACTTACTAATTGATTTATAAATGTTAATTGACTTCGCTTATATTCACTAGTAAATAAATTAGTATAATTTCAGCAGCATTTTTTCTCTTAAGCATTGAACAGCAGGGATAATTACTGTTTGTTTTTCTTGCGATCCGTTTTTTCCATTTGGCATGCCAATGTTCGAACATTCTCTCCTAGTGTAAAATTTGCCATCGACTTCCATGAATAGTCTTCAGGCATCTTCATTTAGTGAAATTTATCGACTTTTTCAATTTCACCAAACACAATTTTTAATTCATCAGTCGCCTTGAAACGACTCATGGAAGTCAAAAACGTTCACAACTATGGAAAATTTATTTTTATACTTGAACAGAACATTCAAACATGGGCCAAATGCAACAACTGGATTGCAAGAGCAATAAACGAAGTAAACAAATGTGCATTTATAATGAAAGATACAGTAGGTCAAAAAGTAACTGTTTTGTAAAATAAATGCCATTTTTTTTATATATACACTTTGGTTGTTCAAATGATGATGCCTTCACTACTCGTATAACTGTCCAGTCCAATCCATGATCTTGTATGACTGTCCAGTCCAATCCATGATCAACGTAAAATAGTTGCGAGCAGCAATGGTGGATATAGATCTGGTTTTGATTCATGTCTCTTAAGTTATTTCTTGCTTCACTGAGGACTTGGACCATCTTCAATCACGTGTGCCTCTCGTTGAAAGAGCTTCTATCAGAGAGAGCGTTCGATGACTATGTTCCAGCTCGGTCTGCAGTCTTTTACCTGAAGCTCAAGTTGATCTTTATAGCATTTTTATCTGGCCCAACAACAAGTAAAAAAAAACAAAAAAACTAACACACACACATATATATATATTTCATATTCATATTTATCTGGCCCAACAACAACTAAGTAAAAAAAAACAAAAACTAACACACACATGTATATATTTCATATAATTGACTATATAAAATTTTTAGTATATATATATATATATATATATATACTAAAAACTTTATATAGTCAATTATATGAAAACGCACATAGAAATGTTGGAAAGTTCAGACACAAAATGTTACATATTTAAAGCCACATAAAAGGTATAATCCATCTAATAACATGCTATTTCATGAACATACGTATATTTATCTTTCACATACATTTAAAAACAGAGATCATCTGATTAGCAAAGATGGCGCGAAGGTAAAAAAAAATTGTTTTCAAATCACTTATATCAACCCATTCACAAAAACAGTATAGTTTTAAATAAATGCATTTCAAAAAGCAACATTCATTTCATTGACATGAAAAATATTTTTAAAATAATTTTACTGTATTAACACACACAACATCTACTGCTTTAAAAAGAATTAAACTAATACAATTTTAAATAATAAATCCAATAAATATAGAAGAGATAAATATTTGTTTTATTTTTTTTAAACATTTAGTTGCCAATGATTTATTTTTGCAGTAGAAGAGTTATTTTTCTTAATAATATTGACCCTGATAGACATGTATGGTTTGTTTTGCTAGTTTTGTTGGGTTTTACAGCAGGTCAACTCTTTGAGTTATTTTATGCCGAGTGTCTATGGGTCCAGGGAGCCTTTGTCTAGTTTTTGTATAAAGGATCCTTTTTAAATTTTTTTTAACATTTGAAAGTATGATGTGGGGATTGTTTTTAGCGAATAAATCCTTAATATTTTTTTCTTTGTAGAAATAACTACTTGTTGTTACAAAATTAGTGCATTCAATTAATATGTGTTTGATTGTGAGTGGTGTTTGACAAGGTATACAGATGGGTTGGCTTTCTTTTTTTTAGGAGATATGAGTGGATTAAGTGAGTATGGCCTATTTTTATTCTTGTTAGTTTGACTTCTTCTTTTCTGTTTAGTTTTGTATTTTGTTCTTTAATTTTTGGCATTATTTTGTGAAGTTTGACGTTTCTACATTTTTGAGATGAGGATTGGTTATTGGATTCATCGAACTACTGTTCTCATCTTGAGTGTGAAAACGTGATAACCACACTCAAGATGTGGTCCAAATAATTTGTTGTTATGATATTCATCCTAAAAAGTTTGCCATTTCTCTGTTGTGTATGTGTTGATATGTCTTATGAGATTTGTGTATGGAATTTTAAAATTTGCAGCAATTGGGAGATTTAAGGCGGTTTTTGTTGCTGAATCTGCTAATTCATTACCTTTGATACCAGAATGGCTTGGTATTCAGCAGAAAATTATTTCCTTTTGATTGTTTAATTCAGTTAATTTGTGGAGTAATTTCGCAATTAGGGTGTTGTCCATCTTTTTATTTTTAATAGCTTTTAAAGTAGATTGGGAGTCTGAAAGGATTATAAATTTGGATTCTTTATTATTGGAAGCTAGATTGAGAGCTAGGATTATAGGCATGTATTTCAGCACTGAAAATGGATGTTTCTTTTGGGAGGTTTGATTCTTTTTTGATTGATTTATTAAGTATTGCTGCACTGGCTGTTGCGTTATTTTGTTTAGATCCATCTGTATAGATGTGTGTGTGGTTTGGATACTTTTCTTTGATTTTATTGAGATCATCATGGTAAGTTATTGGATGAGTATGTTTCTTTTCATGTTTACAGACTTAAATCGATAATAGGGGTTACGATTTTCCAGGGAGGGGTTTTGTGTAGGAAAGTTTCATAGATTTTGATTATGGGTAGATTTGCTTCTTTGGAGACCAGTTTTATTCTGAGTTCAAAAGTTTAGATTGAATTTTCTTTTTGGCTGAAAAGGTGTTTATAATTTTAAGTGCTATCGTGTGCTGGGTTTGTGGAGTTGGCTATTAATTTTGTGTAGTACTTTAAACCAAGATTGGATATGATTGATATATATAAAGCTAACACAGTCTATTTTTGATCTGATTAATGATCTATATAGTTTGAGTAATGTGTTCTTGTCAGCTCCCCAATCTGTATGGCGATGACTCATAGGAGTTGTAGTGTTTTTGAATGGAGTTATTGTAATTGATTATAATAGAGTAGCTTTCACATGGTTCTTCGTAGGTGGTCCATGTATAATCCAAGAAGCTTGACGGATCGCAAATGGTAAGATCAATGGCACTAGTTGATCCATTTGTTGGATTTAAGTATGTACGATATTTTTGATTGAGGAGATATAAGTCATTTTTGTTAATTAGTTGTTCAATTTTATTTCCTTCTGTGTTTGTGACTTTACATCCCCATAACGTACTGTTGCAGTTAAAGTCTCCTAGGAGGACGAACAGTGAAGGTAGTTGTTTTATTAAATTTTCTAGTTCATTTTCATTTATTGGTTCAAGAGGGGAGAAGGTATATTGAACAGACTGTGATTGTTTTGTATAATGTAACCCGAGTTGTGATTGTTGGACAGAGAACTTACTTTGAGGTATGTCATTCCTTACAAGAATTGAGGTGCCTCCATTAGCACGAAGGCCTATGTTATGGAAATAGTTGTATTGTTCATAGTTTGGGGTTTTGAAATTGCTATTGTTTTATAGGAAGGTTTCTTGTAAGTAGACAATGGCTGGGTTGAAGAGTGAAATGAGTATAAGAAGTTCGTTATATAATTATATTTTATTCCACAACAATTCCGTTCGATGATTTGTTGTTTTATTTTTATACATGAGCTTATTTAATTTTCCTTTATTTCCATCTCTTTAAAGGTAGAGGGTTTGTCTTTTATTGGAGTTTGTGTCTTTAGTGAAGTGTTTTGCTGAGTTTTTTCTTTTTTTGTTTGGATCTAGATGTCAATCTGGGTCTTGCTTGGATGTTGCTGTTTTGGTTTCTTATTCAATTTTCCATCTTGATTACTTGTGTTTTTTTTCTTTTTTTTATCCAGAGTGTTTTGAGTTTCAATTTTTTCTAGAATTTGGAATCTATTTTGAGTGTCCATTGTTTGGTTTTCGTTTTTTCTGGAATGTTCTTTATTTGCTGTTTTATCATTGTTTATATTTTTATTAGTTTCTGGTAATTGTTTTGTTGGTTTCTGTGATATTTTTTTTAATGTTTCTGTTGTAGATGGAATCTTACTTTCTTTGTTTGGATTTATTTCTATTGCTTTGTTTTCCAGATTTGAGTATTTTTTTTTTTAGGTTATTCTTAAATTCTGGCCATTCTTTAATGTTTAATGTAATTAGTTTGTTTATCAGTTCCTTATATTGATCATGTATTTCATTATGTTGGTTTAATTGTCTTTTTTGTCTTCTCAGCATGTGTTGTCTTTCAAGTACGTATCAACTATTTTTCTGGCTTCTGGGAAAGTTATGTTTTTTTTGTATTTTACTTCCATTATTTCTTTTTCTTTTTTATATGTATTTTAGAGAAGACTGGGTGATCTTCTTGCAGTTAGTGCATTTCACCTCATTTATGCATTCTTCTTTGGTGTAGTCTGTTGCCACATTTTCCACATATTCTTTTTACTTTACAGACTTCTTTATGATGTCCATATTTTTGGTAGTTGAAACACCTTAACAGAGCTGGAATGTATTATTCTACTTTTACGTTTAAGTAGCTGATCTTGATTTCTTTGGGTATTGTTGGTGCGTTGAAAGTTAATGTGTATTTGTAGTTATTATTTTGTATCTTTTTATGTTAATACAGATGTGGCTGAGCCTTGTTTTTTTTTCAATTTGTTTTTTAATTCTTCCTCTGTTGCTAATAATAGCTGATAGCTTTGAATCACTCCTTTTAAAGTGTTTGGTCTTTGATGGGGAAAGACTTTGCACTTATCCTCATGAAAATTTTCCATTTTAAGTAGAAATCGGGCATCTTTATAGTTAGTTACTTCGACTAGTAGGTTTCCATCTTATTTTCTTAATTGTTTTTGGTTTGCTTTTTGTTGATATCTTTTCTATTAGAAAAGTCTCCAATCTTTTTCATTTCGATTAACTCAATCACTATGAATTTTGGGAAGTCTCTTTCGCCTATAAATGGTATGGGTTTCCTAGTTTGGGATTTTTGTTCCTCATCTGAGATAAAGAGGTCAGAGTCAGAGGAATGGCTTGAGTTGAATTTTGAGGGGGAGAGGGAAGTATGTTTTTTTTTTTTCAGCCATGTATTTTGGGGTTTATTTTACATCAACCAAGCTCTCTACCCATCTCAGAGTCCAAAATTGGGACATAGTAAGTCACCTTGACCGTGTTGGTGTTACGTGGAGGATATACTCTTTTGGTAAGGAGTACTCAAACACCTATTTCATGTTCATTATTTTGTGTTCATTATATTCTTAAAAATACATAAGTTCAGATAGTGTGTTGAGTTCTGATCATTCAAATTGAATCCACCGCCTTCTTACTTGATTTTCCTATTTTTGGTAGTGAGGTAAAAAGATGTTGGAATACCTTTGAGTTTTGTTCTTTGTTGTGGTAGTTGGCATTTTGGATGTAAGTGCTAGGGCTTGGCATGACTGGCCGATTGGTCAGATCGGGCCTCTCTGACCGCCCGTCTAGCCAAAGTAAGAGCTGAAGTGATGTGTTGCGGTGCTTAGACTTCTATGCACCCAGGTCTAGGTTAACTTAATCACCAGGATCACGTCCTAAAGTGTTACGGGTAGCAACCCACGGCTAACTTGTTGCCCCATTGAGAGATTTTCACCCTCTGTAGGGGAGCATTCGGCTTATTCTGATGCCCTACTGAGAGGGCGAATGTACCATTTGAAAAGTATTATTGTTAACAGTAAATTATACAGAAAGCACTACAGAATTTCCAGAGAGTCTTGTTAGTTTTTAAAAATAATTTTTTTTTTCCTTTCTATTAATATAACAACCTTAAAAAAATAATCTACCATGGTTAAAGAAATTATCAAATGATAGACATATCATTACATAAATGTTAATTTCTTTTTACTGAAAATTCAAATACTGGATTGGAATTAAAAGGTTTTCGACTAACATTAATGTTAAAAGAAAAAACACTTTAAAGCAAACTTACAACAAAGGAATAATTTAAGCAATGTTTTATCACCCACATCCGATGATTCCAGGCATAATAATTGCATTGATAACGAGAAGCTGCATTAGTACAAGTTTTTAATTCCTGCAGGAAAATATTATGGAGGGTTTGATTAACAGCAGTGTTCGCATGTTTCTGGCAAATGTGTTGTCCATTGCTGTTGTTTTGCAAATGGGCATCACCAGTTGGTTGGCAGTGATTCTCATTTTGATTATCATTGCCAAGAGTCTCCCTGCCACGAATTGCTTGGAGAACTTGATATTTCAGCAGTAAATGCTTCAGCAGCCATTTTCTGAAATGAAAATAAAATTGAATGGAAATTTTAAATCAGATAATTAAATTGGAATCAAAAGCGAAACTAAGTCTAAATAAAGTTTTGCTGGCAGAAGCACTTTTTTTCTTTTTTTTTTAAATCATGGTTAAAATAATCATTGCAATCATGTGTTTAAATTTAGTTAACAATTGGAAGAAAACCACAGAATGATGAACAGGACTCAAAGTTCCAAGTTATCGCTTTTGCCATGTGTCACTGGTAGAAAGTGGTCACTTTAAAATTCCAAGTTCAATTCTAATCAATGGCAGCAAGAATTTAACAAGAATGTCACAAAATTAGCGATAAAGATTTGTGTTAAAATTTTTTACAATGGTTTCCATGAAATTTGTTAAAAAAATGTCATGGTGGTTCCCATGACATTTTAAACTTAAAAACTATCTAATCAGGCTGAAATTTTGTATAAAAGTAACAAAAAGCATTAAATTAGGAATTTAGGAAAATTGGAAGTTGGAATTCTGTCCAAATTTTTACCATAACTGAACATGTCATGGTTAAAGTAAAACAAGATGCCAGATTTTATTGGTTGCAATATGGGCCAAATAGTGACTCTCTATGATGAATAGATTAAGGTTATCACCAAAAGTGTGACATTTTTTACAACATTGAACTAAATATCCAAAAATTAAATAAATTCTGAGTATGACTATGCCCAATATTTTAACCAAGTTTAGTGATGATTAGTCAAATGATGTGGATGTTAGGCTGTACACAAAAAGTGACAAATTTGACCAAAAGCATAACCCCTGCCTTAGCAGAGATAATAACTTGACCTTTTATATTTAAATGTTATTTTGACTTTCTCATGTTTCATTTTTTACTTACAACAACAATATATAAAAAGGGATGATTATTCCCTTTTATATGAGACTAGCCTAGCGTTGCTCGGGTGTTTGGAGGTGTGTGTTGAGCAAAAAAGTGGTAGTAGGCAGGCAAGCTCGAACCCGTACTGCGAAGGAGGAAAAGAATGTGAAAAACAAAAAAAAAAAATAACATCTTTGCTGTTGCGGCCATCGACAAACAGGAAGTGATGTAGGTTTAAATTAAGGCTAGTCAATCAAAAAGAGAAACAACTTTTGAAAATATTGGTAAAAAAGCGACCCCTCTCTGTAGAAAAGTGCCCAGTTAAGGGTGAAAGAATTAATGTTTTTGGCCAATTTTTCAATATTTATTGTCCGAAGGGTCAAACAAACTTTTAAACGATACCAATCTCGTGAAAATCCGTTGCCTCCATCAAAAGTTTTAGGCAGACATACACACATTTAAACAAACAGGTGAGATTTATATTATAGACTAGCGGGGCTACCTGGCATTACTCGGGACCGTATAAACAATGAAAAAATTGAATTTGGTTTTGTAATATATTTGTTATTCTTATGAGAGAGGAATTTTGTATGTTTATTTATCATTTGCTATTTCGAACAAAAGAATATTTTACCTACATAAGACAGGTATTACACATATGAAATAATTGTATCTTACCTAGGGTAGGTAATTTATAGCATGTATATGAAAGGACAGGTAATATACAACACATTTATCTCATCAAATCCCAAGCGATGCTAGGTATTTTGCTAATATATATTCTCACCTATTTCATTCAATCCCAGGCAACGCTGGGTGTTTTGCTAGTATATATCTCAATCAATCTCATTAAATCCTGGGCGACGCAAGGTATTCTGTTAGTATATATTTCAATCAATCTAATTCAATCCAAGGCAACGCCAAGTATTCTGCTAGTATATATTTGCATCTATCTCATTACATCCCAGGTGACCGTGTATTCTGCTTGCATACATTTGCATGTATCTCATTGAATCCAGGGTGACTCCGGGTAATCTGTAAGTATATATGTAGATGTATCTCGTTGAATCCCATAATTCTTGGATTGTTACAAATTTCGAAAATTCAACCCACATTATCGCTCACCTGTCTAAAATAATAACTTTGAGACATTGTCTTGGCTGGTTTTTCATTACAAACACATCATCCAAATAACTTGCATTTCATCATTTTTTATAATTTTTGGATATGTTACTAATTTCAACAACCATGTCACATGATTTAACTTACATTATCGCCCCCACTCTTACTAAAATAAAAACATTGATACATAGGCTATGGTATGTTACTAATTTCGATTATCATTTTTCATGAGTAAATCATTATCGCCCCTTCTATCACTAAAATAATAACTTTTAGACATTGTATGGCTGGTTATTTCATTACAAACCCACCAACAAAGTAACTCACATTATATCATTTTTCATAATTCTTGGATATGTTACTAATTTCGATAATTATTTTTAATGAAGTAACCCAAATAATCGCCCCCCCCCTCTTTAACCGACACGATCCCCTTCGTCTTACAAAAATAACAACTTTGATACATCTTCTAGCCTGTCTATTTCATTACGAACACACCAATCAAATAACTCACATTTAATCATTTTTCATAATTCTTGGATATGTTACTAATTTCGACAATCATTGTTTATGATTTAACCCGCATAATAGACCCCCTCTTATTAAAATACTAACTTTCAGACAATATCTGGGCTGTTTATTTCATTATAAACACAATAATCAAATAATCTACATTTAATAACTTTTCATATTTCTTGGATATGATCCTAATTTTGACAATTGTCTTTCATTATTTAACCCACATAATCCCCTCTCTTCTTGCTAAACAATAACTCTGAGACATTGTCTTGCTGGTTATTTCATTATAAACACACCAATCAAATAACTTACATTTAATAACTTTTCATAATTCTTGGATACGTTACTAATTTCGACAATCATTTTTCATGATTTAACACACATAATCGCCCGTCTCTTACTAAAATAACAACCATGCGACAATGTCTGGGTGTCTATTTCATTACAAATACATAAATCAAATAACTAACATTTCATCATTTTTCATAATTCTTGGATATGTTACTAATTCCGACAATCGTTTATAGTGATTTAACCGACACAATATCCTTCCTCTTGCTAAAATCATAACTTTGAGACATTACTAGGGTGGTTATTACATTACAAACACACCAATCAAATAACTCACATTTCATCATTTTTCACTTTTCTTGTTACTAATTTCAACAATCATTTTTAATGATGTAACCCCCTCTTACTAAAATATTAACTTTAAGACTATATCTGGGCTGTTCATTTCATTACAAACACACCAATCAAATACCTCACATTTTATCATATTTCATAATTCTTGGATATGTTACTAATTTCAGCAATCATTTTTCATGATTTAATCCAAATAATCCCTTTTCCTCTTACTAAAATAATAACTATCTGGCTAGTTATTTTATCACAAACGCACCAATCAAATAACTCACATTTCATAATTTTTCATAATTCTTGGATATGTTACAAATTTCGACAGAAATTTTTCATGATTAAACCCACATAGTTGACCGCGTCATACTAAAGAAATAACTCTGAGACTTTTTCTGGGCTTTTTATTTCATTATAAACACACAAATAAAATAACTTACATTTCATAACTTTTCATAATTCTTGGATATGTTACTTATTTTGACAATCATGTTTCATGAGTTACCCAACATTACTAAAATACCTCTTACTAAAATAATACATTTGAGACATTGTCTGGGCTATTTGATTACAAACACACTAATCAAATAACTCACATGTCATCATTTTTCATAATTCTTAGATATTTTACTAATTTCGATAATCATTTTTCTTGATTTAACACTAATTATAGCCCTGTTCTTACTAAAATAATAACTTTGATACATCATCTTGATTTTCTATTTTATTAAGGACACACCAAACAAATAACTCAAATTTACTCATTTTTCATAATTCTTGGATATGTTACTAATTTTTACAATCATTTTTTATCATATAACCCATATAATTAACCCCCTCTTACTAAAATAATCACTTTCAGACGATATGTGTGCTGTTTATTTTATTATAAACACATATAGCTTACATTTACACTTTTCATATTTCTTGGATATGTTGCTAATTTCGACAATCATTTTTTCATGATTTAACCCACATAATCCTCTTCCTCTTACTAAAATAATAACTTTGAGACATTGTCTGGCTGGGTTTTTTTTTTCATTACAAACACACCAATCAAATAACTTACATTTTATCATTTTTCATAATTCTTGGATATGTTACTAATTTTGACAATCATTTTTCATTATTTAACTCATATAATCTACTTCCTCTTACAAAAAAAATACATTTGAGACATAGTCAAGCTAGTTATTTCATTACAAACACACCAATCAAATAACTCACATTTCATCATTTTTCATAATTCTTTGATATGTTACTTATTTGGACAATAATTTTTCATGATTTTACAACACAATCGCCCCATCTTCCTATATAGGGTATTCTAATATCACAAATATCCACCTATCGTATACTAGGAAACATCCCACCTATCTCATCCAATCCCAGGCAATGTCGGGTATTTTGCTAGTACATATATCCACCTTTCTTATCCAATAACCAGCAACGCTGGGTATTCTGCTAGTACAAATATCCAGCTATGAAGCCACATTGAAGAGAGTTCACTGGCATTACAATGATTGCATATTAATCTAATGGTATCCGACAATAAAGCTACATCCAAGGGAGGTCACTTGCATATTATAACAATGATTGTATATTAATCTAATGGTATTTGACAATGAGCTACATCCAAGGGAGGTCACTTGCATAATCTAATGGTATTCGACAATGAAGCTACATCCAAGGGAGGGCACTTACATATTATGACAATTATTGTATATTAATCTAATGATATTCGACAATGAAGCTACACCCAAGGGAGGTCACTCGCATATTGTAACAATGATTGTATATTAATCTAATGGAATATGAAAATGAAGCTACATCCAAGGGAGGTCATTTGCATATTATAACAATGATTGTATATTATTCTATCATTTATTACTTCTAGAAACTTGGTAAACAGATATTACTGGAGAAAATGAATCTTGACAATTTAAAAAAATTGTTTAAAATTATTTATTTGTAAAAAAAATCCCCCCAAAAAAACTATTCTATAAAAGTCCAATGTGGCTTTAAAAGTAAATAAAGAAAGCGAAAAAGAACATATATCCGTAATTGTTTAATTGGAAATGTTTCGATTTAATTAATGAGAACGGGAAAGTTTTTCATGTAACATTTTTTTTTATTATTAAAAACAGAAAATTGAAATGACATATTCATAATAGTTTAAACTGGGCGAGCGCCATTTAAAAACCAAAACATTTATTAGTTTTTTTTTGTTTGTTTATTTATTTTTTCGTTTGTGTGTGTGTGTGTGTGTGTGTGTGTGTGTGTGTGTGTTTTTTGAACAAATAAATAATTTTAAACATTTTTTTGAATTGTCAAGATTCATTTTCTCCAGTAAGTTTCTGGAAGTAATAAATGATAATTTTAGTTTAATTTAACGTTTCCAGAAGAAATAAATATTAATTTTGGTAAATTTATTCTTTCCCTTTCCGGAAGCAATCGTTCGGCCATATAATGATGTCTCCCCTAGATTTGGATAGTAAGTGCGTGAAAAAAAATGGCGTCTCCAATTTCGGCAATAAAGTGTAGAAGCACCTAAAATGTAATGAAAACATATTTTCTTAAAATAAGAAGATTATGCCTGGAATCTCACTTAATCCATTAACTCACTTTTCGTATATTTTAGCCTGTATATGATGAATAGAAACAAACGACTCCGAATATATGATTAGCCAAAAAAGAAAAAAATAACATATAAAGAAGTAATAAAATATGTACACAGTTATCGAATGTAATAGAAGTAAATCAAATTTACCTTATTATCTGGTCGTGTTCAGAGTCGTAATAAAAATGCGTATATATCCCATCTAATATATTTGATTTAGCGCACCAAATTCAAATGATGAATATATAATGATAAATTGGTCACCCCCCCCCCTCACTCTATAGATGGAAGTCCCGCTTTAAGATTGCAAATATTTTTAACTACTCCCACTGCTACTTTGAAGGAAGAAACTTTTTTTTATAAACATTAAATGTTAATATTAACAATGGAGTAATGTAATCGTTTTAAACAAAAGAACTAACTTTCGGAAGACCCCCCCCCCCCCCATCCGCTTTTCTTTTATATCGTAAGTTTCTTAAAACGTGACTAGCTAAAGTTCAGAATAAAATCACATTCTTTTAACGGTTAATTTTTAAAAAAATCTTTTGAACGCTGTTAACTTAAATTTCTCACTTAAGTTTACATTTTGGAGACGGACGTGTTTTTGTTGAGATAAGTGATTTCAATTTTAATCATACTTTTTATTTTTAGATTCAAATATTAATAACTCCATTTTATTTCAGTATTTAATTTATGTATTTCTGTTTTATTAAATGCTAGCTTTTTTTCTCGTCCATAAATGTTTATTTATCTACAAAGTTGATTGCAAAAATAGATTACGAATTGTACTCATTCTTAGTTCGTGAGAGGGGAATCTATCACCATACTTTCCCTTAAACACGTCTGTTGGACTTTTATTAAGTAGAATACTTAATAGTTTTTTTTTTTTTTTTTTTTAATGGAGAGTAGAAAACGCATTGTGGATGCGTTATCGGCAGCTCCTGTTACTCTCGCTTCTTCTATTTTGTCCCTCAGTTCTCATTTTTTAATGAGTGATTTTTCTGACAAAGGGAGAAGAAAAAGCTGTTTTCTAGGTTGGCAGTATTTTGCACGAACAGTTGGCAGAGATGGCGGAAATTTTCTGTTTCTATGTCTATCCTTGTAGCCATGTCACTAGTAAGGGTGCTGGAGGTAAACGTTTTGTCTGGGCTAACGTTATCCGCCTGATAGTCAGAGACCCGAACCTTGGATTAACCACTAAGGAGGCTGTCCTATCAGCAGGTGCAAAGTACTGGGGCTGCTGTATTGCCATTTGGTGAATGGATTCTGGACCATGCAGTAGCTTCTGGTGGGGCCTCTCGATGCCATACTAGTGGGTAATTGTTACGGTTTTACCTTATCATTAGCTACAAATAAAAAAAAAAAAAAATTCTTCGTTTCTTTTTCTCTCTTAGTTTCCCCTCTCTGTCCTGCTCTAAGTAATCTGACGACCTAGTCCACAAATTCCAAAATTTCATCATGACAAGTTTCAAGAAAAAATACACGATTAAACCCGGTTCTCTAACTTCCAACGTAGACCCCTACTACCATGTCTCCTTCTCCAACATCAGGGGTCTACGTTCTAACCTTCCAGAGGTTGAAACCCAATTACAGGAGACTAAACCAGACCTTTTATTTTTAAGTGAAACTGGCATTGGACAGGCTATTTCCCTAGAAGAGTTCGCAATTAAAGGATACTCTAACTTAACTTCTAAATCTGACCCCCAAGATCGCCATGGGCATGGAATATGTGCCTATATTAGGGATAGCTTTCCATGTGGTAGGGACATCTCCAGGGAAGATCCTAACTTACCCTATATGTGCTTCCGGGTTGCTTTAGCTCACACTACGGCATTTATATTTACTCTCTATCGCCCCCATAACAGCGGAGTTACTATCTTTCAAAGCATATCTGAGAAAATTGACCAAGTCCTATCTGCTTATCCTTCAGCTAACATTCACGTATGTGGTGACTTCAATGTTTACAACGTCGAATGGTTGACCCACTCTAACAAGACCGATGATTAGGGGAGGTTCTGTCATGATTTCTCCATTGCCTACGACCTCACTCAGATTGTTCAGGAACCTATCCGTGTGCCCAACAATGACGGCCAGTATGCAAGCCTACTAGACCTTTTTCTCACAACTTGCCCTGAACTATGTTCAGTTTCTGTTCTGTCACCTCTTGGATCTTCCGACCACTCTGTTGTATCAATTAAGATAAAAATGAAATGTAATAAGTCCCCAGACGTACCTCTCCATCGTACAGTATATCGATACACTAAGGCTGACTGGGATAGCTTCCGTACATTTATATCTGATCTACCTCTGCATTCCATGTTTAAAAAGGATGTGTCCTCTATAGTATTAGACCTGACGGAATGGTTAATTGTAGGTATTGACCGTTTCATACCCTCGAAAAAGTTTCAGCAAAAACCTAACAGCCAGCCATGGTTCTCTCCAGAATGTGCTGCTGCTATTGCGCACAGAAATCACTGTTTCCAACGTAATAGATGTATGGAAACTAAAGCCGCTTTCAGGACTGCCAGCAACCATTGTAAGAAAGTAATAAAGAATGCAAGAGAGTTGTATGCTCAATCTGTTAAGTCCAAAGTAGCTGAGCAGCGGCTTGGTTCCCACCAGTTTTGGCAAATAGCAAACAGAATCCTGAACAGAAGCGTGTGCTCCATCCCAACTATTATCAATGGACCTGAGGTAATCTCGTCAGCATCAGACAAAGCGAAACTCTTTGTCAAGAGCTTTGCAGCTAATTCTACCCTTTGCGATCAAGGCCGCCAACCCCCAATATTTCCTCCTGTATCAGAAAACACACTATGTGATATACGTATATCTGTACGTGATGTTGCCAAGCTAATCAAAAACCTTGATTCCAGTAAAGCAACTGGCCCTGACGGTATTCCAATTATAGTACTCAAAAAACTTCAACCTGAACTAGCGCCCATACTTACAAAACTGTTTAAATGTTGTCTTAAGGAGAATAGTTTCCCATCTTCCTGGAAAATTTCATCAGTATGCCCTGTATTTAAGAATTCAGGTGATCGCTCATCCCCCTCTCAGTACAGGCCAATAAGTCTCCTGTGCGTCATGAGTAAGTTGCTGGAATC
This sequence comes from Euprymna scolopes, assembly GCF_053919585.1. NCBI lineage: Eukaryota > Metazoa > Mollusca > Cephalopoda > Sepiida > Sepiolidae > Euprymna > Euprymna scolopes. The sequence continues at coordinate 95,759,879 of NC_136485.1, forward strand.
TGTGTTAAATACAGAAGTAATCAACCATCTCAACAAAAATAACCTTAGTAGGTATCCCAAACTGGCCTAGTTTAGGTGCGAAAACTAGTAAATAAAGTAAAATTTCCCTTAACTTCAACTTGCGATATCTCGTTTGTTTTTTGGGTTATTTTGATATGGTTTTGATTTAAATAAAATTTAATCTTTTGTCTTTATAGATATATAATTCTTTTTCTTGTGTCTTTAATAGTTTTTTTTTTTCAGGATTTTTCAAGTTATGCCTCTAATTTTGGTAAATGTCGCTTTATTTTTTACACAAAAAAAATGTTGATGTTTTTCAAATTTGTTGCGCTTCATATTGTGAGTCTCTAAGTATATAAAAATGGTATCATTTTAAAGAAAAAAGGTCACTTGGTGAGGTTATTAAAAGGTTATAAGTGGTTTTTCTAAAAAAAAATCCAACTTGAAAACTTCAGTGAAAGAAACATGAAAGAAATTTTATAGTAAGAATTCTGAAAAAGGCATCAGAGGAATATCTCCTCTTTAATAATCTGTTGGTGTCATGTTTATGGCCCCATAAATCAAGGAGAGCACACTAATAAAAGTTGGGGTACCTACAGAGATTTTCAACTTAATGCCAGAGAGACCAATTATCAACTGTCAGCTAGCCAGTAGCCACACAGCAGCACAAGTACTGACTGACTGAACGGAAAAACATAAACAAACAACTCGTTTCACTATGGACTTACCAAAGTTCTTAGGTGAGTTTGTTTTTTCTTTATTATTTAAAAGTTATAGAAAGATATTTTTTTAATTAATATTTTTAGAACGTAATTAAAAAAAAATGAAAATTTACAATTTAAAAAATAATGCCAGTTTATTTTCTATAGCTTTTTTCAAACTTTCATATGTTCTTTCATCGCTTTCTCCTTCGGTTACGGTTGGATAAACTTCAGCATTGTTAAATTATTTTAATTAAATTAATTAATAAAACCGTGTACAAAACATTTTTAGTTGTGTGGGACTGACGGAAACTTTTATTTTTTTCGGTTGGATAAACTTTAGCATTGTTAAATTATTTTAATTAAATTCCATAAACAAAACGTTTGGCTAGTGACTTATGACGATAAAGTATATGTTTTTGTTATTGTTCAGAAACAAGTTTTTTTAATTATGAAAAAAAAAAAGAGAATTAAAAAAAAAATTATTTAAAATAAATTACTTAAAATAAGCATTATTTATTTACTAATTTTTTGTTTCTTTGTTTTGGATTCGTAAAACATGTCAACATTTACGCTTTGTAGAAAAAAACTGACTAAATATAGAAACTCAGTTCCAAGGCTATATATTAGCAAATATATTAAATTATTTTGTTCTAAAATTTTAAAATAATTACATAAAAACTTTTTATGTCAGCATTAACAGAAATTGTGACAGAACGCATATTAAATTTTTTTTTTGTCGTCACCCGTACATACACTCATAAACAATAAAAGTGGTTGCAGGACAGAATGGCTGGCATTCTGCAGCAAAGAAGGGTACCAATCTCAAATCACAAGTTATCGGGCAAATAGGTTTAATTCTCTATTTGAAAATGCCCTGGCAATATATCACCATAAAGAGCACATAAAATTATTTTTATCTGTGTTTGCAACATCTTGCAATATGAAATTACAGAGTGTTTTGGCTGACATTTCTGATGAGAGACTACATTCCCTACTTGCTGCAGTTGGTTTGCTGAACATTAATTTGACCAAACCTTTCTGGAAACTTGTTAACAGCACTGTTCAGTATGTTGACTTCCATCACTATATCAAGAAAATGGCTCTAAGTTTAGAATGCTGGATCAACAATCCCCAGTTATTAAAATCTGACTGTAAAGGTGTATTTAATGGGGAATTCTTTGAGGAAGGCAATGTGTCTCTCTGTATTAGTCTCACAGCCCCTGAACTTGTTTTAGAATGTTTGCGCAAGATACTCAGTTCCTCATTGTCACTAAGCACCAGTTGCATGACTTTTTAGAAGGAGGTGCTTTTGGAAAAGATGTAGATCAGGAGACGAGAGATACCTTGAAGAGCTGCCCTTTAACAAATCTGTTAGGTGAGCATGCCTTTGGAGATTTAGATTTTAGCATGCAAACAAAACGACATGCATCACTACATAATCGATCATCTTCAAATATGCTTAAGCGCAATCGGACAACAGCTTGGTTGGAAGTAATACCATCAACAAAGAGGCAATCCATTCTGAGCATCTCCAGAAAACATGCAAAACATTTGCGACAAAAACATGCACAACAAGAAGCCCTTGTGAAACTTTGTGTCCAAGAAAAAATTGCACAAAATGAAAGATTAAAGAAGGAAAAAGAATGTCAAGCTGCTGCTGAGAAAGAGAGAATTATTAACTCTGTTATTAAGCATGGTGGTCCAGTGAAGTCTGATAAACAGATAAAAAGATTTCAGAAAGTGGTTTGGAAGCACTCAAAGACCAATTGAGATACCTCAAGGTTGTTTTAGGTGTCAAAATCAACACCAGTGGAAATAAAGTTCAACTGGAAGCTGCTCTCTCTGACTACTTGAAAAGAAATCCAATTGATTCATCTCCACCTCCACCAAAGCAACAAAAAATGTCTTCCCTAAGTGAATCTGCTGAACATTCAGATAACTCCTGCAGTTGTGATGAAGATCCATCTCAGGATATCTTCAGTTATAAACATCAAGGACAATGGGTAGCTGTCTACTATGACACCAACTTTTACATTGGCCAAGTCATTAATATTATATCTGCATCCAGCGCTGTAGTAAAATTTTTAATGCAAACAAAAAGTAGAAAAGATTATTTTCGATGGCCTTTATCAGATGACATTGCACAAGTAGAGTCAGCATTTGTCTACAGATGGGATTTTGAGGTAATGCCAGTTTCAAGTGATGGTAGGATTTGGAGGGTTCCTGAGATATCTACCATAGCAGAAGCCTATGAAAGAATTCTGAGAGAAGATCGATAAGAAAGGAATTGTAGTAAGACCTAAAATATCTTTCTTACTTGTTTTTTTAAGTTGAAAGTTTTTCAATGTTTAAAAAAAATGATTTGTGCCTTTTTTTTTTGTATAAAATTTTTTTAAATATTATTGTCGTCGGTGCTTTTTTGGCGAGTTTAAATTTCCCAAAGTAAAAGTATTTCTGTGGCAAAAAGTTTTGTTATTAGAAACAAGGCAACCATTTTTTTGAATTCCTCAACCCAAAATTAGTAAAGTTGCAAAGTTTCAAGCTTCTACCACCAATGGTTACAGTTTTATAGCAATTTCAGTAACATACTTTTGACTCATTTTTTTTTTTTTACCTTTTTTGGCCTTTTTACAAAATTGCCTGTTTGACTGCTTTTACATGGTCTACAATTGAGTGGTTTTATCAATTTATAATTAAAAGAAAGAATTATCTTGATCTCTAATGTGTTTTGAATCATACTAAGAAGATTCAATACATTAGCTATTAAAATGAAATTGATATGAACAGTTAAAATTGCATTTCCGTGTTGTATTTTCACTGTTTTCACGTTGATAGAGGGATTTTGCCTAGTGTTTAAGTTGGTTTCATCTAATATTTATTGCCTAAATTTGTATTAATTTTCATCTACTACAAGATGACATTACATTTATAAGGATTTTTCACTTGTTAGTAGCTTACATTTTTAGTTATAGACTATGAAATTTGGCTTCTCGGCCACGATAGCAAATTTCAACTTTCCGACAAACTTTGAGTGATCATAACTTGATGGCTAATTGACCTACCAAAATAAATTTGGTATTTTTGTAAATGGTTTACAAAAATCTACATGCCCAAATTACTTTTTTTTAGATATGATAAAAATAAAATTTTGGTTTGGGATACCTATTCTTAGTGACACTCAATATGGTTTCCGTTCTGCTAGATCTACAGCAGATGTGCTTACAGTTATATCTCATAGGATTAGCAAATCTCTCGACGGAGGCAACCTTTCTAGGGCAATTGCTCTTGACATATCTAAGGCCTTTGATAGGGTATGGCATAAAGGTTTACTTCATAAGATCTCTAGCTATGGTATTGCTGGAAATGTCTTCTCAATTATTAAATCATTTCTTTCTGATAGGTTCATAAGAGTAGTAGTTGAGGGGCAAAAATCAGAAGCTCACAGTATTAATGCCGGTGTCCCTCAGGGGTCCATCCTGGGCCCAACTCTTTTCCTGATCTACATTAATGATCTTCCAAATCACATCCTTACATCATTTGTAGACATTTATGCTGACGACACTACCATTTATGGTAGCACATCTAAGACAGTAAACGACCAAGTTCTCTCCAATTCTCTCTCCTCTGATCTTGAGCACGTAGTACAATGGGGGAAGGAGTGGCTGGTTACTTTTAATGCATCTAAAACCAAGCTTTTCTCTTTACATCATCAACATTCTGATCCACATCTGGCATCAATTGAAATGAATGGCTCTCGTCTTCAGGAGGCCTCAAGTTTTGACAAGCTTCTTGGCTTGACCATTACTCCTGATCTTAAATGGAACACGTACATCAAATCTGTTGCCAAGGCCGCTGGAAAAATGGTGGGATCTTTCTATCGATCCAGTAGATATCTCACTGCTGATGCTATTCTCTATCTATATAAGAGCCAGGTACGTCCAAGGATGGAATACTGTTGCCACATCTGGGCAGGAGCTGCTAGAAAGGACTTGGCCTGCCTTGATAGAGTTCAAAATAGACTTCGTAGCCTCGTAGGAAATGTCCTTTTCTCTTCCTTGCAACTTCTATCCTACAGAAGAGATGTTGCGAGTTTGTCTCTGATGTATCGTTATTTTCACGGAAAGTGTTCGACTGAGCTTCAATCTATGGTCCCCCCTCGCCAAACTTTCTCAAGAAACACTCGTCTAGATGTAAACACAATCAATAATTCCCCCCACTCTTTATCTGTGCCTAAACCTAAACGTAGATTCCATGAACAAAGCTTTTTTATTAGAACTGCACGCCTGTGGAATTGTCTTCCGTTTTCCTGCTTACCGGCTGACTACAATATGGTTGTCTTCAAATCTAACGTAAATAAGTTCTTGATGAGCCGTTCCATATAAGTTATCAAATTTTCATTACTAATGATTACTATATTGTCCAATTTCTACTGTACACTCTTTAACCCTTATCCTTGAGTGGCCTCTTGGCCTTGATAATGTGGTGATGCCTATGTAAAAAAAAAAAAAAAAAAAATCATTTTGGTATACATGTTTCTTTTTTTCTTTATTACATAAGTCCATCTAAATAAATATGGAGACAAAATATAATAAAGAATTACATGGTTTAATATTTGGAAAACTACTTGTTTCGTGTAATTTTAATTTTCCGCCAATATTACACTGTGACAAGGCAGGTTGATACGTGAGTGCACATTTAACAGCCCTCGTTTATGTTCACGCGTAGCATAAACAAAGGCTAGGCCGTGAAATGGAAAATAGTCTCATTTGTGCAAAAGAATCAAAGAAATTTTTAGCCAATAAACACAAAAAAATGCCCCCTCTCTCAGGTGGCCAGAAAGTGCGTGCTCACTTTAAGTTAAATTTACAATGAAAAGTGATCACCCACTTTTCAGAAAAGTAATTTCTTCATAATGAAGACTTTTTTTTGTGACAGAAACGGTTTGCAGATTAGCTTTTACAACACCGAACTCTACAAAAAAAATATTTTGTTATATACGAACGTGAGACGAGCCTTAAAGTAAAATAATACCAAATAAAACATTTAATCATTTTAAAACTTTATCTTTCATTATTTCTTTTTGGTGTCATTTAAAAGAAAATTGTGGAGGTGGACCTAATCTAAAAAAATACCAAAAAAAAAAAAAAAATTAAATTGAACTTTAATCATTGACGGTTTAAATACTTCAAAATCTCCTTCAAAAACGTTTAATCACCCTGACACTGACTGATTACCAAAAATAAAGAAAAATAAATTTCTTTTTTGTGTGCAATCATTTTCTTTCTTTTTTTTTTTTACATTCTTTCATTGTTCTACTGATCATTTCAACGTCCCAAATTATATCTTGCAAAATATGCTTATTTTTGCTATGTTTATGCTGGTTAAGCGCCCTATTTCGTTTTACCTTTTGCATACATGTTAATTAATTAAGAAAACAAATACTGTCACTTTCTCATCAACTTGTTAAACTCTAAACTCAATTTTAAGTGCCGACACTCCCTCCCCATCTTTAATAATAGCTTTTCTTCCTAAATATCGAACCTTTTTCTCGGTATCATAACAAATTGTTTCTTCGCTAAAAAAAAAAAAAAAAAATTGTGGAGGTTGACCTAATCTAAAAATTTACCTTTTTTTTTAAAAAAAATATTTACTAATCTGTAGTTTCATTTTGCTAGGTATAATTTGGGGTGCATAATAACTTACACAAAACAACGAAAATAGAAAACTTTTTTGAAGATTTTGAAGTATTTAAACCGTCAATGTAATTTTTTTTAAACGAAAATAAAAAAATTAAAAAATAAGAAATTTGTTTTTCTTTATTTTAGGCAATCAGTCATTTCTGTCTACGATTAAAGTAGGAAAAATAACGTTCAAAGATTTTGCATAAGATAAAGTGTTCGGGTTTTGGGGGGGGGAACATTTTTCTTTGGCTATTTGGACAACAACTTGATTAATTAACAAGTTTATTGAATTTTTGTTGTTGATTAATTAACATAGTTTCATTGTAACAGGTTGTTTACTTTTGTTTTGTATATGTTAATAAGTTTATTTTGTTACTTAACATGGTTATATTTTTAAGTTCGTTGATTAACTTCGCTAACTTATTTCCTTTTCATAAATTGCTTGAGCAATTTCCGAAACTCGGCTACAGTAATCGTGTAATTTTTTTTTTACATTTAACATTCTTTCATTGTTCTACTGCTTATTTCAGCGTCCCAAATTATATCTTGCAAAATATGCTTATTTTTGCTGTATTTATGCTGTTTATCTCCCTTAAATTTGATGATCTGTTGACATAAGGGCCAGTAAAGTTTTATGATATGGCATGTGGTGTATTTTAAAAATAGAAAGGTTTTATAATTTTTTTGTCTGTCCAATAATTTTTAAAAAAAGGAAAAAAGTCAGTACACAAACAAAGTAAACCTTTGACATGGAAATGTCTTTTTTTTACCATAGTTAATAAATGTCACTTTGGTCACTAATAGAATATCATAGAAAATATATAGAAGTTATAAAAAAAATGAACTATGTATAAAAAAAACGGCTGTATATGTAAATATTAAAACAAAATCATGAAAAAAAATAACTTATCAATATCACTGTGTTCAGAAGCGATACTGGGAATGTAAATATAATAAAACGGCTTTATATACCTAATGCATCTGTAGATGTTAGAATTCTATTGGCTGATAATGGTAAATTAAAATGAAAAAAAAAAAGTTTCATATTGAATATTTGAAAAATTTTGAAAATGAAACCATTTAATTTTGGAAGATTGTGGAATTATAATTGGTTAATGAAAATTTGATTTTTTTTTTTTTTTTTTTTTTAAATATAACCGATTTAGTCAACGGTTGGTCGGCAGCTTACGGCTAGACTCGAGATACGTCCAATAGAAACATCTAACATTAATGATGTAATCCGTTCAGTTTCTGTAAAAGCAGTGTATTGTTTCTTTTTTTGTTTTTTTTATGCAATGATTGATTTAAATTAATGTATGCTGTTTTCACTGTAAGAAATATTTCACAACAAAATATAAATAAAAAAAAGATATAAGAAAACATAACCTCAAGTTCAAATTGTAGTATCTGTTCTTAGAAATCAATGGGTCTCATTATAAATAAGCGGGAGGTGATGCCGGAGATGTAAAGCTTTAGAGAAACCTGTAAAAGCAGAGTAGTTTCTTTTTTAAATTTTTTTTAGCAATGATTGATTTAGAGTTATTTCAAATACGCACATCAACCAAATAAATAAATAACAACCGTTTTGTTGTTATAAATATACAGAATTTAAATTAACGTATACTGTTTTGCTGTATCTAATGTAGTTTTTTTCTGGGTTATTTCTGTTTAATGCTGATTAACTCATAGTATGCCTCCCCCTTTCCTTACATACTTGCATATTTGTAATGGATTTGGAAAATGCATTGTTTACATTCTCTCTCTCTCTCTAGTGTATTCAATATATAAAATGTTCCGTGTTTTGTCACTATATATTTCTGGAATTATATTGAAGCGGTTAGCTCCCCAGAAGGCTTACACATTTTATCAACTAGTTTTACCGGTTTTGAATTAATGAATATTTACAAAATAAAAGAAATAAGAAATAGTATATTTTTCTTACCAACAACAATTTGTTTTAATTCGAAGGTAGTTAGCATCTAGTCTCACAAGCGCATATGTGACCCGTTCTTTAACTAATAAAAAAAACCTGCCCCAACAGTAAGAACGGCGTTCTAAATAAAATCCAACATATTTTTATTGTAAAAAAATTGAAAGAAATATGCATAAAAAATAAATAAAAAGAATTAAATAACAAAAAAATTAATCGTAAATTTTTTTATTTGCTATGTTACGCAAATTTCGTGTTTAAACACGATCAGAAACTGTGTAAAATCAAGTAAGTACTGAATAATATTTGTGTCAATAAAAAAAACAAATAAAAAGAATTTTTTTAAAGTTGTATTTACTTTCACGTAGATGTAAAGTAATTGATTGATGACTCTGCGGAAAGTGTTAAAACATAGTAAAACGATTCTTGTTTCCTTTCTACACCTCTCTCTCAATTTCTCATAAACAAAGATGGAAAGAAAATGGCTGTATGAAAAAAACAAATAAATTTAACTAAGCTAATGTATTGTCTCAAACCTAATTATTTTTTAACCATAATTTTTTTTTTTTGTTCTGGAATGTTTTGCTCGTAATGTTTAGTTTAACTATCGTATCTAACTATTTTTAACCTGCTAATAACTTTGGTAAAGTTTTCATAACGTGAAAATTAATATTTTTATTTGTATGGTATTTTGCATTTTTTTGCCGATAAGAATCTCTTAATAAATACATTGAATACAGACTCTGCCATTAAAGTGTGTTGACGTCATGATCATGTGATATGACTCAGCGTTTTTTGAAATATTAATAAATATCATAAGAATCGATTTAAAATGTTAAGATTTACGTAATGTTTAAACGTTAAAATGTCACTTTTTTGGCCCCACCCGTGCAGAAAAAGGGTCAGCTGACACACTTAAAGGAGTCCTTATGGGCCAAAAATTCGATATTTGTCGTCCGGAGGGTCGAGCTTTAATATCATACAGAGTTTGTTAATTTTTGTTCTGTCTGACAAAAGTTTTTAGCGGACATACACACACACACACATTTTGCCATTTATATATTAGACTAGCGGGGCTACCCGGCATTGCTTGGGACCGTATAAACAATGAAAAAATTGAATTTGGTTTTGTAATATATTTGTTATTCTTATGAGAGAGGAATTTGTATGTTTATTTGATCTTTCGAACAAAAGAATATTTTACCTACATAAGACGGGTATTACACATATGAAATAATTGTATCTTACCTAGTGTAGGTAATTTATAGCATGTATATGAAAGGACGGGTAATATACAACACATTTATCTCATCAAATCCCAAGCGATGCTAGGTATTTTGCTAATATATATTCTCACCTATTTCATTCAATCCCGGGCAACGCTGGATGTTTTGCTAGTATATATCTCAATCAATCTCATTAAATCCTGGGCGACGCAAGGTATTCTGTTAGTATATATTTCAATCAATCTAATTCAATCCAAGGCAACGCCAAGTATTCTGCTAGTATATATTTGCATCTATCTCATTACATCCCAGGCAACCGTGTATTCTGCTTGCATACATTTGCATGTATCTCATTGAATCCAGGGTGACTCCGGGTAATCTGTAAGTATATATGTGGAATTATCTCATTGAATCACACAATTCTTGGATTGTTACAAATTTCGACAATTTAACCCACATTATCGCTCACCTGTCTAAAATAATAACTTTAAGACATTGTCTTGGCTGGTTTTTCATTACAAATACATCATCCAAATAACTCACATTTCATCATTTTTTATAATTTTTGGATATATTACTAATTTCAACAACCATGTCACATGATTTAACTTACATTATCGCCCCCCCCCACTCTTACTAAAATAAAAACATTGATACATAGGCTATGGTATGTTACTAATTTCTACTATCACTTTTCACGAGTTAATCCACATTATAACCCCCTTCTATCACTAAAAGAATAACTATGTATGGCTGGTTTTTTCATTACAAACCCACTCACAAAGTAACTCACATTATATCATTTTTCATAATTCTTGGATATGTTACTAATTTCTATAATTATTTTTAATGAAGTAACCCAAATAATCGCCACCTCTTACTAAAATAATAACTTCCATAAATTGTGTGGTCTGTCTACTTCATTATGAATACACCAATCAAATAACTCACATTTCATCATTTTTCATAATTTTTGGATATGTTGCTAATTTCAAATGTCATTTTTTCTGAGTTCAATCATATAATCCCTCTCCTCTGACTAAAATAATACCTTTGAGACATTTCTGGGCTGTTTATTTCATTACAAACACATCAATAAAATACATCACATTTCATCATTTTTTATAATTCTTGGATATGTTATGAATTTCGACAATCAAATTTTATGAGTGTGCACATCTAATCACCCAATTCTTACTAAAATCATAAATTTGCCACATTGACTGGGCTGTTTATTTCATTATAAACACACCAATCAAATAACTAAAACTTCATAATTATTGGATATGTTACTAATTTCGATAATCTCGTTATGGCCCATTTGAACTAAAGTGCAAGGCCTAAGCTAGCCGGATACTGGAAGTTCAACAGCATCTTGTTGGAGTTGGAGAACTACTGGTTATTACCGAATTAATTCAGCGGGCTTTAGTGGGGGCGGTTACAGGGAGTAAGTGGTGGATTAGTCTTAAGGCTAAAATTAGACGCTTCTCTGTCCAATACAGCCAACGCCTCGCGTTAGATAAGGCTAAGGCAAAGAAGCGTATAGAGGATAAGCTGGCCCAGGTGGTGGAGGGGGGGACTCCCTAGAGATAGCACTAGCTAAACAAGACCTCAGCCGCTTGGCTAGCGAGCGGTATGAAGGCCAAGTAGTTAGGGCTAGGTTAATGAAATTCTTTAACGAAGCTGTTAATGTTGACGCTGTTGAGCGTAAGGCTGCTCTAAGGCGCGGTTCGGACGGGTACATCCGGAAAGTGTATAACCTGGAAGGACACGCTCTAGTATCGACTCGGGAGATCTGCGAGGGGTTTCGGGAGCATCTATCACCCAACTACCCAGGCTCAGGGTCAATGAGTTTGGCAGCTATTTGGCTGACTCGCCCCGCCTCACGGCAGCTCGAGCGGCTAGCTGTGATGGTCTTGTTACGGAACATGAGGTCATTACTGCGTTGAAGCAGGTCGGCTACAACAAGTCCCCACCCAGGGCTTGATGGTTTACCCTACGAGTTTTACTTGAGGCTGTCACCCATGTTGGTTCCTATTCTGAAGGATATGTTCAACCATTGGTTTGCCTAGGGATCTATCCCTGGACAGGTGACCAAAGGAGTGATCACATTGCTGAGGAAAGGTGGGGTGGAAAGTTTGATGATTTTAGGCCCTTGACTCTGCTCAACACAGAGTTAAAGATTTTGGCAAAGATTCTTACGAATCGTTTGCAGGTTGTCATCACTGACTTGATCGAACCTGACCAGAGTTATGCTGTGAAATGTGGGAGATCGATTCATGACAATCTTCATCTGATTCGCTCGATCATAGAGGGAATAGAAGACGACACGGAAGCTGCGCTGATCAGTTTGGATCAGTCCAAGGCATTCGATAGGGTTGACCATCGGTTCCTGGTATCTGTGCTAGAGGCCACCGGATTTAATCTGGACTTCCGCAAGTGGATCTTTGTCCTGTATGATAGACTGACGGTAGCGGTGCAGATCAACGGTAAGCTGTCGGAATCATTCGCCGTCTCCCGGTCGGTGCGTCAGAGCTGCCCGCAGTCGCCTCTTTTGTACGTCCTGGCGTTGTAACCCCTCCTTCGCAAGTTAAGGGATGAGGCGGCTACACCAGTCCTGCGCGGAATTGCTTTACCTGGAGGCACACGAGCCAGGGTTTCCACGCTCGCCGATGACGTCACCGTGTTCGTGTCTTGCCCCATGGACGTTCAAGCGGTGATCGAGGCGCTCGCTCGATACGAAGAAGTCACAGGGGCCGTCTTCAACCGCAGCAAGTCTGTCGGCCTGCGGTTGGGGGCCTGGACCGGGGTAAACTCACTTCCAGGTATCTTCAGCTGGACCGATGGGTTGGTCCGCATTCTCGGTGTCTGGTTTGGACTGGGACTACACAGCTGGAGAAAAATTGGTCGAAAGTATATGGCAAGGTTAAATCGTCGGTCAAGACTTGGATTCGAAGGAAATTGTCCTTGAAGGGTCGGGCGGAGGCGTGTGCTACATACGTCTTCCTGCTCATCCTTTACCGATTGTCTGTACTTCCTCTCCCTGCACAATGCCTAACCCGCTTACAAAAGCGCCTCGACTCACTTCTATGGGACGAGGGTAAGCATTATGTGTGCAGAGAGGTCTGTGTTCAACATCCGAGCGAGGGAGGTCTGGGTCAGCCCAGTCTCTTGTGTCACAAAATCGCTGAGAGATTAGCTTTCCTGGGTCATTCACTAGAGGAGAACGCTCCTTGGGTCTCTGCAGCTGAAAACTCATTTCCCAATCTCAAACCCGACCCCTCGGTAGAAGATCGTCGTAGACCGAGGGGGACGTCCAAGTTCTTTGCCGAATGCCGGACCGCTCTTAGAGCTTTGCCGGGGCCCAGTGTCCTCGATCAGCCTAGAAAGAGACTTTATCGGGAATTAGTGGAGGGCACTGCGAAGGATCCTCTTAGTAGGCGGATGGGAAGGTCGATGGAGGTTATCCGTTCTCAATGGAGTTGGGCGCCGGGTCGGGGTTTTCTGACTAACTCAGAATTCTCCCTGACCTGGCGACTGGTCCGAAAAGCACTGCCCCTCTTCGACGAATTCAGCATGTATGGAGAACAAACTAGGGCCTGATGCCTGCGCTGTGACGAACACAAGCTCGAATCGGTCGAGCATGCGTTTTTCAGTTGTAGCCGGATCCAGGCCCTATTGAAGTACGTCACAGAGGTAATGGCTCGCATCGATGGCGAGTGGCCACTCGAACTCGACATTGGCTATTTTGTTTACAACATGGAGCCGCCGTTCCCCAGGGAGGAAAGAATGGTTTTCCTGGCGATACTGGCAGTGGCGCAAATGGTGATCTGGATCACGCGCCTCAAGTTGGTCCGCGAAGGGACATCTGTTTCAGATCGGGATCTGATCGTCTACTTTAAACATTTGCTTAAAGTAAAGATCAGATGCGATTGGAGGAGGTTGCCTAGAGTGGAATTCAACAAGAGATGGGTGTACAACACTAGCTTGTGCATCCGGCGAGGAGCTAGGTTCGAATACGTGTTTCCTCCATAAGACATGGCACGGGCGGTCCTGTGTCTCTCAGCACCCGTCCCGCTAGGCTAGCATAGGTTTTATATAAAAAGACTCTTGACTGGTGGTAAAATTGAGTTCCTGTCCCTGCTTTATTTTTATGGTACTAGAGCATCTCCGAGTCACCCACACCCCTACACCTCTATTTTATTTTGATCCCTCCCCCTCCCCCGGAGACTCGGAGGACACCTCCTATTCCTATTCCTCGTCTCATTATTTTCTCCCCGATCCCAGTTAAGCATCTCCCCACTCCCATTTAGGGATCATCTGCTTGTTTTCCGGGGAACCGAAAACAGCGGGTGATCTATCACTTAGATGTGGGAAAGGCGGGCCAACTTACTAACACCCCAGTAGACATTATACTTGTTTTGTTAAAAGAGTCTCCTACCTTCACGGACAATTCAACATTATCTAGCTTTTTTCCCCCCTCTCACCATGAACTTTGTACATACATCCAATTAAATTTTTTCAAGAACTCTCAAACTTTTATATACATGTGCACACACACACCCAATTTAAAAAAAAAAAAAAAAAAAATGCATACACAAACACAAAAACACCTTTACAACGATTTTTCATTTGTTTTATTTAATCATTTTTGGGGAAAAACGACGAGGATATCAGATAGGATTAACTCCACTGAGTGATTGAGGTACTATGGTGTAAGTTGCCAGTCAAGAGTATTTGCTCCAATTAAGCAAATTTATTGAAATAGCGTTAGTCATAAAGACCCTGCACCCTTCCCAATTTCTTATAGGGCCTTGTGCCTAATTTTGTTGTTTGAGATTCTTTTGTTTTGTACTTTATTGTATTATCAAATTTTTCAAAAACTATAAAATATATAAATAAGATCAAAGTGTAGTATCTGTTCTTAGAATTCAAGTGGTTTCATCCCCCCCCCCTCCCACTAAGAAAATAAAGGGGAGGTTATACCTGGGATCTCAAGCTGTAGAGAAACAAACGTTACTTGAAAATAAGGATTTATGCCTGGGATGTCACCAAATTCATTAACTCTCATTTCGTATTATATTAAAATATTTAAGTATTAGGGTGTAACGAAACAAACGCTGATTAACTCATATTATGCCTCTGATATATCCTGTGGTGGGTGGCCATAATAAAAGGATATTCAAGAAAGGTATTCCACCAGGGAAATAAATGGATAAAGAGGTTCTGAAGTAATAAAGAAATAGAGAAGTTTATTGAGAATATTTACAGAGACAGCATGTTACGTTTTTTAGTGTTCCCGCCCAGTGAAGGCTCTCACAACCGGTGACCGGTGATAACATTCTTTCGATAAAAAGTTCTCGCCATAACACCTCACCCTAAGACAATTTCTCCCAAGAGAATTTGGCTTAATATCGTTTGCTTTTTGGCTTGGGGCTCAGCCGGTTAACTTTTCTTTTCACCCTTGTTTTTTTTTTTGTTTTTTTTTTTAAATAAACATAAACTTGTACTTTTTCTCCTCAATATCGTTTGAGTGGGTGGAGTTGGTGGAAAAGCTGGAACTCTCAAATCTGGAGTAAGTTCTGTTAAGGGTTGGGGAATATTAAAAGAATCATACAAAACCTCTAGGGGCAGGTCATTTTCTTCTGCCTGTTTGTAGTCATCAGTGTGTCGAGGTCTTAGCTGATTTATATGCCTGCTTATTACTTCTTATAGAATATAGCATATGTCTGATTCTTTTCATGATAATCCCCTCCTCCCAAAAATTTTTTTTCACTCCTGTAAGAATATTCTGTCACCAGGTTTGTAAAACCTTGTTGGAAAATTTTCTTTTGTTGTTACTCTGGTTGCACTTGGTAAAATTCTGTCAAATACAGATCTGATTTTCCGTGCAAACATCAGTTCGGCTGGTGACGAACCGGTATCAGTGTTTGGGTCCGGAGTTATCCTGTACACCGATAAAAATTGTTCAAGACTCTTCTCGTCAGTGTCCATGCCTTGGTTTTTCTTCAAGGCTCTTTTGAATGTATCGACGAACCTCTCTGCTAGGCCATTTGACCTTGGGTGGTAGATTGCCGTTGTTAAATGTTCAATGGCTAGAGCCTTGCAGAATTCTTCAAATTCTTTGCTGGTAAATTGGGTGCCGTTGTCGCTGACAATAGTTTTAGGCACTTCAAAACGACTGAAGAGAACTCTTAGTGCATCTATTGTACTCATCGAAATAGGGTGTTTGTATTTAAACACTTCTGGCCATTTTGTGAAACTGTCGACGACCACTAAGAAATAATGTCCATCTAAAGGACCTGCATAATCGATATGTAACCGAGTCCACGGTGTATCAGTCTTTGGCCATGGTTGTATCTGCACAGGTGGTGCCTTTGCTGCTAGCTGACACCCTTGACACTCTCTTACGAGTTTTTCAATATCCTGGTCCATCCTAGGCCAATACGTATATCCACGCATTAAAGCTTTCATTCTCGACATGCCTGGATGATCAATATGAAATTCTTCTCTGAAGCATAGTCGGTATGACGACTGTCTGCGTACATCAAGGTTTGAGCACAAATGGAAAATGGTAAAATTTTAGGGTCTTTCTTTGATTTTCCATTTAGTTGCACCAACTTTTTCATTGTCACAATATAATCATCCTTTTCTGCTGCCTTATTTATTTCGTCTAGAGTCACTGGTAACTCTCTGATTGTGTTGCACAGTAATTCGGAGAGTTCTTTTTCCTCTGTCAATGCAGCTATTACTGTGTCTTCCAAAGGTTCAGCACACTTTTGGATGAGCCTGGACAGTCCATCTGCATGTCCGATATTTTTGGATGAAATGTACTCCATTTTAAAGTTATAATTTAGTAGAATTATGCTCCATCGTTGGAGTCTGTTCGCAGTGTGCATAGGTATGCCTTTTTTAGAGCCAAAAATAGTCAATAAGGGTTTGTGGTCGGTTTGCAAAGTAAACATCCTTCCATGAATAAATCTATGGAATTTTTTAATGGCATAAATAATCGCCAAGCTTTCTTTTTCAATTTGAGAATAGTTTCTTTCAGCCGGCAAAAGTGATCTGGATGCATGGGCTATTGGCTTTGTTGATCCATCTTCAAGTTTATGGAGAAGAACTGCTCCTACTCCGTAGTCACTTGCATCTGATGCAACAATCAATTCTTTCTGTGAATCAAAATGTGCTAGAGCTAAATCTGATAGCAGGCATTTCTTAATATTTTCAAACGCATTTTGGCATTCTTTTGACCAAATCCACTTTTGTCCTTTTTTTTAACAAATCATTCAATGGTGCTCTCAACTTATGCATGTTTGGAATATAAATAGCATAATATTGAGCCAAACCCAAAAAAGATTGTAACTGGGCAACATTATTGGGTGCTGGCATCCTCTCGATTGCTTCTGTTCTCTGAGGATCCGGTCTTCTGCCTTGGCTGTCGATAATTTGACCAATATATTTTATCTGTCTTAAAAAGAATTCACATTTTTCGGCACTTAACTTGAAACCAAATTCCTCAATTCTTTGGAAAACTGCTCTGATGTGTTCCTTATGTTCCTGTACATTTTTACTTTTGACATGGATGTCATCCAAATATGCGATTGCAACATCTAAATCAGCAAGCATCGTATCCATTATTTGCTGAAATAGTGCTGGGGCCACTTTTAATCCAAAAGGAAGTCTTTTTAGTCGGAAAAGTCCTAGATGGGTATTGATACACAAATACTTAGAACATTCTTCACTGACTTTTACCTGAAGGTAAGCTTCCGATAAGTCGATTTTGGAGAAAATTCTACCTCCATTCAGCTTTGTAAAAATGTCTTCAGGAGATGGAAGTGGATAACTATGATCCATCAGACAGTCATTAAGGCCTGTAGATAAATCGGCACATACCCGAATCTTCTTATTTTTCTTTTTAACATACACAGTGGGGCTCGCCCACTCAGAATAGTCAACTTTTTCAACTACACCATTCTTCTGTAATCTTTTTAGTTCAATTTCAATATCTTCTTTTGAAGAAAAAGGCACATTTCTTTTAAAAACAGGTTTCACATTCTGTTTTAATTCAAAATTTACTTCAGTTTTGGTGCAAACTCCTAATCTCTCTGAAAAAACTTTGGGGAATTCACTTCTTAACACTGCCAGAAAATGGTCATTTTGTTTCGAATTTTTCTTTTCCAACGCTCTTACAGTATTGTAAAATGAATTTATGGGTAGCTCCCATAAATCAAACAAAACAATCCAATCAATTCCAAAAAGGCAAGAATTTATTCCTAGAACAACTGAAAGGTTTGAGGAAAAAGTTTTCGATCCAAGAGAAACACTGCAATTAAATTCTCCCATGAATTTTAATCGCTCTCCGGAAACACCTTTTGCAATTTTTTGTGTTTTTCTCAGTTTTGGACCACCAATTCTCTTCCAGGTCACTTCGTCGATAATTGATATGTCGCTACCTGTGTCTAAAAGTAGCTTCACTGAGTGACCATTTATTTGTGTGTGAACAAATTTCCGTTTCCCTCCTTGTTTTATTTCTTCTTTGGACAAGACCACATTTACTTTTGGCTTCCATTTCCGTCTTTTGTCTTGCTTAGTTCGGCAGTGGGATGCCTGGTGTCCCACTAGGCCACATTTGGTACAAAGTTGGTCTTTATAAGGGCAGTTTTTTCTTAAGTGCGGACCCGCACAACTCCAACATTCAAAGCTTTTCCCTTTGTCTTTTGGAAATGTCTTCTGTTTTACTACCTGGACTTGGGATGTGACTTTTCCCTCTATCCTTGTAGTGTCCCTTTTTACATTTATCAATTTTTGACATTCTTCTGTCACTTTTTGCAAGTTCATTTCCGGGTCTTGTTCCATGATTGATAATATCCTTGACCTTAAATCCTTGTCCTTTGGTGCTGTCAGTCCCTGGACAAATATGTAGCACTTAAACATGTCCACTGATAAATCCTTTAATTTAAACAGTTCATACTGGGCGTTGACTTTGCCCGCATATGTGACAATGTCATCAGTTTCGTCTTTTGACATATTTAAACACCTATACCGTGTATGAAAAAGATTATCTCTTTCACCGAATATTCAAAATTTTCACCGTTTCAGAAAAAGAGATCTCTCCCGGTTTTTTAGGCAATATCAAATTCGTGAATTTAGTATTTTCTTCTGTGCCCATTTTTTGGAGTAATAGTGTTATTTTTTCCTCATCCGACCACTTTTCGCATCGTTTTGTAAATATCATTTCAAACCTACGATAATAGGCTGGAAAAGTGTCACCTTTTTCTGGGTCATATTTAAACTCTGAAAGCGAGTTCGCTATACCCTCAGCTGAAAAAAATCTGGATGCACCCTCCTTAGATTTTTCTGACAAAATTGTTTCACAAAATAAGCGATTATCCGTCGTTTGTTGTATTACAAGGGTTTCGAAACGTTCTTGTTGAATTAGCATTTGTTTTTGAAAATCCATTTGGGCTTTTTGTTGAGCGATTAAACTCTCAGTTAACGTTTTCGTCAACATCGCTATTTGTTCCGATGTCATTTTCTTTATAAATGTATCAATAGCAAGTTAACGTATACCACAGAGAAGAAAAAAAAAAAAAAATTGTTCAAAAACAAGATGTTTATTTTCACAGAAAATTGTCAACACATAGGAAAGTTCCGAAAAAAAAATCACCGTTAAAATAACACTTGACAAAATTTCAAGAGACTTTTTTTTTTCGTCTTACTTCAGCAGATACACTTAAACTTCTTTTAACAATTTTCTTTATTAAATAAACACAGATTCCTCAGTATTGTTCATTTGTTGGTTTTTTATCGTATTAACCAAATACAAAAAACACGTCCGTTAATGATGAAGAAAGTCACAATTTACACACACACACACACGCGTTATATAACGTCAACTCTTTGGGAGTTTAAAAAGAGAAAAACAGAGTTTAACTCGTCAATAATATAAAAATTATTTTTTACTTGCGTAAATTTGTGGCAGACACCAGTCTTTCGCTTTCTAAGAAGCTTTTTCTTCAATTAAAAGTGAACTTTGTGAACCACAATTTTTAGAATGTTCTCGGTTACCACGTGTTTTTCTTTTTTTAGATGAATTTACAGTTCATATCTCATCTTCATCGCCAGTTGATATATCCTGCGGTAGGTGGCCGTAATAAAAGGATATTCAAGAAAGGTATTCCACCAGGGAAATAAATGGATAAAGAGGTTCTGAAGTAATAAAGAAATAGAGAAGTTTATTGAGAATATTTACAGAGACAGCATGTTACGCTTTTTAGTGTTCCCGCCCAGGGAAGGCTCTCACAACCGGTGACAACGTTCTTTCGATAAAAAGTTCCGGCGGTGAATTGCTCATCTCGCCATAACAGCCTCCCACCTTCCTCCCTCTAAATAGAATTAGTTTATAGTGTTACTAATATAAAAAAGAAAATGGCCGTTTTATTTTTTTATTGTTGTGAAAACAGGCATCGGTCGTCTCATGCTTAATATTTTTAAGCATAATTTTTTTTGTATTTACTTATCATTTTTGCTTATGAAATGTTTAATGAAAGAAATGTAACACCGATTATACAAGCTAATTCAAGCGGCCTCTTCGTCACCCCCCCCCCTCCAGTTTAACAGAGGTAGGAGGTCATGTGTTAATAATACAAAAAAGAAAATGGTTTTTTATTTTTTAGCGTAAAGTTAACAACCGCTCATTTTTCGTTATACTCTCGTATATTTACTATTTTTAACCCATTAGTCACGTTGGAAACATTTTCATAACGTGTAAGATAATATAATAATTTGTACGATACTGACAGTTAATCTTTTTATTTGTGCGATACTAACAGTTTCTTAATACAAACGTCGCCATTACAGCTTGCTGACGTCGAGATCACGTGACATGACTCAGCAGGTTTTAAATACAGGGTGACGCAAAAAAAGGGGGCCCCGTGTACACTTTATGTGGGAGAGTTGGGGCCTGTTTTTTTTTGGTACTTTTTAGAATCGATTTAATATTACATAATATTTAACGTTAAAATGTCACTTTTTTGGCCCCCCCCCCTAAGAAAAACGGTCAGCTGACCCACTTCTAGTGGTCCTTTTGGGCCAAAATTTCAATATTTGTCGTCCGGAGGGCCGAGCTTCAATCTGATACCAAGTTTGTTAATTTTTGTTCTGTCCGTTGAAAGTTTTTAGCGGACAAACACACACACACAGACATTTTGCTTTTTATATATTAGATACTAGCGGGGGGTACCCAGCGTTACCTGGGTGTTTAGAGGTGTGCGTGCTCGGGCAGGGGGAGGGTGTTAATCAAAACATAATAAGCAAAGTAAATATTTTTAAATATTAAATAGTAAATTATTAAATATTTTATATCATTCAACCACGGTAGTGGTTGAATATATGCTTAAGTCCAAAATTGAATGAATCGAGACATATTCAAACCCCCACCACTAATTCCGTTCGCAACCAAATTTCAAACAGGTTATATAGTTGGATAGAACACCTCATTAGCTACATTTTGAAAAAAAAATTTCGAAAATTGGTTCAGTAGAAAAAAAGTTACAACAAAATATGTGGGTTCACAAACAGGAGAGTAAGTACATAAGTGACTAACGCTTTTTTTTTTATTTTGCATAACTTTTTTTTGTATATAAATATTTTTTAAAAACCAAACTTTTTTTTTAATAACTAATTTTTTTTTAACTCTCCTTATGATTTTATAGCAAAAAATGGTGAATTTATCGATTAAAATTAAAAACCGATGAAAATCGAACTATTATTAATATGGTATATAATTCGTCGGTTCCAAGTTATTATTATAACTACTACTCTTAGAGCTGCTGCTGCTGTGAGATCGGAAGTAAATAAAAGTAAAATGAGATCGTGTCTTGTCCATATTATCATCGTTTTTTTTTTATAATAAAAAAAAAACGAACCTTTTTTTTAATAACTAATTTTTTTTAACTCTCCTTATGATTTTATAGCAAAAAATGGTGAATTTATCGATTAAAATTAAAAACCGATGAAAATCGAACTATTATTAATATGGTATATAATTCGTCAGTTCCAAGTTATTATTATAACTACTACTCTTAGAGCTGCTGCTGCTGTGAGATCGGAAGTAAATAAGTCGAATAATACTTAAAACTAAAAGAAGAAAATAATAGTGAAAGTGGCAGAGACAATCAGAAGTAGCCAGAAAAAAAAAATGGATAAAATAAAAGGTTTAGTTTTTATTTTATTTTATTAGAAGAAATGAAAGAAAAAACAACACAACTTTATTTAAACTGACTCGGAAATACTGAAAATAGTTTAAAGATTGTTGAATTTTTATTTTATTATTCATTTATCTCATTCGTTCAGGGAATGAAAGAGAAATATTTTTTTTTAGAAAAACAGACAACATTGTCGATTATTCCTGTATTTTTCTTTGCGTATATTTATATATATAATATTAACAACGAACTTGGAATAATAATGATAATAAATATATATTTATTTACAAAAAAAAAAAGAGAAAAAATCGTCTGAAGGAGATTTTTTTTTAAAGGTAAATTAAAAAAAAAATAAATAAAAGCAGACGTCACTTTAAATGTCGATGACAATGGATATTGAGTTAAATCCAGGGCCTGAGAATAGTAATAATGGAAGTAATTATGAGGTGGGTAATCAATTAAATGAAGAAGAAATGAAAAAAAAAAATGAACTTCAAAATAATACAAGAAAAAGAAAAATGGAAAATGAAAAAACAAAAAATGCAAAAAGACAAAAAAATTTAAAGAACAAAATAAAGAAGAATATTTAAAAAGAAAACGAGAATATAAAAAAAAATATAGAGAAAAAAATATAGAAGAAATAAATGTTAAAAATCGAGAACATCAAAAAAATTATAGAAATAAAAATAAAGAAGAATTTAAAATTCGAAATAAAGAAAATCAAAAAAAATTAAGAGAGAAAAATAAAGAAAAATACAATAATAAAAATAAAGATTATCAAAGAAATTTTAGATTAAAAAATAAGAATAATGTCTTTTTTAGAAAGAAAAAGAAAATTTATCAAACTAATTATAAAAATAAACACAAATTAATGGAAGAACAAAAAATGAAAAAATATGATAAGAAAAGTTTGATAAAAATTTATAAGAAGAAAATTTATTCTTGGAGAAACAAACTAAACAAATTTTCTAGCTTTTTTCATAAAAAAGCTATTGTCATTCATAAATTGACAAAATCCTATTTATTTTACAATAATAAAATGACAAATAACATAAGAAATTATAGAAAAAATTATAAAATTGGATTGAATAAAATAACTGGAATGTATTCTAATGCTTTTGGAATTAGAAATTTGATGCTCAAAAATATAAAAAATACTGCAAACACTGTTTATAATTTTGTCAAAAAAGTTGATAAAAAAGGACTATTATCTACTTATTGGGGAGAAGAATTGTATCATGCATTCAATAATGAACATTATTTGTTTCCAAGAAATTCAGTTGAATATGTGCCTATAAGAGTTTTGGCAAAGCATAGTTATGAATCTCTTGATTGTCAAACTGAAGATTGTGAGTGCAAAAAGTCAGAAATTTCTGAACCAAATATGCCAAATAATAACAATGAACATATTATTGTAGAAGAAAATGAAAATAAAGTGAATGATGAAGAAAATGAAGAAGATGAAGAAGATGAAGAAATAAAAATTGAATTGGCTCGACCTTGTGATTTTAGTAATGGCTGTCCCTATGAAAAAACATGACTCATTGAAACTAGAAAAATACATCAAATTATTAAACAAATTTCACCGGATTTGACATTTTTGGAAATTCGCAAAATTATGAAAAAAATGGAAGAATGTTCTGGCATACATAATGACAATTTATATTGCATTGGTCAATCGGATTGCACTAATAGACTTGAACTCCTTCAAAGAATGGCACCACATACTCCAAGACTCAGAACTTTAGTCACTCATGTGTATAGATTAAGAGCTGTTTGCATTTGGCTGGATCTCTATGATATTTGTTTCTTAGAAGGAAATTGGCCAATGTTTGAAAAATTATTAGACTCTGAATTTTATAATCTTAAAACTTCAAAATTAATAGAAAGATTGCAACAAAGAGAGAATCAAGAACATCATTCAGAAAATAATGTTGTGAATAAATTTGTCACATTAATTAAAAATTTTAACAAAGACATGAAAAAAATGAAAATTAATTCATGTGACATTTGCAAACAAAGAGAATATGATGAATTTTTGAAAGTTTGGACTGACTGGGAAAAAGAAGTTAATGAAATAATTAAAGAAAATTATATATTACCATGCAAAATTTGCAATAATTGTAGAGGGTTTTTGAAGAAAAATAAAATCCCTACATTAGCATCAATTAATGGACTAGGAGTGGATGAAATTCCAGAAGTGTTGGGAAAATTGAACATTTATGAAGAAATCTTAATTCAAAGAGCGAAATGTTTTATTAATGTGATAAAACTTGTTCCTCAAAGATACAAAGGACCAAGTTCAGATATGGTTTCTGCTATTAAAGGAATTGCAACTCATTTGCCAATTCCAATGGAAAATACAATCAACCATGTGATGAACACTTTACCATCAAAAGAAGAAAAATCTTTACAAATTATAGTTAATTCAATTCCTACAGCTCAAAAGAAAATTTGGAAATCATTGGTCAAATTGGATAATGTGTTTGATGCACTGGATTGGCTCAAAGCAAACAATCCATTCTATAAAGACATTGAAATTGACAGAACATCAGATCTCAATAATGTTGTTTTATGCACTGGGCAAGGTAGTTCAACTAAATCTGATGATTGCATTTTGAGTCATTTATCAAAAAAAGATGCTGATACATATTATGAACATCATACTGTTCAAAAAATGTATCCGACTTTACCAAATGAAAAAGACATTGAAATTTATAAAATGAAAAAAGTTGAAGGAAATTTGTTGAAAGATGATAATCCAAATTTGGATTACATGTGTTTTCCTAAAATCTTGTGCAAAGGAAGATTTGACATGAATTACAACAGGCCATATGGAAAAGTGCCAAATTATATGTACACTAGAAACAGATTAAGGCACTGTGATCCAAGATTTAGGAAAAATATTCAGTATTTATTTCATTCTGTTGACAAAGCTGACAAAAGAGCATTGGATTCGAGAATTTTTGCGATTATGAAATCTCTCAAATGCAATCAAATGACATTGGCTCAATTTAATCAACAGGTTCATAATAATGATAAAAGATTAGAAGGCAATCTTTCAATGATGATGGCCAATGTGAGAGGATCCAAACAATTTTGGAATAGAAAAGCATCCGATTTGCACACAATGGATGAAAAATTTGGCCCTTCTACCTTCTTTATCACTTTATCATGTGCTGAATATTTTTGGCCAGATTTAAGAGAATTTTTGGAAAAATTGAACAGTGGTGTAAGTAATGTTGAAACTATGAGAACAAGTACATTGTGCGTGAATGATGTTGTTGCAGTCAGTGAACATTTTTATCACAGATTGCAAGCTGTAATGAATAAAGTAATTTTGGCAAAGTTGCACATTATTTTTGGAGGATTGAATATCAACAAAGAGGAGCTCCCCATGTTCACATGAAAATATGGGTGGAAGGAGCACCTATATATACTGAAGATCCTCTATCATTTAATGATATTAAAAAATTTATCAATCAACACATAACTTGCAGAATGCCTTGTTCAGTTTCTAGTCCAACACTTCACAACTTGGTTAAAAGATTTCAAGTTCATTCTTGTAGAAAAACATGCTGGAGGATTATGGAAAAGGCAAAAATATTGTGAAAAAGTGTCGATTTGGATTTCCTAAATCAGAAGGAAACTTTAATTTGTTTACTGTTGGTGAATGTATAAAATCAAGAAAAACTGGAAAAGGAATAAAAAAGTTGTATCAATTAGAGAGAAGTGTGGATGAAAAACTTGTAAATGACTATAATCCTTTATTGTTATTAATTTGGCAATCCAATATTGACGTACAATATATTGGAGAAGATAGCATGATATTGACAAGATATGTGACAAGTTATCAAACTAAAGCTGAAAAGAATGAAGCTGAAGGTGTTTGGGATAATTTGGATGAAAAGGGATCAAAATATGGAAGATTCAAATCAGCAGGACTTCAACTAATTGGTAAAAGAGACATTGGAGCTTATGAATGTGCTGATAGATTATTGGGTCACCACTTATTTGGTGCATCTGATCAAGTCATTTGGGTTGGAGCTGATATTCCTAGTAAAAGAGGACATAGATTGAAGTCAAAAGAATATTTAGAAACACTTCCTGAATCTTCTACAAACATATTTCATGAAAATATGGTAGAAAACTATTATCCAAATCGACCATCATCTTTGGAAAAAGTTTCTTTGTATGAAGTTGCAAGCAATTATGAAAAAATATCTGTTAAACCTTCTGACAATGAAGAAGCTAAGAAAATGAAAATGATAAATGACAAAGGTTACTTTAAGCAAGTCAAGGAAAAAGCTGTCAAGGCCCCATATGTTCCTTTAAATAAAGAAACCAAAGAAAGATATTTTCACAATTTGCTTATGCTTTTCAAACCTTGGAGAAAGGAAGAAGATGATTTATTAAATGGTTTCACAACATATGAAGAAGCTTTTAAATATTTTTCTTCTGAATTACCTGAAATGATTAACTATGAAAATATAAAGAAAAAAGTCATACAATCTATAGAGTTGGCAAAGCAATTAGAAATTAAAGTTGAAAAAGAAGGCTCTGAAGAAATACAAAAAATAATTATTGATGAAGAGCAAGAATTTGATAATAATGATTTAATAGTTAATGATTTTGTTGAGAGAAAAGTCACAGAAGAATCAGTAGCTGAAAAAGAGGCTCAACTGAATTCTGATCAAAAAAGAATTCATGATAATGTTATTAGTATAATTAAAAAACAAGAACTTCATTGCAATAAAGAAAAACCTATTCCTAGATGCAGTTGTGAAGACTGTAAACAACTACTCAAATTCATTTCTGGTGTTGGTGGAACAGGAAAAAGCTTTTTGATTGACACCATTTCTGACAAAATTACTTTAATGGTTAATGTCAAAGATACCATGCCAGTTATAATTTGTGGACGAACTGGTATGAGTGCTTTTCAAATAAAAGGCAACACTTTGCATAGCACTCTCATGATCAGTGTTCAACATGGAAAATTTCCTGTTTACAAAGAATTGAAAAAAGATGATGTCAAATTTTTGAGAAGAATTCTGGAAAATGCTAGAATAATAATAATTGATGAAATTAGCATGGTCAGTCATTTAATGCTGGCTTTCATTCACAAAAGATTGGATGAAATCTTTGGGAATTCAAATAAAATGACATATCCATTTGGAAACATGAACATTTTATTGTTTGGAGACTTATTGCAACTGCCACCAGTCAATGAAAAGCCAGTTTTTGCAAGAGTTACAGCATTTGATGCCAAAAAAACAGAAATTGGCATTTGTGGACACTCATTATGGAAATATTTTGAATATGATGAGCTCAATGACAAAGACAATTATAGTGAAATCTTGGGGAGAATTAGAATTGGTTCACCCTCTGACTCAGATATAAGCACTCTTAAACAAAGATGCTTATTTTCTGGTAGAAAAGCAAAAGTTGAAGAAATTGCAGATAAACTTATTGAATTGTCTTCCAATTCTGAATTGAAATTTGTTTGCATACTTCCTATGAATGAAGCTGTAGATGAATTGAATAATGAAATGCTAAAAAAATACAGCATTAAAACTATTGAAATTGCAGCTGTTGATTCTGGAATGAGACAAAAGAATGTAAAAAAGAAGAAAAAAGTTTCAATTAAAAATAATAAACCAAAGAAAACATCAGAAACAGCTGGATTAGAAACTATTTTGAAAGTTGGCATTGGTGCCCAAGTGATGTTGAAGAGAAACATTGATGTAGAAAAAGGTTATTGCAATGGTGTTATTGGAAAAGTAACTGATATTATTGGTAAAGGCACTAATGTTGAATCCATTGTGGTTCAATTTGATCATAAAAATGAATCTTTTACTGTTAAAAAAATTCAAGCTAATTATGAAATTTCACCTGGCATATTTATTACCAGAAATCAATTCCCATTGTCACTCTCTTATGCCATTACCATTCACAAATCTCAAGGAATGAGTGTGGATGGCATTATTGCTGATTTGGGAACTCAAGTTTTTGCTGATGGAATGGCTTATGTGGCTCTTTCAAGAGCTAGAAAATTGTGCAATGTTTATTTGTCTGACTTTGATCCAAGATCATTAATTATGTGTGACAAGTCTGCTTGGGAAGAATACAACAGATTGAGGACTAGTTCTGGAAGGCCAGAATTGACTCCATTGCCACCTTGTAGAAAACAACCACCGTGTATGGCAAATGCTACTTATATGCCAAAGAAAAGAACCAAGCGATTGCAAATGGGACAAATAGAAGAACCAACTACTAAAGAGAAGAAAACTCAAAATAATTTGACAAATTTGGTTCCTAAAATGCCTTTGATCAATAGAAGCAATGATTGTTTTGTTAATTCAATTGTGCAATCAGTTAATCAGTTGACTGATTTCCATGATTATTTGAATAGCTTGAGCATTGATAATGAATTTTCAAAAGAAATGAAAAATATTCTTTATCATAATAAAAATTCTGTTGCAAATTTGAAAAGAATTATTGGTGGAAGATTCAATGATGGAAATCAACAATGTGCTCATGAATTTTGGAAAGAAATGTATCTTAATTTTGAAAGAGACTTTCAACAAAAATTTATCTTTGCCAAATTTGATACTGCCAGATGCATTAGATTGCATCAACAAAATTGCAACTATTTTACAAATCAAATTTGCAACTGCAACATAAGTCCTGGTTGTGGGAGACAAGTGCAACTTCCAATTGATGGAAAAGAAGAATTACTATTGCAACCAAAAAATGGTCCTCAGCAATTCAAATTTTTAATTAATCGAATTATGAAAAGTTCTCTTCTGAAAAATTGTGATACATGTTCTCTCAATTCAGAACATGAAGTTACTTCAAGAATTGAATTCCCACCTGAATTCAAATATCTTATTATTCAAATCAATAGATTTTTAATGAATCTAAATATTAATATTGAAGAAAGAATCAATTGTGACGTAATGAACTTCAGTTCAAAGAAGCTGACGTAAAATGGGGGGGGGGGGGGTTCACCTCAAATACACAAACGGAATGTTCAAGAAAGATTATCGCTACAGTCCTCTGTCTCTTCTCTCTTGGCTGGCCGGGAATCATCTCCCAGCACCCAGAAATGAACATCATTTTATAGGTTCCATCTTCACGCACACACGAGATTATGCGAGAACGGACGAAATAAAAATGCTGGCCGCCATGTTTGTTCTTCCTTTTCTTCGCCTGTACTCACTCGCTGAGCACCCACGGTAAGACTTCTCTTTCTTGCTTCTAACCACATGCCTCCCTGATCTCAAGATCACATTTCATAGTCTCTCATCCACTGTGGCGGTCACCTCTCTCTACTTGGTCTCTGAGGTGTCTCGTCCTCCTCCTGTGGCTGCACACTCCCCTCCACTGCTTCGCCCTCAACTGGTCTGACGTCAAGAATGTGCCTCGGGACTCCTCCCACCACAATGTTGTTACTAGTGTTCCTCCCAGTCACGCGACCCCTACTCCATTGTGTGGTGCAGCGCGCCCCCGGTGGCTTCACCCATACCTCATCCCCGAGTTTAATTGTCCCTGTGGCCTCTACTTCTCGGCTTGCCGGCTCCACCCTGGGATGCCTCCAGGAATATGCAAACATTGACAGTTGCGGGACCGTCTCTGGTACTTGTCCCAGTTTAGGCGACATGTTATACCAGAAGACGGCTTGCTCAGGTGAGGTGCCTCCTCTTTCCGCAACTGCCTTTATTGTGCGGTGGTTTCTCTCTACGATCCCGTTGCCACTAGGTCTGTAGGCAGCTCTGAAAAATTGTTGGATCTTCCATTTCTTCAGTACTTCTGTCACTGCTACTGACTTGAACGCAGTCCCGTTGTCGGTTAACAACTCTTCCACGGGGCCTCGCTCCAAAAACACCTCATCAAAGATTGCCGCTATTTCATTGCCTGTTCCTCCACGTAGCTTCTTCCATAGGGCAAATCGCCCGGGCCCACAGTCAATCATGGTAAGGTAAAGTCCACCCCTGTAATGGGTGACATCGCATGCCAGTCTCTCCCAGGTCCCACTCACCTCCAATTGGCCAGCTTCATGTGTGCTTGGAGCAGGATCAATCGACTGACATCTGTCGCATGTCCTGACCACTTGCCTCACCTGCTCCTTGGTGATTCTTGGGTCGACTTTTTTCACTAAGTACCAAGTCCTCTCTACCCCCATATGGTGCAAATTGTGCAGTTCTCGCACACCAACATCATCTAGATCCGATGCAGCAACAACATCTTTCTTTGGCAACAGCCAACTCTTCTTCACTCTTGTGAGAGCATCTGCTCGGTTCTTTTCAGAAGCCACCATGTCTACGCGAAGCTTCAAACAAAACTCTTGCATCAGCTCAGCCAGCACCCCAAGCCTGCGCTTCACTAACATCTCAGCAGTCCCTCTCGTTTTTATCCTTTTTTCGCTTGAAATGAGAGACTTTAGCCAAGCAAACACCGTGGCGGAGTCTGTTTTGATGCAGATGTCACGTAGTCCCCATTTCAAGGCCAGATTGACTCCTTTTATTGTCGCGTCTAATTCCGCCACATTGATGTGGCTGACGTCATTCTTTTTCCTCAACCAGGCTGCATCTTCTGCAACTACTCCTCCAATTTCCAAAACGACCCCTGTTGCAATGCTGCTTGCATCGCACCACACGACTCCATCCAATGTTCGCGGTATGTTCCAGGTTCCCCGGACTGGGTCTTGCCGTTCTGCTTCTTTCAGGAGCTCTTCCATCATGGCGACCGTTCTTTCTCCCACCTTATCATTCCATCCTTGTCCTTCGGCGTGTCTCTTTATGTAGCTGCATGCTGGTCTAAGCCAGCTAGCAATGGGGTAATGTCTGATCAACTTTCCGCATATGGAAAAAAGTTCACGTCTGTTGAGCTCCTGCTTCAGTTGTGGGATTTCGTTTCCCCTGCGAAACTCTAGGCCGCCTGACGCACCTCGTTTCAGTTTTAGGCCCAAAGCAGCCCCTCCGTCTAATTTTTCCGGCTCTTTGGCGACCAACCCAAATTTCTTCAAATGAGCTACCACCTCCTTGGCAGTTACCACAGTTTCATTCACCAGAATGTCGTCTATGTATGAGCTCACTACCCCATCTCCCTTTCCCATTGTCTCCAGAATCTTCCTGAGGATAGTTGACATAATCTTGGGTGCCGAATTTAACCCGAACTCTACTCGTGTAAGGCAGTAGGTTTTGCCTTTGTACTTGGCTAACTGATATTTCCAGAGCTTCTTGGCAACATGGAGTTGCAAATAGGCAGATTTTAGATCTACCAATGTAGATGCCCCATTCATCTGCCTCCATTCCCTAATGGTCTCACTGCACACATCTACGGTGTCGCCTCCCGTATGGCACTTAACATGGCCGTTCAGCTCTCGGAAATCCAGGACCGGTCTTACTTTCCCTTTAGTTGTTTGCAGAACGGCCATCAACGGCAAAATGCCCGACTCCACATCATCCGTCCAAGGCATCAGTATCCCTTCCTCAATCCATCGGTCGGCTTCCTGCTCAAACTCCTTTCTCGCCCCTCCTCTAAGCGAATTTGTGTAGCACGCCACCCTGTTTGTCAGCGATGGCGCTTGATGTTTCCATGCCCACTCCACCGTCCACCGCTCTCCGTCGAATTCGGCTCGGAAGTCCTGATCTTTGATCGACAATTTTCTTTCCTCCCCGGCCTTGTTGATCCCTCTGGGGGCGTTCTCCGTCACCGCGCACTCAGCTAGTCCGAACCTCACATTGTCACATGTGATGGTAACACCTCCAAGGCGGCATATAACATCCATTCCAATGATGGCTTGGACACCAGGCACCAGGCGATCAGTGACAATTGCATGGACCCTCATCCGACGTTCAGCAATATCAATAGTGACGGTCTTCTTCCCTCGACACTTCACTCGCGACCCATCGAATGCCACTACTTCACCCTTCCCTTTCCATCTTCCGACCAGGGTAGTGTGCACCATGGTAGTGATGCAGCCAGTGTCAATCAGGACCATAATTTCCCGTCCTTCCACCGCAATCTTCTGTTTGGGCATTTGCTGCGGGTGCGCCTCTATTCTCGAATCTATGCCCGACAACTCAACCAATCTCCTTATCTCATTCGCATAGACATCCACAGATCCACCAGTCCACCTCTTCTCTTTCAACTTATTAAAGGCCTCGAAAGGCCCCTCTGCGAAAGCTTCGATCAGTCGACCCTTGATGGCGTCTGCATCACCCTGTTCCCGCTCGCTGAGCTCCAAATAGAGGGCCAGTGCGTCCCCTTCCAGAAACAGTGGTATTACTGCGGCCACATCATCCAGCTTCTGAATCCTTGCTACAAGGTCCACTTTTTTAAGCCACGCCACCACATCACCGTCGCCATTAAAAGGCTTAATCATATTGCTTAAACCTGCGTTGGCCATCGCCGAAATAGCTTGACGTAAAATGGGGGGGGGGGTCACCTCAAATACACAAACAGAATGTTCAAGAAAGATTATCGCTACAGTCCTCTGTCTCTTCTCTCTTGGCTGGCCGGGAATCATCTCCCAGCACCCAGAAATGAACATCGTTTTATAGGTTCCATCTTCACGCACACACGAGATTATGCGAGAACGGACGAAATAAAAATGCTGGCCGCCATGTTTGTTCTTCCTTTTCTTCGCCTGTACTCACTCGCTGAGCACCCACGGTAAGACTTCTCTTTCTTGCTTCTAACCACAGAAGCAGCAAATCTTTAGCAATAATTTTTCTCTGAAAGCTGCTGTCATTCATAGAGGACCAACTGCCAGAGCAGGACATTACACTGCTTTGATCAAAAATGAAAATGACGTTTGGGAAGAAATCAGTGACAATACAATCACAAAAAGACATACAAAATTTCCTGCCAAATTGCCTGACATTGTACTTTTGTTCATGGAAAAAATGTGAAAAATTCTATGTTTGGACTAAAACAATAGGCTTGAACTTAATTTATAGGCTTGGACTCAACGTATATTATTATTATTATTATTATTAACCAGTGGTGTCTGAAGGATTTTCCTATAAAGTTTTGGTCCTTACAGACACTTCGCAAAGGCCTGTAAATAGGTCCATTGCGATTATTCACTGTAGGTTATTTATTTGAACTGGATATCAATTATACTCTACAAGTCTTGCTGCCTGCTTGAGATATGTAGCAGTATATGTAGCCAACAAATAATGTTCAGCCTATCAACCACTGACCTGATTGAATGTGTTGTTGAGCTTAGGTGTGCTAATCAAAGTCCTTTGTAACCTTTACACACAGATACATGATGTTCTGGTGTTTCATACTCTTCACCACATTTCGGGCACGTGGGTAATGATGCCAGATCTATGATTTTATTGTGTTTCTCGAGATTACAGTGCCCTGTAAGGATCTGATTTACCAGGTCTTTTTATTGTCTGGTGAGACTTAGGATACGTTTACATAGTCAGGCAGATACCCAACCAACGTTATCCTTTGTCTTTTTACAGTCTATCCTTTTGTTCCACGCCTCCTTTAGGTGTTTCGTAGACCACTCTCTGATGCTAGAAAGACAGATAGCATACGGGACTTGAGCAAAGGGTTCAGGGCTCTCTATTAGAAGTTCTGATCCCTCTTTTGTCATTTTATCCACTTCCTCATTGCGCTGTATCCCTTCATGACCGGGGTCCAGGAAATAGATATGCGGTTTTCTTTTCCTAGATGGTTTAGATTTTCAATGCAGCACAGTACGGTTTGGGATCTTACCATACTATTCTCCAATGCTTTAATAGCTGCCTGACTATCTGAAAGGATAGCTATTTCCTGTTGCTGAACCTCTTCCATGATCAGAACCTCAGATTCAAAAGCCTTAAACATGCGCTATCTCTCCTTCTTCTTCGGTTTTTGTCATGATGTTTACCGAATGTTAGAGCTGACTTGTCAGACTTAGGTTTGAGATCCTGCTCTTCGGTGAAGGCAGCGGTGGTGTTCGGTACCACATCCAATGGTGCCAGCTCATGACTGGTGTTTGGTGTTGTATCCGATGATACCTGCATGGTGAAGACTTCTGCCTGGAAGACCGTCCTCAGTTTACCAAGATAAGATTTTTGACAGGTGAGGTGGTTTGAGTATTCTATATAAACACTCGCACCAATCCTATCATTCATTTTAGATCCATCAGTATAGCATTTGATTACGTTGCTTTCCAGCTCTTTTTCATAATCTCTTGCGCCTGTTCTGTCATAAACCATACATGTGAAATGCTTTTCAAATGATCTGGTTTTAGTCATAAGGTCACCCGGCACATGCAAGAGCGGTAGTTCCTTCCTAGCCTCATTACACAAATCCATGTGACTCTTTGTTTTTCCAGTAGTCCCAACAGATCTTGACCACCACAGACCCATGAGATCTATTCTATAGGATCCCCATATCGCTTCTGCCTTCAGGAATTCTTTAATCAGAGGGATATTCAACAGCATCTCCAATGCTCCAGTAGGTGTGCTCGGATATGTTGAAGAAGTCATTAAACAAGCAAGTCTTTGTACCTTCTGGAGTTTCTTCCTCAAGTACAGTTTCTCTGTCCCGCGGATCCAGGAAACACATGCATACGACAAAATGGGACATACCATAGCAATGTATATCCACCTCATTACATGCGGGTTAACTGCCCAGGTTTTTCCCACAATTTGTTTGCATTGCATAAGGGCTGCAGTCGCCTTGGAGGAAATCTTTTCTATGTGGCTTTTCCTGGTTAGCTTACTGTCCAGGATTACGCCTAACAGCCTTGCCTCCTGCGAAAGTTTCAATTTCTGTCCACTCAGAAAAAGGTCACCATGTTGGCAATTCCTTTTATATGTAAACAAGACCATTTCTGTTTTACGGCTACTGAATTCTAATTCATTTCGATTAGACCATTTATTAGGAATATTTAATGCCATTTTGGCAATGCATCTGACCAATGATGCTTTTGAACCCGCGACCAGCACTGTGGTGTCATCAACATCAGCCTGGGCATAAATATTCCTATTTTTAAACTCCTTTAAAAGAGGATTCAGCATACAGTTCCATAGTAAAGGTGATAAAATCCCACTTTGGGGGTTTCATTTAACTACTTCCCTTTTAACAGTTGCCCTCAGTAGTTATACTTGAACTGTTCTGTGCCTCACCATATACTCAATCCATCGGATGAGTACTGGTGGCACATTGAGTTCTCGTAGCAACTTGAACATACTACTGAAGGGTATGTTGTCAAAAGCTCCAACAATATCTAAAAAGACACCGAGTGCAATCTTCTTTTTTGTTAGTTTACGCTCTATACAGATCACAAATTCATGAACCGCAGTCTCGGTAGAGACTCTGGCTCGAAACTACTGTGATTGAATGATAAATATTGCATAAATGTGTGTTTGAGAGCTAATTTTTTTTGACAATCATTAATAAATATTATAAATTTATATATTAATACAATAGCAATGCCTGGAAAAATCATGGATTATATGGAAAAATGCGCGCATGAAAAGTAATATTCTTAAGATTTTATTAAACCTGGAAAAGTAAAGGACAAGAAATTCAACCTGGAAAAGTAAAGAACAAGATATTCTAGTAAAGTAAAAAATAAGAATTTTTTAGACTTAAAATATTGCAGCTAAAAATAAAATTTGAATATTGATAAATATTTTATTTATTATTTGCATATGTTGTTTATTGTTGAGTTAGAAAGGGTGTCAGTCGCTGGATTGAACTTATTTCCCCCCTATTATTTGCATATATTTATGTAGTGAAAATTGTTTGAATAAAATTAATTCATTAGTTAGTTAGTTAGTTAGTTAGTAGATGGAATTAATAATTTTATAATTTACATAAAAATGAATTAAATGATCCTAATTATGATATAATAAAATTATTAAGTTCCAGTTATAGTACTGAAAAAGCTCCAACCAGAACTTGCCCTCATACTTACAAAACTGTTTAAGCATTGCCTTAAGGAGAAGTGCTTTCCAACACCCTGGAAAACTTCATCAGTATGCCCTGTATTTAAGAATTCAGGTGAAAAGTCATCTCCCTCTCAGTACAGACCAATAAGTCTCCTGTGTGTCATGAGTAAGTTGTTGGAATCCATATTAAATAAAGAAGTAGTCAACCACTTTTTTTTTTTTTTTTTTAATGGGGATCACCACTTATCAAGGCCTGGAAGCCACTCGGGGATAAGGGTTATTTTGTGTACAATAATCAATGGGATAATATCATAGTAATAGTTGGTATTGGAGATTTGATAAAGCATCTTACTTAAGGTGGGAAACAGGCAAACGGAAGAGAATTCCACAGAAAAAAGCTATGTTCATGGAATCTATGTTTTGATTTAGGCACAGATAAAGAGTGGGGGAAATTACTGACAGTGGTTTTAGCTAGACGGGTGTTTATCATGAAGGATTGGCGAGGGGGGGGGCCAGAGACTGGAGCTCGGACGAGCACTTGCCATGGAAATAACGATAAAACAAAGACAGGCTTGCAATGTCTCTTCTGTGGGAGAGAGGTTGCAGGGAAGAGAAGAGAGCATCCCCCACTAAGCCACAAAGTCTATTTTGTACTTTGTCAAGGCAGGATAGGCTGTTTTTTGAAGCTCCAGCCCAGATGTGGCAGTAGGGCAGGTCGATTTGCAACTTTTTTCAGAAAAATCAACATGGCACTGGTGATGATAGTTGGGATTTGATGTGATAAGAGCAGATACCAAAAATCAGAAAATTGAGCATTTAATTTTAAAAATCGTGTAGAAAAATGCTGAGAAATCCTTCATTTTCATAGCATTTTACACAAGACTGACTTTGAAATTTTACTATTTTTATAAAAAATCCAATTAAAATTGATATATTCATATGAGATACATTGAAAGAAAAA
Source organism: Euprymna scolopes (assembly GCF_053919585.1). Classification (NCBI taxonomy): domain Eukaryota; kingdom Metazoa; phylum Mollusca; class Cephalopoda; order Sepiida; family Sepiolidae; genus Euprymna; species Euprymna scolopes. The sequence goes on from NC_136485.1 coordinate 95,796,497, forward strand.
TAAATACATGAATTTTAATATGAATCACAACTAGCAAAATATCTAAACTTTTACTGCATTGATTAAACAAAAATTGTAAAAAAAGCTAATTAGCAACTTAGTCTTTTAAATTTCACAATTCAAAAAGATGTGTGGAGATGTATTACACAATATTGTAATTCTGTAACTTGATACAAGTTACAGAACCATGTATTTTAATTTTTTTTATTAAACACAATAATATAAACTATTATAATAGAACTGTATAATTTCTTTTCAAGAAAAATGAAGGTCTAATTTGCTGGCACGATGACTTTATAATAATGTATCTATGTCTTGCTTCCTGCACATATACAACATTTTTAGAAAAATCAATCAAATTTGACCAATGTTTGGCTGCAAAATTGATAGCCGTAATCTTTTTCAATCTTTTTTTTTTTTTTTTTGAGTTGTTCACTATTTTCGGAAAAAACAACACAAAAAACAATTATTTGAAAACACTTTTTTTTTTTATATATGTATTGTGATGTAATATGAATAAAACTGACTATTGTTTGGGTAAATTAAGAAAACTAATAAAATTTAATGGATAAATAATTATTTACCTAATGGACAAAATCGTTTGGATGCCCTCTTCTCTCACATCCAATTCATCTGAGTTTAGCACCGATATATTTTCCGGAAGTAGTGCAAAAACACTATATTTGGAACTGTTTAAAACAGTAATTTGGATTTCAGTTAACTGTTTTGTTCTCTGAATCATATTAAAATATACTGTTGGTTAAAAAAATTATTGTCGGTTTGGATCTCAAACTAACTAACTGCATACACTTGGATGATAAATTTGACCAGAATGTTTAATTTATCATAGTGTTTGAGGATAGACACCTCTGGTCCATAAACACATTAACCTTGTGGCTTATGTTAGCCATCTTGCTTGATTCAAGGGCCCAATTTTCTAAGCTGCAGATCTTAGTTTAACTTCTCGAGAAATTCCAACAGCATACTCTCAAACAGTAGCCTCTGGTATTCACACTTAAATTATTTGTTTCTTCTGCTGTCAGATAATGATGATCGGGAGGGACACTATTTTTTTTAGAATTCTACTTGAGGCAAATCTTGATAATTATTGATACAAAGTTTTCCCAAAGGATCAGTAAATGCTGTTAGGCTTCTTCTTGTTCCATCAATTTAGCAATACACATGAAAAAATTGAAATAGCTTGAAATATTTCAATATTGGTATGCATAGAAAGAGCTTGATGAGCTAAGAAAGAATCTTTTTAAATTTTTAAAATCTGATTAAAATTAAGGAAGTTATGGCTATTTTTGTGCCTCACACGTTTGGATATTTTTCCCTCTTTAAGACCATATGCGTTTCGTCACATTTTTTACACTACTTTTTCAGTAAAAATGTCATATCTTTGTTAAAACACAAGACTAAGAAATGAAATTTACCATATAAGTGTATTTTTGTACAAGGAATCAGAATATCCAACTGAAAATCTCCCAAAGTTTATGGTTTCCAAATAATCTGCAGTAAATGTGCATAAATATGCATCAATTCCTTAAAAATGCCATGTATCCATAAACAGAAAAGAAGTTGCAGAACTCAAAGTTGAATTGTAATGTGCTTTATGTACAAAAAACTTAAATCTAAACATAAGACCATTTAAAAATGAATATATTGCAATATTTCTTTGGTATTATTGTAGATTAACACCTTCTGTTTAACCCCACTCAACTCCTTCTGACCACCCCTCCAAAATGTGATTCTACCTTTTTAGGAAATTATGTATAAAATGCCATGAAAAACTTTAATGAAAGATAAACAAATTATTTTATAATTGAATGTAAAATAATTTCCTATTACAGGTCATTCTAGCATTTTAGGGCAGTTAACTGTTTTTTTTTTCCATGGGGAAATATGCATGCTTTTTAAAATTTTTTTTTAAGATGATTATGTGTAGTTTTAAGAGGGTTTCTATGCAATGAGAATATGGGGAGGGTTGCCATTCGGACTTTGAATTAATTGTAGGGCTAAGGAAAATTATGTGTGAACATACTGAAAACTTGACAGAGACAAAGCTAACAAATATTAGAGGGGGGAGCGGTTAGTTTCACAAAAATTTAATGTAAAATAATTCACCACTTCCTGGCCATTCTAGCATTTTAGGACAGTTAACCAATTTATTTTTATGTATATTTTTCTTTAAGGAAGGATCTATTTTTTGTTTGTTTGTTTTAGATGCTTTTATGTGGCTTACAGAGGTATTTTGTTGGGGGGGGGGCTTGCCACTCGAACTTAGTGTTATTGTTAGGGTTAAAGAGTGTTTTAGGAATACGAACCGTTACTTCATTTTTGTTTTGTTGTCCTAACTGCAAAATGCCGTTTCCATTTCAAATAAATATTTTACAGAAAGTTATATATATATATATATATATATATATATATATATATATATATTAGTGATGGGACGATGCCAAAATTTTTCCCGATTCCGATTCCGTTCAAAATTTCCGATTCTCGATTCCGATTCTTGTAAAATTAATACATATTTAATTAGAGATTTTTTTTGTTTGTTTTTTCGTAAATTTTCAAATTATTACATAAACCCCTGGTTAATGTCCGCGTATATTTTATCTCAAATGTTTGCCTTGTAATTGATTAAAAATTGTAACACAACAAAACATTTATTTTGATTTTAAAACAAAGCTATATTGTACCAGTTCGTATTTACTGTATAACATGCTACTTACATGAATAGTGGAAAATATTCGAAGATTGGTAGGCAAAATAAGAAAACGATGTAAGAACAATATATTTAACAACGCCACTTAGCAAAGCCACATCTCATTGTTACGAACGAATTTCTAAATAATATTACTATTATGAAAACCATTTTTAACGTGAGATTGCGTGAGCTTTCTGTGCTTTCTCTCGCAGCTAAATCCCTATTCCAAAATGAAATATTACTTTTATAGATTACGTGTTAGAACATTTTTTTAATTGGCGGAAAGAAAAGCGATCATTTAGAATTTAGAGTGTAAGATCAGTTTCGAATATAAATTTAACGTAAAATGATCATCATTTCTGGCCATCCTAATTCTTTATGGATATTAACTAAAGTGTTTCCCACTAAATTAAGTTCGGTTTGCAACGTTGTAAAACCATGTGTAATCGCTTAAAAAGGAGACACCCTATCCCCAATAAGCGCACATAATTTAAAATTGGTAACACACAGCAGCTCATGTTACGTTATATTTATTTGTGAAACTGACCGTCTATTTTAAATTCCTAATCGTTTTATATATATATATATATATATATATATATATATATTATAATCATGAGTGTTTAGACAAATATGAAAAAAAGAGCCTAAAAAAGGGGTGGTTTTTAGCCCTAAAAGTTCCCGGGGGGCGCAAACCGGAGTTTTGCCAGGGTCAGCGATACTGAATTTACATTTGCAACAATTGCCTTCACATTTTGGACAAGTTTCAGTAAAATCTAATGGACGGGAAAAAAGTTATGTGGCCAAAAGTGTCATTTTTGCCATTTTGGGCATTTTTGACCCCTTTTCAGCCCCTGGGGGAGCAACGAGAGTTTTCTTTAAAAAAAACTCGATGTTGTGCACATCTACGTATTGGAGTACAACTTGTGGCAAAATTTCAGAAAAAAGTAATGGACGGTTATCCGGGAATCATCCGGACGAACGGACGAACGAACGGACGAATGCCACTGAAAACTATAGTCCCTCTCCGATAAATCGGGGGGACCGACAAGGAATGGGCAAAATTGTGAAAAGGCTTGGCCTTTGATTTAATTTGAAATATGCTTCCAGTGTGATTTTCTTTGATTCTGCCGGTATTGTTTATGTTTATACTTAAGGATTGCTACGACGGCGCCAATGCCGTCTGAAGCCGAGGCCTCTGTGAGATATATATATATATATATCACGAAGGCCTCGCTGAAGCCCGCCAATCTCACTCAAAAGTTGAGTTGAAGGTATTATGGGGTAATTAACACCTTCGATGCCATTGGTTTCGACAACAATACTTTTTCACACCCACTTGCCAAATTTCTCAAGGAGTTTAATATGAAAAAATTTCAAACGAATAGAGTTTTATTTTATTTTCCTGGAGCCACATTGTCTGACACCGTCGCATTTTTCTCGGGTTTCGGAAAAGTTAAAAATATACATGAATATCTCACAATGAATTTATCAAAGTCTGGATAAAATAGATAAAGAGAAAACATTTAGAAATTTTTCAGATTGAAAAAGAAATTATATTTACATTTAAAAGTCCCCTCTCATTGAAATTCTACTTTTTTTTTTTTTTTTTTTTTTTTTTTTTACAAAGGCATCACCACATTATCAAGGCCCAGAGGCCACTCAAGGATAAGGGTTAAAGAGTGTACAGTAGAAATTGGTCAATATAGTAATCATTAGTAATGAAAATTTGGTAAATTTGATAACTTATATGGAACGGTTCATCAAGAACTTATTTACTTTAGACTTGAACAAAACCATATTGTAGTCAGCCGGAAAGCAGGAAAACGGAAGACAATTCCACAGGCGTGCAGTTCTAAGAAAGAAGCTTTGTTCATGGAATCTACGTTTAGGTTTAGGCACAGATAAAGAGTGGGGGAAATTATTGATAGTGTTTACAGCTAGACGAGTGTTTCTTGTGAAAGTTTGGCGAGGGGGGACCATAGATTGAAGCTCAGATGAACACTTTCCATGAAAATAACGATACATCAGAGACAAACTCGCAACATCTCTTCTGTGAGATAGAGGTTGCAAGGAGGAGAAAAGGACATCTCCTACGAGGCTACGAAGTCTATTTTGAACTCTATCAAGGCAGGACAAGTCCTTTCTAGCAGCTCCTGCCCAGATGTGGCAACAGTATTCCATCCTTGGACGTACCTGGCTCTTATATAGGTAGAGAATAGCATCAGCAGTGAGATATCTACTGGATCGATAGAAAGATCCCACCATTTTTCCAGCGGCCTTGGCAACAGATTTGATATACATGTTCCATTTAAGATCAGGAGTAATGGTCAAGCCCAGAAGCTTGTCAAAACTTGAGGCCTCCTGAAGACGAGAGCCATTCATTTCAATTGATGACAAATGTGGATTAGAATGTTGATGATGTAAAGAGAGAAGCTTGGTTTTAGATGCATTAAAAGTAACCAGCCACTCCTTTCCCCATTGTACTACGTGCTCAAGATCAGCGGAGAGAGAATTGGAGAGAACTTGGTCGTTTACTGTCTTAGATGTGGTACCATAAATGGTAGTGTCGTCAGCATAAATGTCTACAAATGATGTAAGGATATGATTTGGAAGATCATTAATGTAGATCAGGAAAAGAGTTGGGCCCAGGATGGATCCCTGAGGGACACCGGCATTAATACTGTGAGCTTCTGATTTTTGCCCCTCAACTACTACTCTTATGAACCTATCAGAAAGAAATGATTTAATAATTGAGAAGACTTTTCCAGCTATACCATAGCTAGCGATCTTATGAAGTAAACCTTTATGCCATACCCTATCAAAGGCTTTAGATATGTCAAGAGCAATTGCCCTAGAAAGATTGCCACCGTCGAGAGATTTGCTAATCCTATGCGATATAACTGTAAGGACATCTGCTGTAGATCTAGCAGAACGGAAACCATATTGAGTGTCACTAAGAAGGTTATTTTTGTTGAGATGTTTGATTACTTCTGTATTTAACACAGATTCTAGCAACTTACTCATGACGCACAGGAGACTTATTGGCCTGTACTGAGAGGGGGATGAGCGATCACCTGAATTCTTAAATACAGGGCATACTGATGAGATTTTCCAGGGAGATGGGAAACTATTCTCCTTAAGACAACGTTTAAACAGTTTTGTAAGTATGGGCGCTAATTCAGGTTGAAGTTTTTTGAGTACTATAATTGGAATACCATCAGTTTTCGGCCAAGGTTTGTGTACTATAGGTGGAGATTTTGCCGCTAACTGGCATCCTTTACATTTATCAATTGTTGTCGCTATGTCAGTGTCCATGTTACGTTTGTTGTCGCTATGTCAGTGTCCATGTTATGTTTGGACGATATTTGTAAACCCACTAAAAACCAAATTATTTTTAGATCTAGGATGAAGCTCTAAACTGTCTTCACGTATTGAAAAAGGGTGCTTGTGCAGTTTACACCATGTTAAAAAAAGAAAAATAAAAAAAATATATATATTCTACGTACTCGTTATGGAATGAAGTTCTCATAAAAAAATCACGTAATTTCATCAAATAGTTTTTATTTTATGCTGTAAAAACGATTTGGGAAATTCGGAATCTTCCTAAAAAAACTGCGATAATTAGTCAAGGGAGCGTAAAACAAAAACTATTTAATGAAATTAAGTGATTTTGTTATGAGAACTTCATTCTATAACGAGTACGTAGATCTATAGAGTTTAGTTTTACTAATAGTTTAAAAGAAATAAATATTTATAATCGGTACAAGCAATTGAAAATTAACTTTTGAAAAATATTCAAAGAATCGATTTTGGAATCGGAAATTATACACAAATTTTTCCGATTCCGATGCCGATTCCGATTCCCTGAAAATTACCGATTTAACCGATTCCGATTCATCGGCACAACGCTAATATATATATGTGTGTGTGTGTGTGTGTGTATTCGACAGGTAAATAAGTCAGCAAATGTTATATTTAATTTTAATTTAATAAGAAACTGCGTTGCGAAATTTCAAAGAAAATTCCATAAATTTGTTGATTTCTATTTTCGAGGTTGAAGGTGTTAATTCCATAGGCCGTTTATACTACGCTGGAGCAGGTTGTAAAAATATCTTTCGCTTAATAAGTAGAAAAAATAATAACGAAATAAAAAGCTTCCTAATTGTAGTTTGATGTGTTTTCTTTTAAAATTTCAAGAATATTGGGGTTTGTATTACTGTACACATAGATTCGAAAAAGTTGTCAAAAAAACAAATATATAACAAATAAATGTTATCAAAAGCAAGTTACTTTTCTACCTAACTGGATAATTTTTTAGTGTTTTTATTTAATGTAACATGTTTATTCAGCTTGAAAACAGTGTTTACCGATGTTTTGGAAAATTTAAAATGGCGCCCGACTCTTGAAACGGTAAGTTTGGGGAAAAGAGTTAAAAATAAAAAAGTAGACAAAATACTGCTAGAAACTCGCTCAATATATGTTACCGTGACATAGGCTGACATATATTTGGTGAGTTTTTAACAGTATTTTGTATATTTTTTTTTTTTTTATTTTTAACTCCTTTTCTCAAACTTACCGTGTCAAAGAGAGTCGGGCTGGGCGCCATTTTTAATTTTCCAATACATCGGTAAACACTGTACGTTTTTCGAGCTGAATAAACATGTTACATTAAATAAAAACACTAGTTAGGTAGAAAAGTAACTTATCTTGCCTTTGATAACATTTATTTGTTATATATTTGTTTTTTGACAACTTTTTCAAATCTATGTATAAACGAGATTTTGATACTTATTTTGATTTTGAAAAAAAACATTTGTGGCTGTTCGCAGTAAAACATTGTTTTAATTCGCTGTTCAAAACTAATTTAAAGAATAAAAGTGCATGCAAGCTATATATCTACAAAAGTTTATTATGTTTTTTTAACCATGTTTTTAAATTTGACGAGAAATGTGAGAAATTGCAACAGATTCATAATGCCGAATTGGTTGGGATTGTTGTTATTATACATTCTGAAAACCGAATAGTTCTAAACTAATGTTATTCTGATAACAAAATAGCTCTAATTAAACATAAGAACATTTATATTCATATTTTCATGTTTTTCTTAATTCGTTCTGGAATAAAAATTAAAGAACGCGTGTTTACACTGTGCTATCGCTGATTCTACAGGCTGGAGCTGCTGCTGCTGCTGCTTCTAGTAATACTAACTTCATTTGAACAAATTCGAGAAATAGAAAGAATTTTTTTTTCGGGTAGGTCCTTTTAAATTATCACCGCGGTCCTACTCAACATAAAATAATACTTTTAATTGATAAAGATAGTAAAAAGATTGATTTACTTACTACTGGATGTCCGAAGAATTTTTTTTTTCAAAATGTTCGATACTCATCATATTAAAGTCTTATTTTTAACACGACAAAAAAAGAAATGGTCAAAAATATTTCGGACACTTAACAGTATTAAGATTAACACCTCTACTGATTGGTTCCCAAATTTCATGACGAAATTCTTCATACAATCACGGTACGGACCTTTAGAAAACAGGGGGCGTCATTACAAAACCTTACCGAAAACGCCATTTTATGACGTTCACATTTTTATCACTTTATTTGCTTAAAACTCTTAAAATATATAATGTACATTCATATTTATTAATTCATTTGAAAGTATATTCATTTCCGAACAAAACAGTAGTAATTTGAAGACTTGAAGTGCTTTGGTTTAAAAAATATGGCTATTTTAGTAGAACTACCTTGAAATCTGTGATTATCCAAAGTGTTTTTTCGTCCGTGTGTATTACTAATCAATTAATTCCAAAATTGCTCTAAATGGCAGTTCTTCTAGTGGAACCTGAAAATTGCAAAATTTGCATGCTTAATAATAGAGCCAGATTACATAATAAATACCAATATATTATTTTATTTTCCACAAAAAAAGGAACATAATTGCAGGTGAATCTATAGAATTAATTGTACCTCCTTGTTAAGAGAACAAGTGTAAACTATGTGCTTTTTTGACAATTTCCTGTCTTGCACTTTACTACAAATTCATCACTTCTCAAGACAGGAAGTTTACAGCTACAAGAAAATATATCAAACAATCTGTCTAGCTGTCCCTTCATTTTTTTTCACTTTGGTTGCTCCAAGAAATTTCCTGTCAATCTGTTTGGCCCTCTTATAGCAAAATATATTGACATTCTGTCCTATATAACGTTCCCTTAACAAGGGAAATTGTGGATTAACTACTTGCCAAATACTAATTAATTCCTTAGCAATTAACATAGAAATCCCACTATTTTTTAAGTGGCAATAACTGTTTTCGAGGAAATAACTAAACTGGATGACTTGTCGTAAAGTTGGAGGTGCTGTTTCATCCAAATGACAAGGTGGACCAGCAAATTTTGTGAACCACGGGTTAAAACTGAACATTGTGCTTTTACTGACATTCTAATCTGAAAAGTAAAATAAATAAATGGATTAAAACTGAAGGAAACTGTTTTAGGTTATCTTCCATGTAAAAAAATAAGTGTTAGTTATAAAAAATAATGAAAAACTTTGTAGAGTTGCATAAGATGTATTGAAGAGAAAGAGAGGACAAAACCAAATCAGAAGCATAGTAGTGTTTAGTTTAGACATTTTTAACAGACTTTAGCTCCTCCTTCGATAAAGAGATTCATTCTTGCTGATGCTGTGCCATTTTAAACAAGCGTATAGAGTTTGAAAAGCCAGTGCTTGTGCATCTATGTTACCATGCTATTTTTAATAGTATTTTCAAGTTGAATTTAATTTTTATTAAATTTTTAGGTGAAAGTACAGAATAGTTACAACACAACCTCCTATCTTCTCCATGTTAAGAATTGTTTTCTAAATAAAGTTATTTTAGCACAATAACAGATGCACAAATAACAAAAACTTTTAAAGGAGTTTCCTTTTTTACTCGTATTAATCTTTGTGGGTTATCTGATTTTAAAACTATAATTTTAGAAGAAAAACACTGCTTAAAAACAATTACTCCCTGAAAAGAAAAGAAATAAAAATTTGACACTTTTCTGCAAAGAATTTTTTTTTTTTTTTAATAAAAAACTGGAGTATTCCCATATTTTAATAAAAATTTCAAATAGAATTTTATGTGAAATATTAGGTTGGTGCGAAAATAATGTTTTTGACATTCGTTTGAACGTCAAAAATGTGCCATTATTTTTGCACCAACCTAATAGAAAAACAAATTAAAAAAGATAAAACGAATGTTTAAATTCACTGCAGATACTTGAAATATAATAATTCATATTTTAAACAAGTCTTTTTCGTTTTTCCTTTCGAAATAATTAAGCCTAAATCGTAATGTTTTCAAATTAAATAATAAACAAATTTATTTTTCAATATCAATAACAAGCGTGTTTCACGCTGGTGAACTCTAAAATGTTTCCGCTCCAAAAAAGTTCCTGAAATGAAAAAGCGAACTTTGGTCGCTATTATTTATAAAAACATAATTTTGTCTTTACATTTAATATTTATTTTGTTAATTCATTATCTTCACTCATTTTATTTAAAAATGTAGTTTAAAATATTCTAAATAATGATTCCATTTTCTTAACAGTACGCATTGTTTTGATGATGGGACGTTCTTAACAATTCACCGAAAAACATTTAATAGCTTCAATTTTTCAACTTTTAAAGTCATTTCCTCAAGCAAAGATAACAATTTTGAAAAAAATATTTCGTGTAGGTCTTTTTTATGTCAAACACAAACTATCACCACCATTACCTCACCGGGGTTCCAAAATCGACCTTCCCTAATGTGGCAGCAGTACTCACACTTTGGACGTACTTGGCTTTTATACAGATATAGAATTGCATCAGTAGTGAGATATCTTCTGGAGCGGTAGAAGGATCCTACCATTTTCCCAGCGGCCCGGGCAACAGACTTTATATATGTGTTCCATTTCAGATCAGGAGTAAAGGTCAAACCCAGGAGCTTGTCAAAACATGAAGCCTCCCCAAGACGAGAGCCATCCATTTCAATTGATGCTAGATGAGGAACAGAGCGTTGATGATGTAAAGTTAAGAGCTTGGTTTTAGATGCATTAAAAGTAAACAGCCATCTCTTCCCCCACTAAACGACGCGCTCAAGATCAAAGGCGAGGGAATCAGAGAGAGCTTCATCATTTACGGCCTTTGGTGTGTTGCCGTAGATGGTTGTGTCATCAGCATAGATGTCAACGAATGAATTTAGTACATGTTTTGGGAGATCATTGATGTAGATCAGGAAGAGAATTGGGCCCAGGATGGACCCCTGAGGGACTCCAGCATTAATACTGTGGGCCTCAGATTTCTGCCCATCAACTACTACTCTTATGAACCTATCAGAGAGAAATGATTTAATTATTGAGAAAACATTTCCAGTTATACCGTAGCTGGAAATCTTGTGAAGTAGGCCCTTATGCCAAACCTTATCAAAGACCTTTGATATGTCAAGAGCAATTGCCCTAGAAAGGAAGCCTTTGTCGAGAGATTCACTAATCCTATGAGATATAACTGTTAGCACATCAGCTGTAGATCTAGCAGAACGGAAACCATATTGCATGTCACTAAGGAGGTTATTTCTGCTGAGGTGGTTGACTACTTCTTTATTTAATATGGATTCCAGTAACTTACTCATGACAAACAAGAGACTTATTGGTCTGTACTGAGAGGGGAATGATTTATCACCTGAGTTCTTAAATACAGGGAATACTGACGACGTTTTCCAGGGTGTTGGAAAGCACTTCTCCTTAAGGCAATGCTTAAACAGTTTTGTAAGTATGAGGGCAAGTTCTGGTCGAAGCTTTTTCAACACTATAATTGGAATGCCGTCTGGGCCAGTTGCTTTACTGGAATCAAGGTTCTTAATTAGCTTGGTAACCTCATGCACAGATATTTGTATGTTGGATAGGGTGTTGTCTGTTGTAGGAGGAAATACGGGGAGTTGATGCCCTTCGTCGCAGAGGGTAGAATTAGCTGCAAAGTTCTTGGCAAATAGTCTGGTATTGTCTGATGCTGACAAGATGACCTCAGGTCCATTGATGATGGTTGGGATGGAATGCATGTTTCTGTTCAGGATCCTGTTTGCTATTTGCCAAAACTGGTGGGAACCAAGCCACTGCTCAGCTACTTTGAATTTGACGGACTAAGCATATAGCTCTCTTGCCTTTTTTATTACTCTTTTACAGCGGTTGCTGCCAGTCCTGAAGGCAACTTTAGTCTCAGTACATCTATTACGTTGGTAGCTAAGGAAAAAGTGATTTCTGTGCGCAATGGCAGCGGCACATTCTGGGGAGAATCATGGCTGGCTGTTAGGTTTTTGTTGGAATTTTTTGGATGGTATGAATCGGTCTATGCCTATAATTAACCTTTCGGTAAGGTCTGATACTGTAGAGGATACATCCTTTTTAAACATGGAATGCAGAGGTAGATCAGATATGAATGTACGGAAGCTATCCCAGTCAGCCATAGAGTATCAATATACAGTACGGAGGAGAGGTACGTCTGAAGACTTATTACATTTCATTTTTATCTTAACTGATACAACTGTGTGATCGGAGGATCCCAGGGGAGATAGGACGGAACATGAACATAGCTCAGGGGAAGTTGTGAGAAAAAGGTCTAGAAGGCTTGCATACTGACCAGTAGTATCGGGCACACGGGTGGGTTCATGAACAATCTGAGTGAGGTCATAGGCAATGCCAAAATCATGACATCTGTCTTATTTGAGTGGGTCAGCCATTCCATATTATGGACCTTGAAGTCACCGCAAATGTGAATGATAGCCGAAGGATGAGCAGACAGGATGAGGTCAATTTTCTCAGATATACTCTTAAGAACAGTAAGCCCGCTGTTGTGGGGGCGATAGAGAGCAAATATGAATGCGGTGGTGTAAGCAAGTGCAACCCGGAAGCACATATAAGGTAAACTAGGGTATTCTCTGGAGATATCTCTACCACACGGGAAGCCATCTTTAATGTAGGCGCATATTCCATGCCCATGGCGATCTTGGGGGTCAGATTTAGATGTTAAGTTAGAGTATCCTTTTATTATGGACTCATCTAGGGAAGTGGTCGACCCTATGCCAGTTTCGCTTAGAAAGAATATGTCCGGTTTCATCTCCTATAATTGGGTTTCAACCTCTGGAAGGTTGGAATGTAGATCCCTGATGTTGGAGAAGGAGACATGGTAGTAGAGGTCTACGTTGGAGGATGGGGTTCTAGGTTTATTCGTGTTTTTTTTTTGTTTTTTTTTAGATATTTCATGTTCAGTTTTTGGGGTTTGTGGAACAGGTCGACAGACTTGGTTATAGTAGGACAGAGAGAGAAAGAGAGTAAATTTTTTTCTTTTGTAGCACATGATAAGGTAAAGCCATAACAATTACCCACTAGTATGGCATCGAGAGGCCCCACCAGAAACTTCTGCATGGTCCAGAATCCATTCACCAAATGGCAATACAGTACTTTACACCTGCTGATAGGACAGCCTCCTTAGTGGTTAACCAAGGTTCGGGCCCCTGACTATCAGGCGGGTAACGTCAGCCCAGATGAAACGTTTACCTCCAGCACCCTTACTAGTGATGTGGCCACAAGGATAGACATAGAAACAGAAAAATTTCCAACATCTCAGTATTACCGACCTGAAAAGCACCTTTTTCTTCACCCTTTGTCAGAAAAATCACTCATTGGAAATGAGGAATGAGGGACAATAAAGGAGAAGCGAGAGTTACTGGAGCTGCCGATAACACAAGCACAGTGTATTATCTACTTTCCATTTAAAAAAAAAAAAAAACACAGAAAAATAAAAATGTAAGGACTTATTAATATCTACTTTATAAGTCCGTTACTCCGTTCTCAGTTTAGGAGAATATTTGAAAATAATCTTCCCTCACATAGTTATGTGTAAATATATTTTCTTTTTGGCTTTATCGATAGAGAATGATTTGAGCATTCGAGCTTTACCTTTATACAATACCGTAATGGAACTTTCAATTTGTGAGGTCGGGGTTTGTTTTTTTGTATTTTTTTTTTCTATTTGGAAGAATTATTACTTTGGAAGAAAGCATTTAAAAGCTGGTTAAGAGTAGAGCAATTTGGCTTGGGTACTAAGTTTAGACTGGTTAAGAAATAATGCATACTGCTGAGAAAAAGCATTTTCTAGTGTTTAGTTAATAGTGTAGAATATAATTTGGAAAAAAGAAAAAAAAAAAAAAAAGAGCAAAACAAAGATAAGTGCAGTTGAAAAGTTGAAATGCTCAGAAATTTAGTCAAACCTGGAAAAATATATAAATGAATAGAAAATAATGTCTGCAATACATAAGTTTTTGCGATATCAAGAAAGGTGGATTTCCAAATTATAGATAGAAAATGGCGTAACTTAGCTTTGGAAACTTTGACCGTGCGGGCTCGAGTTCATATCGAGGAAGAGAGAAGAGCTAGTCGTTCTAACTGGTTTATGCTGGGTTACTTAAGGGGTAGTGTTGAGGGGTAGGGGGTGGCATTTTGGGTTCTGTATTTTTATTTATTTTATTTTTAATTCAACAATGCTTTTTAGTGACATGCAATATGGTTTCCGTTCTGCAAGATCTACAGCAGATGTGGTAACGGTTATATCTCATAGGATTAGTGAATCTCTTGACAAAGGCTTCCTTTCCAGGGCAATTGCTCTTGACATATCAAAGGCCTTTGATAAGGTATGGCATAAGGGCCTACTTCACAAGATTTCCAGCTACGGTATCACTGGTAATGTTTTCTCAATCATTAAATCATTTCTCTCTGATAGGTTCATAAGGGTAATAGTTGATGGGCAGAAATCAGAAGCCCACAGGGGTCCATCCTGGGCCCAACTCTCTTCCTGATCTACATCAATCATCTCCCAAAACACATACTTAAATCATTCATTGACATCTATGCTGACAAGACCATCTATGGCAACACATCAAAGGCCATAAATGACAAAGTTTTCTCTAATTCTCTCTCCTCTGATCTTGAGCGCGTGGTACAGTGGGGGAAGAGGTGGCTGGTCACTTTTAATGCATCCAAAACCAGGCTTCTATCTTTACATCATCAACACTCTGATCCCAATCTGGCATCAATTGAAATGGATGGCTCTCGTCTTGGGGAGGCTCCATGTTTTGACAAGCTTCTGGGCTTGACCTTTACTCCTGATCTGAAATGGAACACGCACATCAGGTCTATTGCCAAGGATGCTGGGAAAATGGTGGGATCCTTCTACCACTCCAGAAGATATCTCACTACTGATGCAATTCTCTATCTGTATAAAAGCCAAGTACGCCCAAAGATGGAGTACTCCTGCCACATCTGGGCAGGAGCTGCTAAAAACAGCCTATCCTGCCTTGACAGAGTACAAAATAGACTTTGTGGTTTAGTGGGGGATGACCTTTTCTCTTCCCTGCAACCTCTCTCCAACAGAAGAGACATTGCGAGCCTGTTTTATCGTTATTTCCGTAGCAGGTGCTCGTCTGAGTTCCAATCCCTCGTCCCCCCTCGCCAATCTTTCACAAGAAACACCCGTCTGGCTGAAACTACTGTCAATAATTTTCCCCACTCTTTATCTGTGCCTAAATCCAAACATAGATTCCATGAGCAAAGCTTCTTTCTTAGAACTGCACGCCAGTGGAACTCTCTGCCGCTTGCCTGTTTCCCACCTGACTACAACTTGGTTGTCTTCAAATCCAACATAAACAAACGACCCCCTCTATCAAACCTTCAATACTAATGATTACTACAATACTATCTCATTGATTACTGTACACGCAATAACCCTTATCCCTGAGTGGCCTTCGGCCTTGATAAGTGGTAACCCCGATGTAAAAACAAAAAAAAGAAAACGCGAATGTGATGGAAAAAACCCAGAAAAACGAACGTTAAAACTTCTTTAAAAAAGCTGAAAAATAAAAACAAAAAAAACATACATGAAAAATGGCTTAAATAACCTTGCTTTAAAAATCGAAAAAAAAAAAAGAAAAAAAAAAGACATCTCACACCACGATTCGAACACAAAACCTTTAGATAATGAGGCCACGCTCTAATGAGCTGAGCTAATCAAAACATAAGAATAAGCGAAGTAAAAAAAAAAAATAACGTAAGGCAAACAAACGATAGAGAAAACGCATAACAGAACCCCCCCCCCCTCCCTCAAAAAATAATGTAATAATTTGTTAAAATAACCCAGCTTCGGGGAGGGGGGGGGTTGTACCCAGCTTACCCGGGTGCTTTTGGGTGTGTGTGGTTGGGCGGGGTGGGGGTGTTAATGAAAACCTAAGAATAAGCGAAGTAAAAAAAGCAGAAAAATCTGAAAAACACGTGAAAAATGGCTTAAATAACCCTGCTTCAATATTAAAATTAAAAAAATCGAAAAAAAAAGAAAAAAAAAAAAAAGACATCTCACACCACGATTCGAACCGAAAACTGAGGCTGCACTCTAACCAACTGAGCTAAGACAACGTCCATGAAATTGTGTCAGTTTTTCAAATATTTAAAGGAAATCAGGTTACGACGTTGTATGATGCATGCGTAGAAGCGGAATCGTCATGAGAGGACGGTTTTTGCTGACCCCCCCCCTGTAATCATTTTAGGGTGAAAAAAATTAACGTTTTTGGCCAATTTTGAGATATTTGTCGGGCGAAGGTTGGAAGTTTAAAATGATACCGATCTGTCGAAAATCCGTGACCCGTGTCGAAAGTTTTTGCGAGACATACAAACAAACATACATACATACATTTTCGCTCTTATGTTTATAGATAAAAAGTATTACATAAAAATGGTGAAAATTAAAAAATTCAAAACTAATGAAATGACCTACAAAAAGGTAAATTTTTTTTTTTTAATGTATTAAAACTTGCTCTCCTGTTTGATATTGAAAAGACAAATTAAAAGATTACCTGTGCGTAAATGTTTCAACACTTTTTGGATGTTTGGTCAGGACAAGTTCCCCAAGTTTCAAGCAATCTTCCGGTTTTAAATCCCCAGCCAAAATCAGCTCTTTTCTAGATATAAAACAAATTTATAATACAATGAAAAATTTATATACAGAATAAATATACTAAAATATTGACCATCAAGTAAACAATAACCATTTCTTTTAAACAAATTAATATTTTAAATTGAATATTAAAAATATCTTAAGCATGCCTACACTCTGGTCATGATGACATGTTTTAACTTCAAACTTAATGTCTATTACCCTGTGCTGCTGATGATGATCCACATCATCTCAGAAATGCTGTTGAACTGAAGTTGAATTCCTGGAATGTATGCAAATTAATATTTCATAAATTTATTTACTTCATATATATATACACACATTTTAGTCATTAGAATGACATCATCCACGATGGTTACGTAAGCACCTAATATTTTAATTAATATTTTAATACTATTTATTTCGATTTTGAATTTCACTTTGGCTACATACCTCAAGTATACAGATAACATTGGGTAGTTTTGAGATAAAGGGACATAACTCTTGGGTTGACAATACCGGAAATAATACAGGGTGACCCCCCCCCCCCAAAAAAAAAATAGAGGACATTCAATTGTTTTTCTGAGCATTTTATAGTCAACGGAGAAAAAAAGGCCAAAGACCCTAGTATTTTGATGTGATGTCTTGAATATAAACTAGTTATGACCAAAGTTTTATTTAATTCAGACAAAACACTAAGAAATGGGGCCTAATTAGATTTGGGGCACGTTATTTTTGAGTCACCCTGTATGATGCAATTTCAGAATGTATTTATTTCACTTTATTTTTAATATTCTAATAAAATTTATTTTGATTTTATTCTTAATAATCTGACACAAATTTTTACTGAACGTAAAGATCACGATTTACAAGCCCATTTTAAAACATTCCTCATTTTCAAATTTAAGGCCTTTTCAAGCTTGTGCATGTGAACTGTATATTTTATTGTAGTTTGACATTCAGAATTCAATGTTGAAAAGCATCTATATTTTATTTCTGAATAAATATAGACACTATAACTCTTTTGGATGTTTATTCTTACAGTGAATGTATTTATTTGTCCACAGCAATATATATTTCTTTCTTGATAATAATCATTTAAAAGAGCGTGAGGGATAATGAAATAAAGAAGGGGGAGGGGAGATAGATATTTAATAATATATATAACAAATACTTAACCCAATGGGTGATGAAGCGAATGTCATTGCGACACATGCAGAAATGGCATTGGGCATGCGCAACTGTACCAAAAGCGAGGCCAGTATTCATTTGTGTCGAGGAGATTAAAAAAAAAGTAAATTTTTGAGTGTAGAGTCTTGGTTTCTGAGTCAAGAAATCTATTGTTTGTTTTAGTGTTAACTGCTGTGTAAATGATGAAACAAAAATCCAACACAGATATAATTTATAATAACCATATTTGAGTTTTAATGTTAAAATACAAATTTCTGATATACCTAACTTACCTAGCACAGCCTGGATAGGTTATATTTATACCAGTCAAGGATACATCCTCACCACCATCTGTCAGGCTGAGGTGTGATTTTGGGTAGTTCTAGGAGCTTTACTCTCACAACTTTCGAGTGGAGTAAGTTTTGAAAATTAAAGCACGCAAGTGTTATACGTGTCTTACTCTTGGTCGTGATGTCAATAAATTCAACTCCACTCATCATTACTCTGCTGTCAAAAATTCAGCACCAATGTTTGACACTCTGCTGTCTAAACTCTCAACTTCAAAATGCGACTCACTGCTCACAAGACTTGCTTCTTTAATGTCCAAATCTAAACTTTCCAATCAAAAATCAGGCTTTTTTTTTCTAACCAGAGCATCTCATTTGCATATCATGTGACAAAGTTGACAAACTCGTAGCCATAGAAAGAGAACAGTGGTCATTATTTTTCTTTTTTCTTCATTCTTTCTGGCTGCCCCAAAACAGGTTTGTACTAGCAATACACATTAAAATATTTTAATGGCTTATATTATTTCAATATTGGTATATATATAAAAAGAGCTGGATAAGTTAAGAAAGAATCTTTTTAAATTTTTAAAATCCAATTAAAATCAAGGAAGTTATGACTATTTTTATGCCCTGCGTGTTTAGATATTTTCCCCTCTTTAAGACCATATGCGTTTTGTCACATTTTTTACACTACTTTTTCAGTAAAAATGCTTTATCTTTGTTAAAACAATGAAATTTGCCATAAAAGTGTATTTATGTGCAAGGAATCTGAATATGCAATTGAAAATGTCCAGAAATGAATTGTTTCCAAATAATCTGCAGTAAATGCACATAAATATGCTGCGATTGCTTAAAAATGCCATGCATTTGTTAAAGGAAAAGTTAGAGAACTCAAAGTTTAGTTGTAATGCATTTTATGTGCCAAAAACTGAAATCGAAATCTAGGATTGATTAAAAATGAATATATTGCAATATTTCTTTGGTATTATTGTAGATTAATACCTTCTGTTACCCCTCCCCATCTGACCACCTCTCCAAAATATGTGATTCTACCTTTATAGACAATTGCATGTGAACAACTTTAAAAACTTTAATAAAAGATAAACAAAAATTATTTTAGAATTTAATGTAAAATGATTTATCATTTTGAATCATTGAAGCGTTTTAGGGCAGTTACCCCCCCCCTTTTTTTCCTATGATAGATAAATCCGGGTGTTTTTTTTTGTTTGTTTGTTTGTTTGTTTGTTTTCTAAAAGGTGATTATGCGTGGTTTTAAGAGGGTCTTTGTGCAATTATGAGAAGGTAGGGAGGTTGCCACTCTGACTTTGGGTTAATGATAGGGCTAAGGAAAATTATGTGTGAACAGCCTGAAGACTTGATAGAAACAAAACAAAAACAATTTTAGAATTTAGAGTGGGGGTTAGTTTCACATAAATGTAAAATAATTCACCATTTCAAGACGATCTTAGCGTTTTAGGAAAGTTGACCAATTCATATGCACTTTTCTTTAAACGTTTTTTTATGTTTTTTTTTTACGTTAGGAAGTTTGTTTAGTGGGGAGCTCTGCCACTTGTACTTAGCGTTATTGTTAAGACTAAAGGTTTTAGGAGGAGGCTTGCCACTCGTTACAAAATCTTACCGAAAATGCTGTTTTATGATGTTCACATTTTTATCACTTTATTTGCTTAAAACTCTAAAAATATATAATGTATGTTATTATTTACTAATTCATTTGAAAGTATATTCATTTCTGAACAAAACGGTGGTATTTTGAAGACTTAAAGTGCTTTGATTTTTAAAATATGACTATTTTAGCAGAAACCCCTTGGAATTTGTGATTATCCAAAGCGTTTTAACGGCCACGTGTATTGCTATTTGTACTAATTTTTAACATCTTATCTTTGGTGATATTTCAGACCACATATTTCAAGATCAAATAAGATCCTCTCAGTATGATCAATGTACTGGCTCATATGATAAATGGTGCACCTATTCCAAACTAAAATCATTTAATTACAAGTTTATTGCTCACTGCTTAAGATAAATACCAAAGAATACCAACGGTGCTAACCAAGCAATTTTTTTAAAAGCCGAAGTGTTCGTCCTTTAGTGATGCTGGCTTTCCTCACCTTTCAACTGTGAGAAAAAAGTAAATATCTATAAATTTCTAACATGAATTGCAAAGAGAAAGGGTAATAATATATTTCAAAGTTCAAATTTTATCTGAAACTTACCTGATATTCCATGCGGTACAGCAGTCAGCATTGATCATCACAACAGCACGAGTGAGACATACAATTTCGTGTGGTTCTGAAAGTAGACATCAAGTTTTATTCTTTCATAATATTTTTCTCATCTTTGATCTAAACTGATGATATATAATATATCAGTGTCTGCACAACATTAGTTTTTGTATGTACTATATCCATCTTGTCCATCCAACTCATGATAAAACTAACACTGTATATTACCAGCTGACAAAAATGAGGATGAAAATGTTGACACATAAATACATAATCCAATCTCTATGATGTGAGTTTAAGTTTGTCTTTCTATCAACATGACAGACAAGTTTGCAAAACTAATCTACCTATAGCTAAACAGTGGAGTGCACAGATGCATTCTAGAGATAGTAGGCTTGAAAATGGAAGATATTTAGCAAAGATGGGAAAGACTACCGTAGGTTTGTTTTCTCTACTTGGAAAAGTTATTGGCTCTTTAAATGGCGTTCATGTTGAGAAAACAAATTACTAAAAGTTTCTGAAAAATTAATGCCTTTTCAGATATGAGGTTCATAGCTGTAATTATGATTCATTTGAGATGTTCTAAAATTAATGTTTAAAATTAATTTGTAGATTTGTTCACCACCCAAAGTTGAAGTGAATCAATGATTAGTTTGCAGCCATGTCTCTGTTTGAATTCTACACTTGATGATTGACCCTTGTATCTTTTACTTGTAGTTAGACAGTTTTGTCATTTTTTTCATTATACTTTAGAGGATAATTATTGTTTTGTATTTTCTTTTTCTAAGTTGCCTTTTTTGTCTTTTAGTAGTAGTCGATAGAGCTTGACCTCATGAACGGATTGATTAGATTGAGTCTGTGTATTCTAACGCCTCAACAACAGGCCCAGAATTTGGATTAGAACCTTTTATTTAATTCTTGGGAGTAATTTGCTCTTTTTCTGTCAACCATATCTGAGTAGAAACGTAAAGTGATTCATACTAACATTTTTAGTATTGCCTATACTGACGATCGATTCTACAAGCTCTAGAAGGCAGTCACTTATAACTGATTATATTATTGACACTCATATCGATTGTGTCACAAGTAACTGATTGCAGACCTTCAGTTTCGACAACCAGGGTTCAAGATGATAGGCTTGCTGTGAAATAAAACAATTGAAGCTTCAAATCCCATCTTGTGTTCATTAATGCATTTGTCTGCAGCAGTAAGTACCACTCCCCATGAGATGGCAGACCAGCGTCCAAGAAGATAGCTGCTGGCCAAGGCAAGCAGGTATGTACGCATGATATTTGCATGTACACATCTCGAGACCTTCCGAGGCAAGAAACGGGGTAAGAATATAATAAGAATACAGACACTTAAAAGAAACGAGTAAAAGCAATTGTAAAAAGATAGTAATGTTACATGATAAGGGCTGTCCCCTTTTCATGTAAGTAAAAAAAATAGGGAATTAGTTAAATGTAAATATGAAATAGGATAATCAAGGATTCGAACTTGCGAAGCTAGATTTGGAATTGAGAATTCCAATCATAAATTAAAATAAATACAGAATGTTATTGAAAATAAGGAATGTGGAATTGCCATTGTTTAGCTCACACAAAATAGTTAGATATCGGTTTATTGTAACAGGAATGTAATGATGAATTTTGTTTCTGTTATAAAAATGAAAATTAAAATAAGGAATTTAAAAACGGACAATGGAAAATGTTATTTGTAAAGTGGGTTACGAAAATTAGGTTAGAGGGTCGGCTTTGTAAGAAACATGTGAATAACAATGCATGCTTAAACACGGAGGCATGTCGTGTGGTCGTGCGATGTGTTTTCATATGCATGTGTTTGGTCATGCAGTGACGTCATGAGTTATGAATTTAGTTAGATAAGTCAGAATCAGAATCAGTCAGTTAGGAGAAGCCAGAGAAGGGAGTCAGATAAGAGAAGCAGAGGAGATCAGACCGATTCTCCGTTAGAGTCAAGGCACCCTCTGGGAGCGAGAGGGTTTAGAGATATTCATGTAACAAGTTTGAATCCCTGAAATACAAAATCATGTCCGACTGGTCGAAGAAGAAATAAACGTATCATCATGTATTTTCATAACTGCCGTCTTGTGTTGTGTTATTCTACCAAAACAAAGGTATAGTGAAATTGTATTAATATGAACTTTGTGTTTATAAAAATGTACAACTGTCAAACACACTATCTCTCGGTCTATCTATCAAGATATTCATAAATCTCCTCTCATTGAATTACAGGCTTCGTGCTGCTGTAGTAGTATGTACCCTGTCTCTAGATATCTCACTAAGACTCTTCCTAATACGAACAGTCAACACCAAAGAATAATACATACGTCATCTTAATACCACTCATTACATATTTGTAATTTGGATGCCGGACCTCTTTTATTCAACAGGAATAAATTAAAAACAAATCCAACTTGGCATTACCACGGTACTCTCAATGTAAAGGTCCATTACAACTAGACGATCACACAATGCGAAAAAAAGAAAAAAAAACATAGGAAAAAAATGCAAAACGAAATAAAACAATAATTAAGAAGGAAAAGAGAAGCACTCACACATACGCAGTATTAAAAAAAAAGAGAGAGAAAAAAATGAACACACACGTACACACAATGGAACAAAAGTATACAAGAAAAATTAGAAAAAAGGCCGATATGCCGCAAAAGAAAACCATAGTAGATGAATGAAAATAAAAAAATAAACAGTTGTAAAAAAACAACTCACCATGCGTAACTCATTGATGAATGAATTGTTTTGTTTAAAAAAAAAAAAAAAAAATACACACATATACACAAATGCAGAGATTGGGGTCAGCCATTATTGTTTGGAAATTTGCATGAAATGTCAGGTAGAAAAATTGTGTCAGTATGAAATCGTGTGGACGAATTGTTGAATCTGTCAATCATTGTAACAATTTTGTGTCAAAGTCAAAGGTCGCTTAGCATGTAAATGCTCTGTTTGGAAAGGCATTTTGGTGTTCATAGTTGAACGTTTCGGCTTTTTGTGTGTTTTATTTGCTTTGTTTTTGAAAAAGGGATAATTTTAAATATTGACTCTATATAGATACTTAAAAAAATAATAAATAACTGTTTTTTTTCTCTGTATGTTCCAGTTATTTTTTTTAAGACTTTTGTTGTTGTTTGTTACGAAAAAAAAAAATTTTTTTTTCTCTCCTATGAAAAAAGTTATAACTGTTGATCATAGTTTTGTGTAAATCCAGTTAAATGTATTAATGATGTATTTTGTTTTGAAAATGTTATGTTGGAACAAATATCGTAAATTGTCTTAAATGTATTTCACATCAGGAATTCAAAGTTTTAATTAAATATACATTAAAATCAAAAGAAACAAGTAATAGGAAAATAAGTAAAATAGGAAACAAATTAAGACGAATGGTTGGCTTAGAAATCAGTTAGAATTTTAGAGAGGGGACAAGATAAATTACGTAAACGGGTATTTTGAGAGTTTTCAGATGTGATAAGCCAAAAGAAAGAAATTTCTTTTTTGACAATTGGTTTTTGTTTTTTTTTTATGATGCCCATAACATTTTTCCCAAGAAGAGTAACTTGGTAGGGAGATGATAAGCACTAGAGGTGCCCCTAATTAGAAAATACAGATGGGAACCTGCAATATTGTGTTTTTAAAGCATAACTACGAATACGCAGATCCAAATATAAAAATCAAAACAGCAGACGATAAATTTATCTTTGGAGCAATACATGAAGGACTTCTCGGAAATCTTGCAGCCGGAGCAATACGAACCAAACAATTACTTGGACTGGATAACTACTTCAGGAAAACTAAAAGACCTTGAGAAGAATCAACTTCTGGCACTGGTAGTACTAGTGATAGTGCTACTCCTAGCAAAAGAAGATGGAAAATGGTATTCCAGGAGCTGCAGCACAAACGGCTGAAGAAGTAACAATGGGATCTGGAGGGATGTTCACAGCAACAGGTATCGGCATAATCAAACCTAAAGGAAATGTAAACTACGCACGGAAATATACATTCCGAAACAGATTCCGAAATGTATTAAAATCAGACAATATGAACGACCAAGCCATTCATTTCGAAGCACCCAAGAAAATAACACAAAGAAATAACCAAACAAACTGGAACCACATTCTACTGAAAGGATTCGGTCAGTCCCGACATCATATGATTCCATACCATTTAACAACATGGGTGAAACACATTGAATCAGAAGCAGCATTCACAATGGCAACAGCATACAGGGTGGAAGCAATAAGAGTATTCATCGACGACATAGTTTGCCAAGAAATAACAGACAGCAAAGGAGAAACAAGATACATCCCATCA
The DNA here is from genome assembly GCF_053919585.1 of Euprymna scolopes. NCBI lineage: Eukaryota > Metazoa > Mollusca > Cephalopoda > Sepiida > Sepiolidae > Euprymna > Euprymna scolopes. The sequence continues at coordinate 95,821,256 of NC_136485.1, forward strand.
CCAGCTCCCAAATTTTATTTATACAAAGACTATGGAAAATATGTAGGATTCGGGAATTTATTAGATATCTCACACATACCAAATAGAAACTGGGTAGAATGCGAACCAGTAGAATACGAAGCCACAAAACTACCGACATATACATACCGATACTGGATGCCAGCCGGATTAGCCAAAGACATTTTCGACAAAGACATATCTCCTGGAAAGGAAGACTTCAGTTTAGACGCAAAAGAACTCCATGATTGGAGAAGAATGTGGATGAGTCCAAACTTCAACGAACTAAGACAAGGAGACGTATACAATTTTGAATGGAAAAATAAAAGTTTACAATACATACGTGAACAAAGGAGTAGTGGTAAACAACGTAACATTAAGATCAGCAGGAACTTGGAGAGACAACCACTTGAAAAACGCTTGGGATGGCGGCTTAGATATTTCCACCGGATTCGAACAACTTTACACTAATTGGGAAGACTGTTATGAACAACTTAACCACGAGGACAATAGAAAGGTCATGCGAAAACAACATGACGTGGATATACATCTCACAGAATGGTCAGACTTGGTTTCAAATGCCCCACTTACTTGGAAGCCGAATGGAGGACCGGGTCAAAAGAAAACAGGAATAACAATGGCAGGAGGAAGAAACATCTTAAACGACGAAATATTCACAGCAGAGGAGCCACCACCATTATTACTATTACATGCACCTATGGTAATAGAAGCCGAGGGATCAAGGTCAAACTTCTTCACATTCAACATCACTTATGAAATGGACGTGCACTTACTGTACAAACAATTTGACCATCCGCAAACAATTATAACATGCTCAAACACAGCACTTAAACAAACCATGACAATGAAAGACAAAAGAATGCCAATTAACTTACTAACACAACCGAACAGGCACTTAACAGGGACAAGTGTGAAACGTTGAGTGCACGCAACAACAACCCACTTTCAGAAGGATGCGGGAATAATGCTAGATCAGATGACTTCATGATACATCAACGGATAAACAGGATGTAAACGGAGAGTTCAAGTGGCACTTAACCTGTCCAACCATGACGTCAAAACACGACAAACACCATTATATAAACACAGAAAATAACGACCCGGCACCAGAACATTCTACACAGCACCAGACTCCACGTCAAGCAAAATGGCAACTAAATTAGCAACATTCCGATTCGACGAACAAAGCGAAGAACCGAAGTACCAACAATTTAACACCGTGTATCAGACAGCACTGCAACAAACCAGTCTCAAAGAATACAACTGGGTATAGAGGCTTCGTTATGAGAACGAATACCATTGGGACTACCCCACCCTCGAATTAAAACCAAGCGAAGTACTGAGATGTAACCATCCGGACAACAACAATAAACACCTAATCAACATACTAAATGGCCACCCAAGTATAATCATATACAACAGCGGATGCCAAAAGATCCAGGGACGACAACATTTTCATATAGTCAGCTTCCACGATAAACATCCTTCAGAACTGTACGCCTTCAAAGAATTGAAGAAAGGCTTAATGGAAGCAGGGGATCATGACGCGATCACCACATATATGAAAGCAGAGAGAGCAAAAACCCCATATGGATATGCAGGTAACCTGTCACAAGCAAACGCGGGGAAACAGTATCAATTAACAACATAACAGAGGCACAGAAAATGTGGTTCGACATCATAAACGACAATCAGCACATAATAACACGACGACCACACACAAGTGGACTAAAGAATATAGACACTGTAAGAGCAAAGGAATACAAATTTATTAAACAGATTTTCGAGCATTGTCTGGGACGAGACATCTCCGACCTGGTGCACTTCTGTGATGGGGCAGGAGCACAATACCAGAGAGACTTCCAATACATCATAGAGAACACACAGTCGATCAACAAATTAATACAAGAAGTCTCCACAGAAGTTAACATAAAGGAAATAAATATTCCGATATGGAAACAAATAAAAAACAAAACAGACTACTTCCAAAACCTGGAAGGTAACTACTACTGGCCACTAAAGGAAAGTCTAGGAATATACGAAGCCTGGTGTGAACATCACAGATTAAATCAACAAACAATAGCAAAAGAACTCTTCGACATTTGCCACAAAATGTTACCTAAAATAAATGCATTTAATTTACAAGGACCAGCAAACACTGGTAAAACATACATAATCAGCTCCATCCTTGAAGGCATAGTGAACTATGGACAAATGCGATACAGAGACTAAGACGTGTTCAAATTCGCGAACTGCGTAGACTGAGCACTGATATATACGGATGAGAATGCAATTTTATTTGCACAACGTCGACCAGGCGAAAGTCATACTAGAGGGCGGAACAACCCATGTAAACGTAAAGAATAACCTTGAAAGATTAATGAGACGAACCCCCTGCCTCAGCACCTCAAACATCTGTGATTCATTATACTGGGAGAAGAACCAAACCTAAAGGCAAGAATGCATTATCATAAAGTAGAAAACCCGATGCCGAAACTAAAATACTGGGTTACCAAAAATCTCAGTCCACGAATGCGGATCATTCTGTGGAAGAACTATATACAACAATGCCAGGCAAAAACATACGACATGGAACAAATAGAAAAAAAATGTCCAATCCCATCACCGAAAAATAACGCACCGTTAGAAGAGGAATTCGACTCTCACGTAAAAAAATTACACAAAATATCACCAATACCAGCAACAACACGAACAGAAATAATAACGATACAAAACACACAGGAAGAACAAGACGAGAACAGCGCCATCATAACAACAGGACCATGGACGAACCTCGGACAAACACAACCACAATCTATAGATGAATGGTTCGAAAAAGGACAAAACCCCGAAACAATGAAGGACCCAGAAATACTGGAAGTCCTAACACAAAAATCACCGCCAAGTAGATGGAAATTAAACATCCCAGACTCGGACGAGGAAAATCAACCAAAACCGCCATCAATATACAAGGAAGGAACAAAGAAACAACCGCTAAGAAGCATCGAAAACAAACGCACCAACGAAAAAACAATACCGAAGAACATTATTCTATTCTAGTGAGTCCGAATAAATAATCAATACATGCCAACAAAAACATGTAAAAAAAACTTGTAAATAATTTTTTTTCCTCCGTAAAAAAAAAATAATAACCTTTAAACTAATTATGGACTTGTCAAATTATTTTGCATGAAGCATGAGGAATGCATGCATTATATATAATGTATTTATGATTTCACCACCGGAGGTGAACATGGGAATATGATTTCACAGCCGGAGGTGAACAGGGGAATATGATTTAACCACCGGAGGTGCACATGGGAATATGATTTCACCACCGGAGGTGAACATGGAAATATGATTTCACCACCGGAGGTGAACATGGGAATATGATTTCACCACCAGAGGTGAACATGGGAATATGATTTCACCACCAGAGGTGAACATGGGAATATGATTTCACCACCAGAGGTGAACATGGGAATATGATTTCACCACCGGAGGTGAACATGGGAATATGATTTCACCACCGGAGGTGAACATGGGAATATGATTTCACTACAAGAGGTGAACATGGGAATATGATTTCACCACCAGAGGTGAACATAGGAATATGATTTCACCACCAGAGGTGAACATGGGAATATGATTTCACCACCGGAGGTGAACATGGGAATATGATTTCACCACCAGAGGTGAACATGGGAATATGATTTCACCACCAGAGGTGAACATGGGAATATGATTTCACCACAGGAGGTGAACATGGGAATATGATTTCACCACCGGAAGTGGACATGGGAATATGATTTCACCACCGGAGGTGAACATGGGAATATGATTTCACCACCGGAGGTGAACATGGGAATATGATTTCACCACCGGAGGTGAACATGGGAATATGATTTAACCACCGGAGGTGAACATGGAAATATGATTTCACCACCAGAGGTGAACATGGGAATATGATTTCACCACCGGAGGTGAGCATGGGAATATGATTTCACCACCGGAGGTGAACATGGGAATATGATTTCACCACCGGAGGTAAACATGGGAATATGATTTCACCACCAGAGGTGAACATGGAAATATGATTTCACTACAATAGGTGAACATGGGAATATGATTTCACCACCGGAGGTGAACATGGGAATATGATTTCACCACCGGAGGTGAACATGGGAATATGATTTCACCACCGGAGGTGAACATGGGAATATGATTTCACCACCGGAGGTGAACATGGGAATATGATTTCACCACCGGAGGTGAACATGGGAATATGATTTCACCACCGGAGGTGAACATGGGAATATGATTTCACCACCAGAGGTGAACATGGGAATATGATTTCACTACAATAGGTGAACATGGGACTATGATTTCACCACCAGAGGTGAACATGGGAATATGATTTCACTACAATAGGTGAACATGGGAATATGATTTCACTACAATAGGTGAACATGGGAATATGATTTCACCACCGGAGGTGAACATGGGAATATGATTTCACCACCGGAGGTGAACATGGAAATATGATTTCACCACCAGAGGTGAACATGGAAATATGATTTCACCACCAGAGGTGAACATGGGAATATGATTTCACCACCAGAGGTGAACATGGGAATATGATTTCACCACCGGAGGTGAACATGGAAATATGATTTCACCACCAGAGGTGAACATGGGAATATGATTTCACCACCGGAGGTGAACATGGGAATATGATTTCACCACCGGAGGTGAACATGGGAATATGATTTCACCACCGGAGGTGAACATGGAAATATGATTTCACTACAAGAGGTGAACATCGGAATATGTTTTAACCACTGGAGGTGAACATGGGAATATGATTTCACCACCAGAGGTGAACATGGGAATATGATTTCACCACCAGAGGTGAACATGGGAATATGATTTCACCACCAGAGGTGAACATGGGAATATGATTTCACCACCAGAGGTGAACATGGGAATATGATTTCACCACCGGAGGTGAACATGGAAATATGATTTCACCACCAGAGGTGAACATAGGAATATGATTTCACCACCGGAGGTGAACATGGGAATATGATTTCATCACCAGAGGTGAACATGGGAATATGATTTCACCACCAGAGGTGAACATGGAAATATGATTTCACCACCGGAGGTGAACATGGGAATATGATTTCACCACCAGAGGTGAACATGGGAATATGATTTCACCACCAGAGGTGAACATGGGAATATGATCTCACCACCAGAGGTGAGCATGGGAATATGATTTCACCACCGGAGGTGAACATCAGAATATGATTTCACCACCGGAGGTGAACATGGGAATATGATTTCACTACCGGAGGTGAACATGGGAATATGATTTCACCACCGGAGGTGAACATGGGAATATGATTTAACCACCGGAGGTGAACATGGAAATATGATTTCACCACCAGAGGTGAACATGGGAATATGATTTCACCACCGGAGGTGAACATGGGAATATGATTTCACCACCGGAGGTGAACATGGGAATATGATTTCACCACCGGAGGTGAACATGGGAATATGATTTCACCACCGGAGGTGAACATGGAAATATGATTTCACTACAAGACGTGAACATGGGAATATGATTTCACAGCCGGAGGTGAACATGGGAATATGATTTCACCACCGGAGGTGAACATGGGAATATGATTTCACCACCGGAGGTGAACATGGGAATATGATTTCACCACCGGAGGTGAACATGAAAACATGATTTCACCACCAGAGGTGAACATGGGAATATGATTTCACTACCGGAGGTGCACATGGGAATATAATTTCACCACCGGAGGTGAACATGGGAATATGATTTCACCACCAGAGGTGAACATGGGAATATGATTTCACCACCAGAGGTGAACATGGGAATATGATTTCACAACAAGAGGTGAACATGGGAATATGATTTCACCACCGGAGGTGAACATGGGAATATGATTTCACCACCGGAGGTGAACATGGGAATATGATTTCACCACCGGAGGTGAACATGGGAATATGATTTCACCACCGGAGGTGAACATGGGAATATGATTTCACCACCGGAGGTGAACATGGAAATATGATTTCACCACCAGAGGTGAACATGGGAATATGATTTCACCACCAGAGGTGAACATGGGAATATGATTTCACCACCGGAGGTGAACATGGAAATATGATTTCACTACAAGAGGTGAACATGGGAATATGATTTCACTACAAGAGGTGAACATGGGAATATGATTTCACCACCGGAGGTGAACATGGGAATATGATTTCACCACCGGAGGTGAACATGGGAATATGATTTCACCACCGGAGGTGAACATGGGAATATGATTTCACCACCGGAGGTGAACATGGGAATATGATTTCACCACCGGAGGTGAACATGGGAATATGATTTCACCACCAGAGGTGAACATGGGAATATGATTTCACCACCGGAGGTGAACATGGAAATATGATTTCACTACAAGAGGTGAACATGGGAATATGATTTCACTACAAGAGGTGAACATGGGAATATGATTTCACCACCGGAGGTGAACATGGGAATATGATTTCACCACCGGAGGTGAACATGGGAATATGATTTCACCACCGGAGGTGAACATGGGAATATGATTTCACCACCGGAGGTGAACATGGGAATATGATTTCACCACCGGAGGTGAACATGGAAATATGATTTCACCACCAGAGGTGAACATGGGAATATGATTTCACCACCAGAGGTGAACATGGGAATATGATTTCACCACCGGAGGTGAACATGGAAATATGATTTCACTACAAGAGGTGAACATGGGAATATGATTTCACTACAAGAGGTGAACATGGGAATATGATTTCACCACCGGAGGTGAACATGGGAATATGATTTCACCACCGGAGGTGAACATGGGAATATGATTTCACCACCGGAGGTGAACATGGGAATATGATTTCACCACCGGAGGTGAACATGGGAATATGATTTCACCACCGGAGGTGAACATGGAAATATGATTTCACCACCAGAGGTGAACATGGGAATATGATTTCACCACCAGAGGTGAACATGGGAATATGATTTCACCACCGGAGGTGAACATGGAAATATGATTTCACCACCAGAGGTGAACATGGGAATATGATTTCACCACCAGAGGTGAACATGGGAATATGATTTCACCACCGGAGGTGAACATGGGAATATGATTTCACCACCAGAGGTGAACATGGGAATATGATTTCACCACCAGAGGTGAACATGGGAATATGATTTCACCACCGGAGGTGAACATGGGAATATGATTTCACCACCGGAGGTGAACATGGGAATATGATTTCACTACAAGAGGTGAACATGGGAATATGATTTCACCACCAGAGGTGAACATAGGAATATGATTTCACCACCAGAGGTGAACATGGGAATATGATTTCACCACCGGAGGTGAACATGGGAATATGATTTCACCACCGGAGGTGAACATGGGAATATGATTTCACCACCAGAGGTGAACATGGGAATATGATTTCACCACCAGAGGTGAACATGGGAATATGATTTCACCACAGGAGGTGAACATGGGAATATGATTTCACCACCGGAAGTGGACATGGGAATATGATTTCACCACCGGAGGTGAACATGGGAATATGATTTCACCACCGGAGGTGAACATGGGAATATGATTTCACCACCGGAGGTGAACATGGGAATATGATTTAACCACCGGAGGTGAACATGGAAATATGATTTCACCACCAGAGGTGAACATGGGAATATGATTTCACCACCGGAGGTGAACATGGGAATATGATTTCACCACCGGAGGTGAACATGGGAATATGATTTCACCACCGGAGGTAAACATGGGAATATGATTTCACCACCAGAGGTGAACATGGAAATATGATTTCACTACAATAGGTGAACATAGGAATATGATTTCACCACCGGAGGTGAACATGGGAATATGATTTCACCACCGGAGGTGAACATGGGAATATGATTTCACCACCGGAGGTGAACATGGGAATATGATTTCACCACCGGAGGTGAACATGGGAATATGATTTGACCACCGGAGGTGAACATGGGAATATGATTTCACCACCAGAGGTGAACATGGGAATATGATTTCACTACAATAGGTGAACATGGGAATATGATTTCACCACCAGAGGTGAACATGGGAATATGATTTCACTACAATAGGTGAACATGGGAATATGATTTCACTACAATAGGTGAACATGGGAATATGATTTCACCACCGGAGGTGAACATGGGAATATGATTTCACCACCGGAGGTGAACATGGGAATATGATTTCACCACTGGAGGTGAACATGGGAATATGATTTCACCACCAGAGGTGAACATGGGAATATGATTTCACCACCAGAGGTGAACATGGGAATATGATTTCACCACCAGAGGTGAACATGGAAATATGATTTCACCACCAGAGGTGAACATGGGAATATGATTTCACCACCAGAGGTGAACATGGGAATATGATTTCACCACCGGAGGTGAACATGGAAATATGATTTCACCACCGGAGGTGAACATGGAAATATGATTTCACCACCGGAGGTGAACATGGGAATATGATTTCACCACCGGAGGTGAACATGGGAATATGATTTCACCACCGGAGGTGAACATGGAAATATTATTTCACTACAAGAGGTGAACATCGGAATATGTTTTAACCACTGGAGGTGAACATGGGAATATGATTTCACCACCAGAGGTGAACATGGGAATATGATTTCACCACCAGAGGTGAACATGGGAATATGATTTCACCACCAGAGGTGAACATGGGAATATGATTTCACCACCAGAGGTGAACATGGGAATATGATTTCACCACCGGAGGTGAACATGGAAATATGATTTCACCACCAGAGGTGAACATAGGAATATGATTTCACCACCGGAGGTGAACATGGGAATATGATTTCATCACCAGAGGTGAACATGGGAATATGATTTCACCACCAGAGGTGAACATGGAAATATGATTTCACCACCGGAGGTGAACATGGGAATATGATTTCACCACCAGAGGTGAACATGGGAATATGATTTCACCACCAGAGGTGAACATGGGAATATGATCTCACCACCAGAGGTGAGCATGGGAATATGATTTCACCACCGGAGGTGAACATCAGAATATGATTTCACCACCGGAGGTGAACATGGGAATATGATTTCACTACCGGAGGTGAACATGGGAATATGATTTCACCACCGGAGGTGAACATGGGAATATGATTTAACCACCGGAGGTGAACATGGAAATATGATTTCACCACCAGAGGTGAACATGGGAATATGATTTCACCACCGGAGGTGAACATGGGAATATGATTTCACCACCGGAGGTGAACATGGGAATATGATTTCACCACCGGAGGTGAACATGGAAATATGATTTCACTACAAGACGTGAACATGGGAATATGATTTCACAGCCGGAGGTGAACATGGGAATATGATTTCACCACCGGAGGTGAACATGGGAATATGATTTCACCACCGGAGGTGAACATGGGAATATGATTTCACCACCGGAGGTGAACATGGAAACATGATTTCACCACCAGAGGTGAACATGGGAATATGATTTCACTACCGGAGGTGCACATGGGAATATAATTTCACCACCGGAGGTGAACATGGGAATATGATTTCACCACCAGAGGTGAACATGGGAATATGATTTCACCACCAGAGGTGAACATGGGAATATGATTTCACAACAAGAGGTGAACATGGGAATATGATTTCACCACCGGAGGTGAACATGGGAATATGATTTCACCACCGGAGGTGAACATGGGAATATGATTTCACCACCGGAGGTGAACATGGGAATATGATTTCACCACCGGAGGTGAACATGGGAATATGATTTCACCACCGGAGGATAACATGGAAATATGATTTCACCACCAGAGGTGAACATGGGAATATGATTTCACCACCAGAGGTGAACATGGGAATATGATTTCACCACCGGAGGTGAACATGGAAATATGATTTCACCACCAGAGGTGAACATGGGAATATGATTTCATTACAAGAGGTGAACATGGGAATATGATTTCACCACCGGAGGTGAACATGGGAATATGATTTCACCACCGGAGGTGAACATGGGAATATGATTTCACCACCGGAGGTGAACATGGGAATATGATTTCACCACCGGAGGTGAACATGGGAATATGATTTCACCACCGGAGGTGAACATGGAAATATGATTTCACCACCAGAGGTGAACATGGGAATATGATTTCACCACCAGAGGTGAACATGGGAATATGATTTCACCACCGGAGGTGAACATGGAAATATGATTTCACTACAAGAGGTGAACATGGGAATATGATTTCACTACAAGAGGTGAACATGGGAATATGATTTCACCACCGGAGGTGAACATGGGAATATGATTTCACCACCGGAGGTGAACATGGGAATATGATTTCACCACCGGAGGTGAACATGGGAATATGATTTCACCACCGGAGGTGAACATGGGAATATGATTTCACCACCGGAGGTGAACATGGAAATATGATTTCCCCACCAGAGGTGAACATGGGAATATGATTTCACCACCAGAGGTGAACATGGGAATATGATTTCACCACCGGAGGTGAACATGGAAATATGATTTCACTACAAGAGGTGAACATGGGAATATGATTTCACTACAAGAGGTGAACATGGGAATATGATTTCACCACCGGAGGTGAACATGGGAATATGATTTCACCACCGGAGGTGAACATGGGAATATGATTTCACCACCGGAGGTGAACATGGGAATATGATTTCACCACCGGAGGTGAACATGGGAATATGATTTCACCACCGGAGGTGAACATGGAAATATGATTTCACCACCAGAGGTGAACATGGGAATATGATTTCACCACCAGAGGTGAACATGGGAATATGATTTCACCACCGGAGGTGAACATGGAAATATGATTTCACCACCAGAGGTGAACATGGGAATATGATTTCACCACCAGAGGTGAACATGGGAATATGATTTCACCACCGGAGGTGAACATGGGAATATGATTTCACCACCGGAGGTGAACATGGGAATATGATTTCACCACCGGAGGTGAACATGGGAATATGATTTCACCACCAGAGGTGAACATGGGAATATGATTTCACCACCGGAGGTGAACATGGGAATATGATTTCACTACAAGAGGTGAACATGGTAATATGATTTCACCACCGGAGGTGAAAATGGGAATATGATTTAACCACCGGAGGTGAACATGGGAATATGATTTCACCACCGGAGGTGAACATGGGAATATGATTTCACTACAAGAGGTGAACATGGGAATATGATTTCACCACCAGAGGTGAACATAGGAATATGATTTCACTACAGGAGGTGAACATGGAAATATGATTTCACCACCGGAGGTGAACATGGGAATATGATTTCACCACCAGAGGTGACCATCGGAATATGATTTCACCACCAGAGGTGAACATGGGAATATGATTTCACCACCGGAGGTGAACATGGAAATATGATTTAACCACCAGAGGTGAACATGGGAATATGAGTTCACTACAAGAGGTGAACATGGGAATATGATTTCACCACCAGAGGTGGACATGGGAATATGATTTCACCAGCAGAGGTAAACATGGGAATATGATTTCACCACCAGAAGTGAACATGGGAATATGATTTCACCACCGGAGGTGAACATGGGAATATGATTTCACCACCGGAGGTGAACATGGGAATATGATTTCACCACCAGAGGTGAACATGGAAATATGATTTCACCACCAGAGGTGAACATAGGAATATGATTTCACTACAAGAGGTGAACATGGAAATATGATTTCACCACCAGAGGTGAACATGGGAATATGATTTCACCACCAGAGGTGAACATGGGAATATGAGTTCACTACAAGAGGTGAACATGGGAATATGATTTCACCACCAGAGGTGAACATGGGAATATGATTTCACCAGCAGAGGTGAACATGGGAATATGATTTCACCACCGAAGGTGAACATGGGAATATGATTTAACCACCGGAGGTGAACATGGGAATATGATTTCACAACCAGAGGTGAACATGGAAATATGATTTCACCACCAGAGGTGAACATAGGAATATGATTTCACTACAAGAGGTGAACATGGGAATATGATTTCACCACCGGAGGTGAGCATGGGAATATGATTTCACTACAAGAGGTGAACATGGGAATATGATTTCACCACCAGAGGTGAACATGGAAATATGATTTCACCACTAGAGGTGAACATGGGAATATGATTTCACCACCGGAGGTGAACATGGGAATATGATTTCACCACCAGAGGTGAACATGGGAATATGATTTCACCACCAGAGGTGAAGATGGGAATATGATTTCACCACCAGAGGTGAACATGGGAATATGATTTCACTACAAGAGGTGAATATGGGAATATGATTTCACCACCGGAGGTGAACATGGGAATATGATTTCACTACAAGAGGTGAACATGGGAATATGATTTCACCACCAGAGGTGAACATGGGAATATGATTTCACCACCGGAGGTGAACATGGGAATATGATTTCACTATAAGAGGTGAACATGGGAATATGATTTCACCACCAGAGGTGAACATGGGAATATGATTTCACCACCGGAGGTGAACATGGGAATATGATTTTACCACCGGAGGTGAACATGGGAATATGATTTCACCACCGGAGGTGAACATGGGAATATGATTTCACCACCGGAGGTGAACATGGAAATATGATTTCACCACCAGAGGTGAACATGGGAATATTAGTTCACTACAAGAGGTGAACATGGGAATATGATTTCACCACCAGAGGTGGACATGGGAATATGATTTCACCAGCAGAGGTAAACATGGGAATATGATTTCACCACCAGAGGTGAACATAGAAATATGATTTCACCACCAGAGGTGAACATAGGAATATGATTTCACTACAAGAGGTGAACATGGGAATATGATTTCACCACCAGAGGTGAACATGGGAATATGATTTCACCAGCAGAGGTGAACATGGGAATATGATTTCACCACCGAAGGTGAACATGGGAATATGATTTCACCACCGGAGGTGAACATGGGAATATGATTTCACAACCAGAGGTGAACATGGAAATATGATTTCACCACCAGAGGTGAACATAGGAATATGATTTCACTACAAGAGGTGAACATGGGAATATGATTTCACCACCGGAGGTGAGCATGGGAATATGATTTCACTACAAGAGGTGAACATGGGAATATGATTTCACCACCAGAGGTGAACATGGAAATATGATTTCACCACCAGAGGTGAACATGGGAATATGATTTCACCACCGGAGGTGAACATGGGAATATGATTTCACCACCAGAGGTGAAGATGGGAATATGATTTCACCACCGGAGGTGAACATGGGAATATGATTTCACTACAAGAGGTGAATATGGGAATATGATTTCACCACCGGAGGTGAACATGGGAATATGATTTCACTACAAGAGGTGAACATGGGAATATGATTTCACCACCGGAGGTGAACATGGGAATATGATTTCACCACCGGAGGTGAACATGGGAATATGATTTCACCACCAGAGGTGAACATGGGAATATGATTTCACTACAAGAGGTGAACATGGGAATATGATTTCACCACCAGAGGTGAACATGGGAATATGATTTCACCACCGGAGGTGAACATGGGAATATGATTTCACCACCGGAGGTGAACATGGGAATATGATTTCACCACCGGAGGTGAACATGGAAATATGATTTCACTACAAGAGGTGAACATCGGAATATGTTTTAACCACCGGAGGTGAACATGGGAATATGATTTCACCACCAGAGGTGAACATGGGAATATGATTTCACCACCAGAGGTGAACATGGGAATATGATTTCACCACCAGAGGTGAACATGGGAATATGATTTCACCACCAGAGGTGAACATGGGAATATGATTTCACCACCAGAGGTGAGCATGGGAATATGATTTCACCACCGGAGGTGAACATGGGAATATGATTTCACCACCAGAGGTGAACATGGGAATATGATTTCACCACCAGAGGTGAACATGGGAATATGATTTCACCACCAGAGGTGAACATGGGAATATGATTTCACCACCGGAGGTGAACATGGGAATATGATTTCACCACCAGAGGTGAACATGGGAATATGATTTCACCACCAGAGGTGAACATGGGAATATGATTTCACCACCAGAGGTGAGCATGGGAATATGATTTCACCACCGGAGGTGAACATGAGAATATGATTTCACCACCGGAGGTGAACATGGGAATATGATTTCACCACCGGAGGTGAACATGGGAATATGATTTCACCACCAGAGGTGAACATGGGAATATGATTTCACCACCAGAGGTGAACATGGGAATATGATTTCACCACCAGAGGTGAGCATGGGAATATGATTTCACCACCAGAGGTGAACATGGGAATATGATTTCACCACCAGAGGTGAACATGGGAATATGATTTCACCACCAGAGGTGAACATGGGAATATGATTTCACCACCAGAGGTGAGCATGGGAATATGATTTCACCACCAGAGGTGAACATGGGAATATGATTTCACCACCAGAGGTGAACATGGGAATATGATTTCACCACCAGAGGTGAACATGGGAATATGATTTAACCACCAGAGGTGAACATGGGAATATGATTTCACCACCAGAGGTGAGCATGGGAATATGATTTCACCACCAGAGGTGAACATGGGAATATGATTTCACCACCAGAGGTGAACATGGGAATATGATTTCACCACCAGAGGTGAGCATGGGAATATGATTTCACCACCAGAGGTGAGCATGGGAATATGATTTCACTACAAGAGGTGAACATGGTAATATGATTTCACCACCAGAGGTGGACATGGGAATATGATTTCACCACCAGAGGTGAACATGGGAATATGATTTCACCACCAGAGGTGAACATGGGAATATGATTTCACCACCAGAGGTGAGCATGGGAATATGATTTCACCACCAGAGGTGAACATGGGAATATGATTTCACCACCAGAGGTGAGCATGGGAATATGATTTCACCACCAGAGGTGAGCATGGGAATATGATTTCACCACCAGAGGTGAGCATGGGAATATGATTTCACCACCAGAGGTGAACATGGGAATATGATTTCACCACCAGAGGTGAACATGGGAATATGATTTCACCACCAGAGGTGAGCATGGGAATATGATTTCACCACCAGAGGTGAACATGGGAATATGATTTCACCACCAGAGGTGAACATGGGAATATGAGTTCACTACAAGAGGTGAACATGGGAATATGATTTCACCACCAGAGGTGAACATGGGAATATGAGTTCACTACAAGAGGTTAACATGGGAATATGATTTCACCACCAGAGGTGAACATGGGAATATGATTTCACCACCAGAGGTGAACATGGGAATATGATTTCACCACCAGAGGTGAACATGGGAATATGATTTCACCACCAGAGGTGAACATGGGAATATGATTTCACCACCAGAGGTGAGCATGGGAATATGATTTCACCACCAGAGGTGAACATGGGAATATGATTTCACCACCAGAGGTGAACATGGGAATATGAGTTCACTACAAGAGGTGAACATGGGAATATGATTTCACCACCAGAGGTGAACATGGGAATATGATTTCACCACCAGAGGTGAGCATGGGAATATGATTTCACCACCAGAGGTGAACATGGGAATATGATTTCACCACCAGAGGTGAACATGGGAATATGAGTTCACTACAAGAGGTGAACATGGGAATATGATTTCACCACCAGAGGTGAACATGGGAATATGATTTCACTACAAGAGGTGAACATGGGAATATGATTTCACTACAAGAGGTGAACATGGGAATATGAGTTCACTACAAGAGGTGAACATGGGAATATGATTTCACCACCAGAGGTGAACATGGGAATATGAGTTCACTACAAGAGGTGAACATGGTAATATGATTTCACCACCAGAGGTGAACATGGGAATATGATTTCACCACCAGAGGTGAACATGGGAATATGATTTCACCACCAGAGGTGAGCATGGGAATATGATTTCACCACCAGAGGTGAACATGGGAATATGATTTCACCACCAGAGGTGAACATGGGAATATGAGTTCACTACAAGAGGTGAACATGGGAATATGATTTCACCACCAGAGGTGAACATGGGAATATGATTTCACCACCAGAGGTGAGCATGGGAATATGATTTCACCACCAGAGGTGAACATGGGAATATGATTTCACCACCAGAGGTGAACATGGGAATATGAGTTCACTACAAGAGGTGAACATGGGAATATGATTTCACCACCAGAGGTGAACATGGGAATATGAGTTCACTACAAGAGGTGAACATGGGAATATGATTTCACCACCAGAGGTGAGCATGGGAATATGATTTCACCACCAGAGGTGAACATGGGAATATGATTTCACCACCAGAGGTGAACATGGGAATATGAGTTCACTACAAGAGGTGAACATGGGAATATGATTTCACCACCAGAGGTGAACATGGGAATATGAGTTCACTACAAGAGGTGAACATGGGAATATGATTTCACCACCAGAGGTGAGCATGGGAATATGATTTCACCACCAGAGGTGAACATGGGAATATGATTTCACCACCAGAGGTGAGCATGGGAATATGATTTCACCACCAGAGGTGAGCATGGGAATATGATTTCACCACCAGAGGTGAGCATGGGAATATGATTTCACCACCAGAGGTGAACATGGGAATATGATTTCACTACAAGAGGTGAACATGGGAATATGATTTCACCACCAGAGGTGAACATGGGAATATGATTTCACCACCAGAGGTGAACATGGGAATATGATTTCACCACCAGAGGTGAACATGGGAATATGATTTCACCACCAGAGGTGAACATGGGAATATGATTTCACCACCAGAGGTGAGCATGGGAATATGATTTCACCACCAGAGGTGAACATGGGAATATGATTTCACCACCAGAGGTGAGCATGGGAATATGATTTCACCACCAGAGGTGAGCATGGGAATATGATTTCACCACCAGAGGTGAGCATGGGAATATGATTTCACCACCAGAGGTGAACATGGGAATATGATTTCACCACCAGAGGTGAACATGGGAATATGATTTCACCACCAGAGGTGAGCATGGGAATATGATTTCACCACCAGAGGTGAACATGGGAATATGATTTTACTACAAGAGGTGAACATGGGAATATGATTTCACTACAAGAGGTGAACATGGGAATATGAGTTCACTACAAGAGGTGAACATGGGAATATGATTTCACCACCAGAGGTGAACATGGGAATATGATTTCACCACCAGAGGTGAGCATGGGAATATGATTTCACTACAAGAGGTGAACATGGGAATATGATTTCACCACCAGAGGTGAACATGGGAATATGATTTCACCACCAGAGGTGAGCATGGGAATATGATTTCACCACCAGAGGTGAACATGGGAATATGATTTCACCACCAGAGGTGAACATGGGAATATGAGTTCACTACAAGAGGTGAACATGGGAATATGATTTCACCACCAGAGGTGAACATGGGAATATGATTTCACCACCAGAGGTGAACATGGGAATATGAGTTCACTACAAGAGGTGAATATGGGAATATGATTTCACCACCAGAGGTGAACATGGGAATATGATTTCACCACCAGAGGTGAACATGGGAATATGAGTTCACTACAAGAGGTGAACATGGGAATATGATTTCACCACCAGAGGTGAACATGGGAATATGATTTCACCACCAGAGGTGAACATGGGAATATGAGTTCACTACAAGAGGTGAACATGGGAATATGATTTCACCACCAGAGGTGAACATGGGAATATGATTTCACCACCAGAGGTGAACATGGGAATATGATTTCACCACCAGAGGTGAACATGGGAATATGATTTCACCACCAGAGGTGAACATGGGAATATGAGTTCACTACAAGAGGTGAACATGGGAATATGATTTCACCACCAGAGGTGAGCATGGGAATATGATTTCACCACCAGAGGTGAACATGGGAATATGATTTCACCACCAGAGGTGAGCATGGGAATATGATTTCACCACCAGAGGTGAACATGGGAATATGAGTTCACTACAAGAGGTGAACATGGGAATATGATTTCACCACCAGAGGTGAGCATGAGAATATGATTTCACCACCACAGGTGAACATGGGAATATGATTCCACCAGAGGTGAACATGGGAATATGATTTCACCACCAGAGGTGAGCATGGGAATATGATTTCACCACCAGAGGTGAACATGGGAATATGAGTTCACTACAAGAGGTGAACATGGGAATATGATTTCACTACAAGAGGTGAACATGGGAATATGATTTCACCACCAGAGGTGAACATGGGAATATGATTTCACCACCAGAGGTGAGCATGGGAATATGAGTTCACTACAAGAGGTGAACATGGGAATATGATTTCACCACCAGAGGTGAGCATGGGAATATGATTTCACCACCAGAGGTGAACATGGGAATATGATTTCACCACCAGAGGTGAGCATGGGAATATGATTTCACCACCAGAGGTGAGCATGGGAATATGATTTCACCACCAGAGGTGAGCATGGGAATATGAGTTCACTACAAGAGGTGAACATGGGAATATGAGTTCACTACAAGAGGTGAACATGGGAATATGATTTCACCACCAGAGGTGAACATGGGAATATGAGTTCACTACAAGAGGTGAACATGGGAATATGATTTCACCACCAGAGGTGAGCATGGGAATATGATTTCACCACCAGAGGTGAACATGGGAATATGATTTCACCACCAGAGGTGAGCATGGGAATATGATTTCACCACCGGAGGTGAACATGGGAATATGATTTCACCACCAGAGGTGAACATGGGAATATGATTTCACCACCAGAGGTGAACATGGGAATATGATTTCACCACCAGAGGTGAGCATGGGAATATGATTTCACCACCAGAGGTGAACATGGGAATATGATTTAACCACCAGAGGTGAACATGGGAATATGATTTCACTACAAGAGGTGAACATGGGAATATGATTTCACCACCAGAGGTGAGCATGGGAATATGATTTCACCACCAGAGGTGAGCATGGGAATATGATTTCACCACCGGAGGTGAACATGGGAATATGATTTCACCACCAGAGGTGAACATGGGAATATGATTTCACCACCAGAGGTGAACATGGGAATATGATTTCACCACCAGAGGTGAGCATGGGAATATGATTTCACCACCAGAGGTGAACATGGGAATATGATTTCACCACCAGAGGTGAACATGGGAATATGATTTCACCACCAGAGGTGAACATGGGAATATGATTTCACCACCAGAGGTGAACATGGGAATATGATTTCACCACCAGAGGTGAGCATGGGAATATGATTTCACCACCAGAGGTGAACATGGGAATATGATTTCACCACCAGAGGTGAACATGGGAATATGATTTCACCACCAGAGGTGAACATGGGAATATGATTTCACCACCAGAGGTTAACATGGGAATATGATTTCACCACCGGAGGTGAACATGGGAATATGATTTCACCACCAGAGGTGAACATGGGAATATGATTTCACCACCAGAGGTGAACATGGGAATATGATTTCACCACCAGAGGTGAACATGGGAATATGATTTCACCACCAGAGGTGAACATGGGAATATGATTTCACCACCAGAGGTGAACATGGGAATATGATTTCACCACCAGAGGTGAACATGGGAATATGATTTCACCACCAGAGGTGAACATGGGAATATGATTTCACCACCAGAGGTGAACATGGGAATATGATTTCACCACCAGAGGTGAACATGGGAATATGATTTCACCACCAGAGGTGAGCATGGGAATATGATTTCACCACCAGAGGTGAGCATGGGAATATGATTTCACCACCAGAGGTGAACATGGGAATATGATTTCACCACCAGAGGTGAACATGGGAATATGATTTCACCACCAGAGGTGAACATGGGAATATGATTTCACCACCAGAGGTGAGCATGGGAATATGATTTCACCACCAGAGGTGAACATGGGAATATGATTTCACCACCAGAGGTGAACATGGGAATATGATTTCACCACCAGAGGTGAGCATGGGAATATGATTTCACCACCAGAGGTGAACATGGGAATATGATTTCACCACCAGAGGTGAACATGGGAATATGATTTCACCACCAGAGGTGAGCATGGGAATATGATTTCACCACCAGAGGTGAACATGGGAATATGAGTTCACTACAAGAGGTGAACATGGGAATATGATTTCACTACAAGAGGTGAACATGGGAATATGATTTCACCACCAGAGGTGAACATGGGAATATGATTTCACCACCAGAGGTGAGCATGGGAATATGAGTTCACTACAAGAGGTGAACATGGGAATATGATTTCACCACCAGAGGTGAGCATGGGAATATGATTTCACCACCAGAGGTGAACATGGGAATATGATTTCACCACCAGAGGTGAGCATGGGAATATGATTTCACCACCAGAGGTGAGCATGGGAATATGATTTCACCACCAGAGGTGAGCATGGGAATATGAGTTCACTACAAGAGGTGAACATGGGAATATGAGTTCACTACAAGAGGTGAACATGGGAATATGATTTCACCACCAGAGGTGAACATGGGAATATGAGTTCACTACAAGAGGTGAACATGGGAATATGATTTCACCACCAGAGGTGAGCATGGGAATATGATTTCACCACCAGAGGTGAACATGGGAATATGATTTCACCACCAGAGGTGAGCATGGGAATATGATTTCACCACCGGAGGTGAACATGGGAATATGATTTCACCACCAGAGGTGAACATGGGAATATGATTTCACCACCAGAGGTGAACATGGGAATATGATTTCACCACCAGAGGTGAGCATGGGAATATGATTTCACCACCAGAGGTGAACATGGGAATATGATTTCACCACCAGAGGTGAACATGGGAATATGATTTCACCACCAGAGGTGAACATGGGAATATGATTTCACCACCAGAGGTGAACATGGGAATATGATTTCACCACCAGAGGTGAGCATGGGAATATGATTTCACCACCAGAGGTGAGCATGGGAATATGATTTCACCACCGGAGGTGAACATGGGAATATGATTTCACCACCAGAGGTGAACATGGGAATATGATTTCACCACCAGAGGTGAGCATGGGAATATGATTTCACCACCAGAGGTGAACATGGGAATATGATTTCACCACCAGAGGTGAACATGGGAATATGATTTCACCACCAGAGGTGAACATGGGAATATGATTTCACCACCAGAGGTGAACATGGGAATATGATTTCACTACAAGAGGTGAACATGGGAATATGATTTCACCACCAGAGGTGAGCATGGGAATATGATTTCACCACCAGAGGTGAGCATGGGAATATGATTTCACCACCGGAGGTGAACATGGGAATATGATTTCACCACCAGAGGTGAACATGGGAATATGATTTCACCACCAGAGGTGAACATGGGAATATGATTTCACCACCAGAGGTGAGCATGGGAATATGATTTCACCACCAGAGGTGAACATGGGAATATGATTTCACCACCAGAGGTGAACATGGGAATATGATTTCACCACCAGAGGTGAACATGGGAATATGATTTCACCACCAGAGGTGAACATGGGAATATGATTTCACCACCAGAGGTGAGCATGGGAATATGATTTCACCACCAGAGGTGAACATGGGAATATGATTTCACCACCAGAGGTGAACATGGGAATATGATTTCACCACCAGAGGTGAACATGGGAATATGATTTCACCACCAGAGGTGAACATGGGAATATGATTTCACCACCGGAGGTGAACATGGGAATATGATTTCACCACCAGAGGTGAACATGGGAATATGATTTCACCACCAGAGGTGAACATGGGAATATGATTTCACCACCAGAGGTGAACATGGGAATATGATTTCACCACCAGAGGTGAACATGGGAATATGATTTCACCACCAGAGGTGAACATGGGAATATGATTTCACCACCAGAGGTGAACATGGGAATATGATTTCACCACCAGAGGTGAACATGGGAATATGATTTCACCACCAGAGGTGAACATGGGAATATGATTTCACCACCAGAGGTGAGCATGGGAATATGATTTCACCACCAGAGGTGAGCATGGGAATATGATTTCACCACCAGAGGTGAACATGGGAATATGATTTCACCACCAGAGGTGAAC
Organism: Euprymna scolopes; assembly: GCF_053919585.1. NCBI lineage: Eukaryota > Metazoa > Mollusca > Cephalopoda > Sepiida > Sepiolidae > Euprymna > Euprymna scolopes. The sequence goes on from NC_136485.1 coordinate 95,843,756, forward strand.
ATGGGAATATGATTTCACCACCAGAGGTGAACATGGGAATATGATTTCACCACCAGAGGTGAGCATGGGAATATGATTTCACCACCAGAGGTGAACATGGGAATATGATTTCACCACCAGAGGTGAACATGGGAATATGATTTCACCACCGGAGGTGAACATGGGAATATGATTTCACCACCAGAGGTGAACATGGGAATATGATTTCACCACCAGAGGTGAACATGGGAATATGATTTCACCACCAGAGGTGAACATGGGAATATGATTTCACCACCAGAGGTGAACATGGGAATATGATTTCACCACCAGAGGTGAACATGGGAATATGATTTCACCACCAGAGGTGAACATGGGAATATGATTTCACCACCAGAGGTGAACATGGGAATATGATTTCACCACCAGAGGTGAACATGGGAATATGATTTCACCACCAGAGGTGAACATGGGAATATGATTTCACCACCAGAGGTGAGCATGGGAATATGATTTCACCACCAGAGGTGAACATGGGAATATGATTTCACCACCAGAGGTGAACATGGGAATATGATTTCACCACCAGAGGTGAACATGGGAATATGATTTCACCACCAGAGGTGAACATGGGAATATGATTTCACCACCGGAGGTGAACATGGGAATATGATTTCACCACCGGAGGTGAACATGGGAATATGATTTCACCACCAGAGGTGAGCATGGGAATATGATTTCACCACCAGAGGTGAGCATGGGAATATGATTTCACCACCAGAGGTGAACATGGGAATATGATTTCACCACCGGAGGTGAACATGGGAATATGATTTCACTACAAGAGGTGAACATGGGAATATGATTTCACCACCGGAGGTGAACATGGGAATATGATTTCACTACAAGAGGTGAACATGGGAATATGATTTCACCACCACAGGTGAGCATGGGAATATGATTTCACCACCAGAGGTGAACATGGGAATATGATTTCACCACCAGAGGTGAACATGGGAATATGATTTCACCACCAGAGGTGAGCATGGGAATATGATTTCACCACCGGAGGTGAACATGGGAATATGATTTCACCACCAGAGGTGAACATGGGAATATGATTTCACCACCAGAGGTGAACATGGGAATATGATTTCACCACCAGAGGTGAACATGGGAATATGATTTCACCACCGGAGGTGAACATGGGAATATGATTTCACCACCGGAGGTGAACATGGGAATATGATTTCACCACCAGAGGTGAACATGGGAATATGATTTCACCACCAGAGGTGAGCATGGGAATATGATTTCACCACCGGAGGTGAACATGAGAATATGATTTCACCACCGGAGGTGAACATGGGAATATGATTTCACCACCGGAGGTGAACATGGGAATATGATTTCACCACCGGAGGTGAACATGGGAATATGATTTCACCACCGGAGGTGAACATGGAAATATGATTTCACCACCAGAGGTGAGCATGGGAATATGATTTCACCACCGGAGGTGAACATGGGAATATGATTTCACCACCGGAGGTGAACATGGGAATATGATTTCACCACCGGAGGTGAACATGGAAATATGATTTCACTACAAGAGGTGAACATGGGAATATGATTTCACCACCGGAGGTGAACATGGGAATATGATTTCACCACCGGAGGTGAACATGGGAATATGATTTCACCACCGGAGGTGAACATGGAAATATGATTTCACCACCAGAGGTGAACATGGGAATATGATTTCACCACCGGAGGTGCACATGGGAATATGATTTCACCACTGGAGGTGAACATGGGAATATGATTTCACCACCAGAGGTGAACATGGGAATATGATTTCACCACCGGAGGTGCACATGGGAATATGATTTCACCACTGGAGGTGAACATGGGAATATGATTTCACCACCAGAGGTGAACATGGGAATATGATTTCACCACCAGAGGTGAACATGGGAATATGATTTCACAACAAGAGGTGAACATGGGAATATGATTTCACCACCGGAGGTGAACATGGGAATATGATTTCACCGCCGGAGGTGAACATGGGAATATGATTTCACCACCGGAGGTGAACATGGGAATATGATTTCACCACCGGAGGTGAACATGGGAATATGATTTCACCACCGGAGGTGAACATGGGAATATGATTTCACCACCGGAGGTGAACATGGGAATATGATTTCACCACCGGAGGTGAACATGGGAATATGATTTCACTACAAGAGGTGAACATGGTAATATGATTTCACCACCGGAGGTGAAAATGGGAATATGATTTAACCACCGGAGGTGAACATGGGAATATGATTTCACCACCGGAGGTGAACATGGGAATATGATTTCACTACAAGAGGTGAACATGGGAATATGATTTCACCACCAGAGGTGAACATAGGAATATGATTTCACTACAAGAGGTGAACATGGAAATATGATTTCACCACCGGAGGTGAACATGGGAATATGATTTCACCACCGGAGGTGAACATGGGAATATGATTTCACCACCGGAGGTGAGCATGGAAATATGATTTAACCACCGGAAGTGAACATGGGAATATGATTTCACCACCGGAGGTAAACATGAAAATAGGATTTCACCACCGGAGGTGAACATGGGAATATGATTTCACCACCGGAGGTGAACATGGGAATATGATTTCACTACAAGAGGTGAACATGGTAATATGATTTCACCACCGGAGGTGAAAATGGGAATATGATTTAACCACCGGAGGTGAACATGGGAATATGATTTCACCACCGGAGGTGAACATGGGAATATGATTTCACTACAAGAGGTGAACATGGGAATATGATTTCACCACCAGAGGTGAACATAGGAATATGATTTCACTACAAGAGGTGAACATGGAAATATGATTTCACCACCGGAGGTGAACATCGGAATATGATTTCACCACCAGAGGTGAACATCGGAATATGATTTCACCACCAGAGGTGAACATCGGAATATGATTTCACCACCAAAGGTGAACATGGGAATATGATTTCACCACCGGAGGTGAACATGGAAATATGATTTCACCACCAGAGGTGAACATGGGAATATGAGTTCACTACAAGAGGTGAACATGGGAATATGATTTCACCACCAGAGGTGGACATGGGAATATGATTTCACCACCAGAGTTGAACATCGGAATATGATTTCACCACCAGAGGTGAACATCGGAATATGATTTCACCACCAGAGGTGAACATGGGAATATGATTTCACCACCAAAGGTGAACATGGGAATATGATTTCACCACCGGAGGTGAACATGGAAATATGATTTCACCACCAGAGGTGAACATGGGAATATGAGTTCACTACAAGAGGTGAACATCGGAATATGATTTCACCACCAGAGGTGAACATGGGAATATGAGTTCACTACAAGAGGTGAACATGGGAATATGATTTCACCACCAGAGGTGGACATGGGAATATGATTTCACCACCAGAGGTGAAAATCGGAATATGATTTCACCACCAGAGGTGAACATCGGAATATGATTTCACCACCAGAGGTGAACATCGGAATATGATTTCACCACCAAAGGTGAACATGGGAATATGATTTCACCACCGGAGGTGAACATGGAAATATGATTTCACCACCAGAGGTGAACATGGAAATATGATTTCACCACCAGAGGTGAACATGGAAATATGATTTCACCACCAGAGGTGAACATCGGAATATGATTTCACCACCAGAGGTGAACATGGGAATATGATTTCACCACCAGAGGTGAACATCGGAATATGATTTCACCACCAAAGGTGAACATGGGAATATGATTTCACCACCGGAGGTGAACATGGAAATATGATTTCACCACCAGAGGTGAACATGGGAATATGAGTTCACTACAAGAGGTGAACATGGGAATATGATTTCACCACCAGAGGTGGACATGGGAATATGATTTCACCAGCAGAGGTGAACATGGAAATATGATTTCACCACCAGAGGTGAACATGGGAATATGATTTCACCACCAGAGGTGAACATGGGAATATGAGTTCACTACAAGAGGTGAACATGGGAATATGATTTCACCACCAGAGGTGAACATGGGAATATGATTTCACCAGCAGAGGTGAACATGGGAATATGATTTCACCACCGGAGGTGAACATGGGAATATGATTTCACCACCGGAGGTGAACATGGGAATATGATTTCACCACCAGAGGTGAACATGGAAATATGATTTCACCACCAGAGGTGAACATAGGAATATGATTTCACTACAAGAGGTGAACATGGGAATATGATTTCACCACCGGAGGTGAGCATGGGAATATGATTTCACCACAAGAGGTGAACATGGGAATATGATTTCACCACCGGAGGTGAACATGGGAATATGATTTCACCACCGGAGGTGAACATGGGAATATGATTTCACCACCGGAGGTGAACATGGGAATATGATTTCACCACCAGAGGTGAACATGGGAATATGATTTCACCACCAGAGGTGAACATGGGAATATGATTTCACCACCAGAGGTGAACATAGGAATATGATTTCACTACAAGAGGTGAACATGGAAATATGATTTCACCACCGGAGGTGAACATGGGAATATGATTTCACCACCAGAGGTGAACATCGGAATATGATTTCACCACCAAAGGTGAACATGGGAATATGATTTCACCACCGGAGGTGAACATGGAAATATGATTTCACCACCAGAGGTGAACATGGGAATATGAGTTCACTACAAGAGGTGAACATGGGAATATGATTTCACCACCAGAGGTGGACATGGGAATATGATTTCACCAGCAGAGGTGAACATGGAAATATGATTTCACCACCAGAGGTGAACATGGGAATATGATTTCACCACCAGAGGTGAACATGGGAATATGAGTTCACTACAAGAGGTGAACATGGGAATATGATTTCACCACCAGAGGTGAACATGGGAATATGATTTCACCAGCAGAGGTGAACATGGGAATATGATTTCACCACCGGAGGTGAACATGGGAATATGATTTCACCACCGGAGGTGAACATGGGAATATGATTTCACCACCAGAGGTGAACATGGAAATATGATTTCACCACCAGAGGTGAACATAGGAATATGATTTCACTACAAGATGTGAACATGGGAATATGATTTCACCACCGGAGGTGAGCATGGGAATATGATTTCACCACCGGAGGTGAACATGGGAATATGATTTCACCACCGGAGGTGAACATGGGAATATGATTTCACCACCGGAGGTGAACATGGGAATATGATTTCACCACCGGAGGTGAACATGGGAATATGATTTCACCACCAGAGGTGAACATGGGAATATGATTTCACCACCAGAGGTGAACATGGGAATATGATTTCACCACCAGAGGTGAACATGGGAATATGATTTCACTACAAGAGGTGAACATGGGAATATGATTTCACCACCGGAGGTGAAAATGGGAATATGATTTAACCACCGGAGGTGAACATGGGAATATGATTTCACCACCGGAGGTGAACATGGGAATATGATTTCACTACAAGAGGTGAACATGGGAATATGATTTCACCACCAGAGGTGAACATAGGAATATGATTTCACTACAAGAGGTGAACATGGAAATATGATTTCACCACCGGAGGTGAACATCGGAATATGATTTCACCACCAGAGGTGAACATCGGAATATGATTTCACCACCAGAGGTGAACATCGGAATATGATTTCACCACCAAAGGTGAACATGGGAATATGATTTCACCACCGGAGGTGAACATGGAAATATGATTTCACCACCAGAGGTGAACATGGGAATATGAGTTCACTACAAGAGGTGAACATGGGAATATGATTTCACCACCAGAGGTGGACATGGGAATATGATTTCACCACCAGAGTTGAACATCGGAATATGATTTCACCACCAGAGGTGAACATCGGAATATGATTTCACCACCAGAGGTGAACATCGGAATATGATTTCACCACCAAAGGTGAACATGGGAATATGATTTCACCACCGGAGGTGAACATGGAAATATGATTTCACCACCAGAGGTGAACATGGGAATATGAGTTCACTACAAGAGGTGAACATCGGAATATGATTTCACCACCAGAGGTGAACATGGGAATATGAGTTCACTACAAGAGGTGAACATGGGAATATGATTTCACCACCAGAGGTGGACATGGGAATATGATTTCACCACCAGAGGTGAAAATCGGAATATGATTTCACCACCAGAGGTGAACATCGGAATATGATTTCACCACCAGAGGTGAACATCGGAATATGATTTCACCACCAAAGGTGAACATGGGAATATGATTTCACCACCGGAGGTGAACATGGAAATATGATTTCACCACCAGAGGTGAACATGGAAATATGATTTCACCACCAGAGGTGAACATCGGAATATGATTTCACCACCAGAGGTGAACATGGGAATATGATTTCACCACCAGAGGTGAACATCGGAATATGATTTCACCACCAAAGGTGAACATGGGAATATGATTTCACCACCGGAGGTGAACATGGAAATATGATTTCACCACCAGAGGTGAACATGGGAATATGAGTTCACTACAAGAGGTGAACATGGGAATATGATTTCACCACCAGAGGTGGACATGGGAATATGATTTCACCAGCAGAGGTGAACATGGAAATATGATTTCACCACCAGAGGTGAACATGGGAATATGATTTCACCACCAGAGGTGAACATGGGAATATGAGTTCACTACAAGAGGTGAACATGGGAATATGATTTCACCACCAGAGGTGAACATGGGAATATGATTTCACCAGCAGAGGTGAACATGGGAATATGATTTCACCACCGGAGGTGAACATGGGAATATGATTTCACCACCGGAGGTGAACATGGGAATATGATTTCACCACCAGAGGTGAACATGGAAATATGATTTCACCACCAGAGGTGAACATAGGAATATGATTTCACTACAAGAGGTGAACATGGGAATATGATTTCACCACCGGAGGTGAGCATGGGAATATGATTTCACCACAAGAGGTGAACATGGGAATATGATTTCACCACCGGAGGTGAACATGGGAATATGATTTCACCACCGGAGGTGAACATGGGAATATGATTTCACCACCGGAGGTGAACATGGGAATATGATTTCACCACCAGAGGTGAACATGGGAATATGATTTCACCACCAGAGGTGAACATGGGAATATGATTTCACCACCAGAGGTGAACATAGGAATATGATTTCACTACAAGAGGTGAACATGGAAATATGATTTCACCACCGGAGGTGAACATGGGAATATGATTTCACCACCAGAGGTGAACATCGGAATATGATTTCACCACCAAAGGTGAACATGGGAATATGATTTCACCACCGGAGGTGAACATGGAAATATGATTTCACCACCAGAGGTGAACATGGGAATATGAGTTCACTACAAGAGGTGAACATGGGAATATGATTTCACCACCAGAGGTGGACATGGGAATATGATTTCACCAGCAGAGGTGAACATGGAAATATGATTTCACCACCAGAGGTGAACATGGGAATATGATTTCACCACCAGAGGTGAACATGGGAATATGAGTTCACTACAAGAGGTGAACATGGGAATATGATTTCACCACCAGAGGTGAACATGGGAATATGATTTCACCAGCAGAGGTGAACATGGGAATATGATTTCACCACCGGAGGTGAACATGGGAATATGATTTCACCACCGGAGGTGAACATGGGAATATGATTTCACCACCAGAGGTGAACATGGAAATATGATTTCACCACCAGAGGTGAACATAGGAATATGATTTCACTACAAGATGTGAACATGGGAATATGATTTCACCACCGGAGGTGAGCATGGGAATATGATTTCACCACCGGAGGTGAACATGGGAATATGATTTCACCACCGGAGGTGAACATGGGAATATGATTTCACCACCGGAGGTGAACATGGGAATATGATTTCACCACCGGAGGTGAACATGGGAATATGATTTCACCACCAGAGGTGAGCATGGGAATATGATTTCACCACCAGAGGTGAACATGGGAATATGATTTCACCACCAGAGGTGAACATGGGAATATGATTTCACTACAAGAGGTGAACATGGGAATATGATTTCACCACCGGAGGTGAACATGGGAATATGATTTCACCACCGGAGGTGAACATGGGAATATGATTTCACCACCGGAGGTGAACATGGGAATATGATTTCACCACCAGAGGTGAACATGGGAATATGATTTCACCACCGGAGGTGAACATGGGAATATGATTTCACTACAAGAGGTGAACATGGTAATATGATTTCACCACAAGAGGTGAACATGGGAATATGATTTCACCACAAGAGGTGAACATGGGAATATGATTTCACAGCCAGAGGTGAACATGGGAATATGATTTCACAGCCAGAGGTGAACATGGGAATATGATTTCACCACAAGAGGTGAACATGGGAATATGATTTCACCACAAGAGGTGAACATGGTAATATGATTTCACTACAAGAGGTGAACATGGGAATATGATTTCACCACAAGAGGTGAACATGGGAATATGATTTCACAGCCAGAGGTGAACATGGGAATATGATTTCACAGCCAGAGGTGAACATGGGAATATGATTTCACCACCGGAGGTGAACATGGGAATATGATTTCACCACCGGAGGTGAACATGGGAATATGATTTCACAGCCAGAGGTGAACATGGGAATATGATTTCACCACCAGAGGTGAACATGGGAATATGATTTCACCACCGGAGGTGAACATGGGAATATGATTTCACAGCCGGAGGTGAACATGAGAATATGATTTCACAGCCGGAGGTGAACATGGGAATATGATTTCACCACCGGAGGTGAACATGGGAATATGATTTCACCACCGGAGGTGAACATGGGAATATGATTTCACCACCTGAGGTGAACATGGGAATATGATTTCACCACCAGAGGTGAACATGGGAATATGATTTCACCACCGGAGGTGAACATGGGAATATGATTTCACTACAAGAGGTGAACATGGTAATATGATTTCACCACCGGAGGTGAAAATGGGAATATGATTTAACCACCGGAGGTGAACATGGGAATATGATTTCACCACCGGAGGTGAACATGGGAATATGATTTCACTACAAGAGGTGAACATGGGAATATGATTTCACCACCAGAGGTGAACATAGGAATATGATTTCACTACAAGAGGTGAACATGGAAATATGATTTCACCACCGGAGGTGAACATCGGAATATGATTTCACCACCAGAGGTGAACATCGGAATATGATTTCACCACCAGAGGTGAACATCGGAATATGATTTCACCACCAAAGGTGAACATGGGAATATGATTTCACCACCGGAGGTGAACATGGAAATATGATTTCACCACCAGAGGTGAACATGGGAATATGAGTTCACTACAAGAGGTGAACATGGGAATATGATTTCACCACCAGAGGTGGACATGGGAATATGATTTCACCACCAGAGGTGAACATCGGAATATGATTTCACCACCAGAGGTGAACATCGGAATATGATTTCACCACCAGAGGTGAACATCGGAATATGATTTCACCACCAAAGGTGAACATGGGAATATGATTTCACCACCGGAGGTGAACATGGGAATATGATTTCACCACCAGAGGTGAACATGGGAATATGATTTCACCACCGGAGGTGCACATGGGAATATGATTTCACCACTGGAGGTGAACATGGGAATATGATTTCACCACCAGAGGTGAACATGGGAATATGATTTCACCACCAGAGGTGAACATGGGAATATGATTTCACAACAAGAGGTGAACATGGGAATATGATTTCACCACCGGAGGTGAACATGGGAATATGATTTCACCGCCGGAGGTGAACATGGGAATATGATTTCACCACCGGAGGTGAACATGGGAATATGATTTCACCACCGGAGGTGAACATGGGAATATGATTTCACCACCGGAGGTGAACATGGGAATATGATTTCACCACCGGAGGTGAACATGGGAATATGATTTCACCACCGGAGGTGAACATGGGAATATGATTTCACCACCGGAGGTGAACATGGGAATATGATTTCACTACAAGAGGTGAACATGGTAATATGATTTCACCACCGGAGGTGAAAATGGGAATATGATTTAACCACCGGAGGTGAACATGGGAATATGATTTCACCACCGGAGGTGAACATGGGAATATGATTTCACTACAAGAGGTGAACATGGGAATATGATTTCACCACCAGAGGTGAACATAGGAATATGATTTCACTACAAGAGGTGAACATGGAAATATGATTTCACCACCGGAGGTGAACATGGGAATATGATTTCACCACCGGAGGTGAACATGGGAATATGATTTCACCACCGGAGGTGAGCATGGAAATATGATTTAACCACCGGAAGTGAACATGGGAATATGATTTCACCACCGGAGGTAAACATGAAAATAGGATTTCACCACCGGAGGTGAACATGGGAATATGATTTCACCACCGGAGGTGAACATGGGAATATGATTTCACTACAAGAGGTGAACATGGTAATATGATTTCACCACCGGAGGTGAAAATGGGAATATGATTTAACCACCGGAGGTGAACATGGGAATATGATTTCACCACCGGAGGTGAACATGGGAATATGATTTCACTACAAGAGGTGAACATGGGAATATGATTTCACCACCAGAGGTGAACATAGGAATATGATTTCACTACAAGAGGTGAACATGGAAATATGATTTCACCACCGGAGGTGAACATCGGAATATGATTTCACCACCAGAGGTGAACATCGGAATATGATTTCACCACCAGAGGTGAACATCGGAATATGATTTCACCACCAGAGGTGAACATCGGAATATGATTTCACCACCAAAGGTGAACATGGGAATATGATTTCACCACCGGAGGTGAACATGGAAATATGATTTCACCACCAGAGGTGAACATGGGAATATGAGTTCACTACAAGAGGTGAACATGGGAATATGAGTTCACCACCAGAGGTGGACATGGGAATATGATTTCACCACCAGAGTTGAACATCGGAATATGATTTCACCACCAGAGGTGAACATCGGAATATGATTTCACCACCAGAGGTGAACATCGGAATATGATTTCACCACCAAAGGTGAACATGGGAATATGATTTCACCACCGGAGGTGAACATGGAAATATGATTTCACCACCAGAGGTGAACATGGGAATATGAGTTCACTACAAGAGGTGAACATCGGAATATGATTTCACCACCAGAGGTGAACATGGGAATATGAGTTCACTACAAGAGGTGAACATGGGAATATGATTTCACCACCAGAGGTGGACATGGGAATATGATTTCACCACCAGAGGTGAAAATCAGAATATGATTTCACCACCAGAGGTGAACATCGGAATATGATTTCACCACCAGAGGTGAACATCGGAATATGATTTCACCACCAAAGGTGAACATGGGAATATGATTTCACCACCGGAGGTGAACATGGAAATATGATTTCACCACCAGAGGTGAACATGGAAATATGATTTCACCACCAGAGGTGAACATCGGAATATGATTTCACCACCAGAGGTGAACATGGGAATATGATTTCACCACCAGAGGTGAACATCGGAATATGATTTCACCACCAAAGGTGAACATGGGAATATGATTTCACCACCGGAGGTGAACATGGAAATATGATTTCACCACCAGAGGTGAACATGGGAATATGAGTTCACTACAAGAGGTGAACATGGGAATATGATTTCACCACCAGAGGTGGACATGGGAATATGATTTCACCAGCAGAGGTGAACATGGAAATATGATTTCACCACCAGAGGTGAACATGGGAATATGATTTCACCACCAGAGGTGAACATGGGAATATGAGTTCACTACAAGAGGTGAACATGGGAATATGATTTCACCACCAGAGGTGAACATGGGAATATGATTTCACCAGCAGAGGTGAACATGGGAATATGATTTCACCACCGGAGGTGAACATGGGAATATGATTTCACCACCGGAGGTGAACATGGGAATATGATTTCACCACCAGAGGTGAACATGGAAATATGATTTCACCACCAGAGGTGAACATAGGAATATGATTTCACTACAAGAGGTGAACATGGGAATATGATTTCACCACCGGAGGTGAGCATGGGAATATGATTTCACCACAAGAGGTGAACATGGGAATATGATTTCACCACCGGAGGTGAACATGGGAATATGATTTCACCACCAGAGGTGAACATGGGAATATGAGTTCACCACCGGAGGTGAACATGGGAATATGATTTCACCACCAGAGGTGAACATGGGAATATGATTTCACCACCAGAGGTGAACATGGGAATATGATTTCACCACCAGAGGTGAACATAGGAATATGATTTCACTACAAGAGGTGAACATGGAAATATGATTTCACCACCGGAGGTGAACATGGGAATATGATTTCACCACCAGAGGTGAACATCGGAATATGATTTCACCACCAAAGGTGAACATGGGAATATGATTTCACCACCGGAGGTGAACATGGAAATATGATTTCACCACCAGAGGTGAACATGGGAATATGAGTTCACTACAAGAGGTGAACATGGGAATATGATTTCACCACCAGAGGTGGACATGGGAATATGATTTCACCAGCAGAGGTGAACATGGGAATATGATTTCACCACCAGAGGTGAACATGGGAATATGATTTCACCACCAGAGGTGAACATGGGAATATGAGTTCACTACAAGAGGTGAACATGGGAATATGATTTCACCACCAGAGGTGAACATGGGAATATGATTTCACCAGCAGAGGTGAACATGGGAATATGATTTCACCACCGGAGGTGAACATGGGAATATGATTTCACCACCGGAGGTGAACATGGGAATATGATTTCACCACCAGAGGTGAACATGGAAATATGATTTCACCACCAGAGGTGAACATAGGAATATGATTTCACTACAAGATGTGAACATGGGAATATGATTTCACCACCGGAGGTGAGCATGGGAATATGATTTCACCACCGGAGGTGAACATGGGAATATGATTTCACCACCGGAGGTGAACATGGGAATATGATTTCACCACCGGAGGTGAACATGGGAATATGATTTCACCACCGGAGGTGAACATGGGAATATGATTTCACCACCAGAGGTGAACATGGGAATATGATTTCACCACCAGAGGTGAACATGGGAATATGATTTCACCACCAGAGGTGAACATGGGAATATGATTTCACTACAAGAGGTGAACATGGGAATATGATTTCACCACCGGAGGTGAACATGGGAATATGATTTCACCACCGGAGGTGAACATGGGAATATGATTTCACCACCGGAGGTGAACATGGGAATATGATTTCACCACCAGAGGTGAACATGGGAATATGATTTCACCACCGGAGGTGAACATGGGAATATGATTTCACTACAAGAGGTGAACATGGTAATATGATTTCACCACAAGAGGTGAACATGGGAATATGATTTCACCACAAGAGGTGAACATGGGAATATGATTTCACAGCCAGAGGTGAACATGGGAATATGATTTCACAGCCAGAGGTGAACATGGGAATATGATTTCACCACAAGAGGTGAACATGGGAATATGATTTCACCACAAGAGGTGAACATGGTAATATGATTTCACTACAAGAGGTGAACATGGGAATATGATTTCACCACAAGAGGTGAACATGGGAATATGATTTCACAGCCAGAGGTGAACATGGGAATATGATTTCACAGCCAGAGGTGAACATGGGAATATGATTTCACCACCGGAGGTGAACATGGGAATATGATTTCACCACCGGAGGTGAACATGGGAATATGATTTCACAGCCAGAGGTGAACATGGGAATATGATTTCACCACCAGAGGTGAACATGGGAATATGATTTCACCACCGGAGGTGAACATGGGAATATGATTTCACAGCCGGAGGTGAACATGAGAATATGATTTCACAGCCGGAGGTGAACATGGGAATATGATTTCACCACCGGAGGTGAACATGGGAATATGATTTCACCACCGGAGGTGAACATTGCAATATGATTTCACCACCTGAGGTGAACATGGGAATATGATTTCACCACCAGAGGTGAACATGGGAATATGATTTCACCACCGGAGGTGAACATGGGAATATGATTTCACTACAAGAGGTGAACATGGTAATATGATTTCACCACCGGAGGTGAAAATGGGAATATGATTTAACCACCGGAGGTGAACATGGGAATATGATTTCACCACCGGAGGTGAACATGGGAATATGATTTCACTACAAGAGGTGAACATGGGAATATGATTTCACCACCAGAGGTGAACATAGGAATATGATTTCACTACAAGAGGTGAACATGGAAATATGATTTCACCACCGGAGGTGAACATCGGAATATGATTTCACCACCAGAGGTGAACATCGGAATATGATTTCACCACCAGAGGTGAACATCGGAATATGATTTCACCACCAAAGGTGAACATGGGAATATGATTTCACCACCGGAGGTGAACATGGAAATATGATTTCACCACCAGAGGTGAACATGGGAATATGAGTTCACTACAAGAGGTGAACATGGGAATATGATTTCACCACCAGAGGTGGACATGGGAATATGATTTCACCACCAGAGGTGAACATCGGAATATGATTTCACCACCAGAGGTGAACATCGGAATATGATTTCACCACCAGAGGTGAACATCGGAATATGATTTCACCACCAAAGGTGAACATGGGAATATGATTTCACCACCGGAGGTGAACATGGAAATATGATTTCACCACCGGAGGTGAACATGGGAATATGAGTTCACTACAAGAGGTGAACATCGGAATATGATTTCACCACCAGAGGTGAACATGGGAATATGAGTTCACTACAAGAGGTGAACATGGGAATATGATTTCACCACCAGAGGTGGACATGGGAATATGATTTCACCACCAGAGGTGAACATCGGAATATGATTTCACCACCAGAGGTGAACATCGGAATATGATTTCACCACCAGAGGTGAACATCGGAATATGATTTCACCACCAAAGGTGAACATGGGAATATGATTTCACCACCGGAGGTGAACATGGAAATATGATTTCACCACCAGAGGTGAACATCGGAATATGATTTCACCACCAGAGGTGAACATGGGAATATGATTTCACCACCAGAGGTGAACATCGGAATATGATTTCACCACCAAAGGTGAACATGGGAATATGATTTCACCACCGGAGGTGAACATGGAAATATGATTTCACCACCAGAGGTGAACATGGGAATATGAGTTCACTACAAGAGGTGAACATGGGAATATGATTTCACCACCAGAGGTGGACATGGGAATATGATTTCACCAGCAGAGGTGAAAATGGAAATATGATTTCACCACCAGAGGTGAACATGGGAATATGATTTCACCACCGGAGGTGAACATGGGAATATGAGTTCACTACAAGAGGTGAACATGGGAATATGATTTCACCACCAGAGGTGAACATGGGAATATGATTTCACCAGCAGAGGTGAACATGGGAATATGATTTCACCACCGGAGGTGAACATGGGAATATGATTTCACCACCGGAGGTGAACATGGGAATATGATTTCACCACCAGAGGTGAACATGGAAATATGATTTCACCACCAGAGGTGAACATAGGAATATGATTTCACTACAAGAGGTGAACATGGGAATATGATTTCACCACCGGAGGTGAGCATGGGAATATGATTTCACCACCAGAGGTGAACATGGGAATATGATTTCACCACCAGAGGTGAACATGGGAATATGATTTCACCACCGGAGGTGAACATGGGAATATGATTTCACCACCGGAGGTGAACATGGGAATATGATTTCACCACCGGAGGTGAACATGGGAATATGATTTCACCACCGGAGGTGAACATGGGAATATGATTTCACCACCAGAGGTGAACATGGGAATATGATTTCACCACCAGAGGTGAACATGGGAATATGATTTCACCACCAGAGGTGAACATAGGAATATGATTTCACTACAAGAGGTGAACATGGAAATATGATTTCACCACCGGAGGTGAACATGGGAATATGATTTCACCACCAGAGGTGAACATCGGAATATGATTTCACCACCAAAGGTGAACATGGGAATATGATTTCACCACCGGAGGTGAACATGGAAATATGATTTCACCACCAGAGGTGAACATGGGAATATGAGTTCACTACAAGAGGTGAACATGGGAATATGATTTCACCACCAGAGGTGGACATGGGAATATGATTTAACCAGCAGAGGTGAACATGGAAATATGATTTCACCACCAGAGGTGAACATGGGAATATGATTTCACCACCAGAGGTGAACATGGGAATATGAGTTCACTACAAGAGGTGAACATGGGAATATGATTTCACCACCAGAGGTGAACATGGGAATATGATTTCACCACCGGAGGTGAACATGGGAATATGATTTCACCACCGGAGGTGAACATGGGAATATGATTTCACAGCCAGAGGTGAACATGGGAATATGATTTCACCACCAGAGGTGAACATGGGAATATGATTTCACCACCAGAGGTGAACATGGGAATATGATTTCACTACAAGAGGTGAACATGGGAATATGATTTCACCACCGGAGGTGAACATGGGAATATGATTTCACCACCGGAGGTGAACATGGGAATATGATTTCACCACCGGAGGTGAACATGGGAATATGATTTCACCACAAGAGGTGAACATGGGAATATGATTTCACAGCCAGAGGTGAACATGGGAATATGATTTCACAGCCAGAGGTGAACATGGGAATATGATTTCACCACCGGAGGTGAACATGGGAATATGATTTCACCACTGGAGGTGAACATGGGAATATGATTTCACAGCCAGAGGTGAACATGGGAATATGATTTCACCACCAGAGGTGAACATGGGAATATGATTTCACCACCGGAGGTGAACATGGGAATATGATTTCACAGCCGGAGGTGAACATGAGAATATGATTTCACAGCCGGAGGTGAACATGAGAATATGATTTCAACACCGGAGGTGAACATGGGAATATGATTTCACCACCAGAGGTGAACATGGGAATATGATTTCACCGCCAGAGGTGAACATGGGAATATGATTTCACCACCGGAGGTGAACATGGGAATATGATTTCACCACCGGAGGTGAACATGGGAATATGATTTCACAGCCAGAGGTGAACATGGGAATATGATTTCACCACCAGAGGTGAACATGGGAATATCATTTCACCACCAGAGGTGAACATGGGAATATGATGTCACCACCGGAGGTGAACATGGGAATATGATTTCACCACCAGAGGTGAACATGGGAATATGATTTCACCACCAGAGGTGAACATGGGAATATGATTTCACCACCGGAGGTAAACATGGTAATATGATTTCACCACCAGAGGTGAACATGGGAATATGATTTCACCACCAGAGGTGAACATGGGAATATGATTTCACCACCAGAGGTGAACATGGGAATATGATTTCACCACCAGAGGTGAACATGGGAATATGATTTCACCACCAGAGGTGAACATGGGAATATGATTTCAAAGCCGGAGGTAAACATGAGAATATGATTTCACAGCCAGAGGTGATCATGGGAATATGATTTCACTACAAGAGGTGAACATGGGAATATGATTTCAAAGCCGGAGGTGAACATGGGAATATGATTTCAAAGCCGGAGGTGAACGTGGGAATATGATTTCACCACCGGAGGTAAACATGAGAATATGATTTCAAAGCCGGAGGTGAACATGAGAATATGATTTCACAGCCGGAGGTAAACATGAAAATAGGATTTCACCACCGGAGGTGAACATGGGAATATGATTTCACAGCCAGAGGTGAACATGGGAATATGATTTCACAGCCAGAGGTGAACATGGGAATATGATTTCACCACCAGAGGTGAACATGGGAATATGATTTCACTACAAGAGGTGAACATGGGAATATGATTTCACCACCGGAGGTGAACATGGGAATATGATTTCACCACCGGAGGTGAACATGGGAATATGATTTCACCACCGGAGGTGAACATGGGAATATGATTTCACCACAAGAGGTGAACATGGGAATATGATTTCACCACAAGAGGTGAACATGGGAATATGATTTCACAGCCAGAGGTGAACATGGGAATATGATTTCACAGCCAGAGGTGAACATGGGAATATGATTTCACCACCGGAGGTGAACATGGGAATATGATTTCACCACCGGAGGTGAACATGGGAATATGATTTCACAGCCAGAGGTGAACATGGGAATATGATTTCACCACCAGAGGTGAACATGGGAATATGATTTCACTACAAGAGGTGAACATGGGAATATGATTTCACCACCGGAGGTGAACATGGGAATATGATTTCACAGCCAAAGGTGAACATGGGAATATGATTTCACCACCAGAGGTGAACATGGGAATATGATTTCACTACAAGAGGTGAACATGGGAATATGATTTCACCACCGGAGGTGAACATGGGAATATGATTTCACAGCCAGAGGTGAACATGGGAATATGATTTCACCACCAGAGGTGAACATGGGAATATGATTTCACTACAAGAGGTGAACATGGGATTATGATTTCACCACCGGAGGTGAACATGGGAATATGATTTCACAGCCAGAGGTGAACATGGGAATATGATTTCACCACCGGAGGTGAACATGGGAATATGATTTCACCACCGGAGGTGAACATGGGAATATGATTTCACCACCGGAGGTGAACATGGGAATATGATTTCACCACAAGAGGTGAACATGGGAATATGATTTCACCACAAGAGGTGAACATGGGAATATGATTTCACAGCCGGAGGTAAACATGAAAATATGATTTCACCACCGGAGGTGAACATGGGAATATGATTTCACAGCCAGAGGTGAACATGGGAATATGATTTCACAGCCAGAGGTGAACATGGGAATATGATTTCACCACCAGAGGTGAACATGGGAATATGATTTCACTACAAGAGGTGAACATGGGAATATGATTTCACCACCGGAGGTGAACATGGGAATATGATTTCACCACCGGAGGTGAACATGGGAATATGATTTCACCACCGGAGGTGAACATGGGAATATGATTTCACCACAAGAGGTGAACATGGGAATATGATTTCACCACAAGAGGTGAACATGGGAATATGATTTCACAGCCAGAGGTGAACATGGGAATATGATTTCACAGCCAGAGGTGAACATGGGAATATGATTTCACCACCGGAGGTGAACATGGGAATATGATTTCACCACCGGAGGTGAACATGGGAATATGATTTCACAGCCAGAGGTGAACTTGGGAATATGATTTCACCACCAGAGGTGAACATGGGAATATGATTTCACTACAAGAGGTGAACATGGGAATATGATTTCACCACCGGAGGTGAACATGGGAATATGATTTCACCACCGGAGGTGAACATGGGAATATGATTTCACCACAAGAGGTGAACATGGGAATATGATTTCACCACAAGAGGTGAACATGAGAATATGATTTCACCACTGGAGGTGAACATGGGAATATGATTTCACCACCGGAGGTGAACATGGGAATATGATTTCACCACAAGAGGTGAACATGGGAATATGATTTCACCACAAGAGGTGAACATGGGAATATGATTTCACCACCGGAGGTGAACATGGGAATATGATTTCACCACCGGAGGTGAACATGGGAATATGATTTCACCACCGGAGGTGAACATGGGAATATGATTTCACCACAAGAGGTGAACATGGGAATATGATTTCACCACAAGAGGTGAACATGAGAATATGATTTCACAGCCGGAGGTAAACATGAAAATAGGATTTCACCACCGGAGGTGAACATGGGAATATGATTTCACAGCCAGAGGTGAACATGGGAATATGATTTCACAGCCAGAGGTGAACATGGGAATATGATTTCACCACCAGAGGTGAACATGGGAATATGATTTCACTACAAGAGGTGAACATGGGAATATGATTTCACCACCGGAGGTGAACATGGGAATATGATTTCACCACCGGAGGTGAACATGGGAATATGATTTCACCACCGGAGGTGAACATGGGAATACGATTTCACCACAAGAGGTGAACATGGGAATATGATTTCACCACAAGAGGTGAACATGGGAATATGATTTCACAGCCAGAGGTGAACATGGGAATATGATTTCACAGCCAGAGGTGAACATGGGAATATGATTTCACCACCGGAGGTGAACATGGGAATATGATTTCACCACCAGAGGTGAACATGGGAATATGATTTCACCACCAGAGGTGAACATGGGAATATGATTTCACTACAAGAGGTGAACATGGGAATATGATTTCCCCACCGGAGGTGAACATGGGAATATGATTTCACCACCGGAGGTGAACATGGGAATATGATTTCACCACCAGAGGTGAACATGGGAATATGATTTCACAGCCAGAGGTGAACATGGGAATATGATTTCACCACCGGAGGTGAACATGGGAATATGATTTCACAGCCGGAGGTGAACATGGGAATATGATTTCACAGCCGGAGGTGAACATGGGAATATGATTTCACAGCCGGAGGTAAACATGAGAATATGATTTCACAGCCAGAGGTGATCATGGGAATATGATTTCACAGCCAGAGGTGAACATGGGAATATGATTTCACCACCAGAGGTGAACATGGGAATATGATTTCACCACCAGAGGTGAACATGGGAATATGATTTCACTACAAGAGGTGAACATGGGAATATGATTTCACCACCGGAGGTGAACATGGGAATATGATTTCACCACCGGAGGTGAACATGGGAATATGATTTCACCACCGGAGGTGAACATGGGAATATGATTTCACCACAAGAGGTGAACATGGGAATATGATTTCACAGCCGGAGGTAAACATGAAAATAGGATTTCACCACCGGAGGTGAACATGGGAATATGATTTCACAGCCAGAGGTGAACATGGGAATATGATTTCACAGCCAGAGGTGAACATGGGAATATGATTTCACCACCAGAGGTGAACATGGGAATATGATTTCACTACAAGAGGTGAACATGGGAATATGATTTCACCACCGGAGGTGAACATGGGAATATGATTTCACCACCGGAGGTGAACATGGGAATATGATTTCACCACCGGAGGTGAACATGGGAATATGATTTCACCACAAGAGGTGAACATGGGAATATGATTTCACCACAAGAGGTGAACATGGGAATATGATTTCACAGCCAGAGGTGAACATGGGAATATGATTTCACAGCCAGAGGTGAACATGGGAATATGATTTCACCACCGGAGGTGAACATGGGAATATGATTTCACCACCGGAGGTGAACATGGGAATATGATTTCACAGCCAGAGGTGAACATGGGAATATGATTTCACCACCAGAGGTGAACATGGGAATATGATTTCACTACAAGAGGTGAACATGGGAATATGATTTCACCACCGGAGGTGAACATGGGAATATGATTTCACCACCGGAGGTGAACATGGGAATATGATTTCACCACAAGAGGTGAACATGGGAATATGATTTCACCACAAGAGGTGAACATGAGAATATGATTTCACCACTGGAGGTGAACATGGGAATATGATTTCACCACCGGAGGTGAACATGGGAATATGATTTCACCACAAGAGGTGAACATGGGAATATGATTTCACCACAAGAGGTGAACATGGGAATATGATTTCACCACCGGAGGTGAACATGGGAATATGATTTCACCACCGGAGGTGAACATGGGAATATGATTTCACCACCGGAGGTGAACATGGGAATATGATTTCACCACAAGAGGTGAACATGGGAATATGATTTCACCACAAGAGGTGAACATGAGAATATGATTTCACAGCCGGAGGTAAACATGAAAATAGGATTTCACCACCGGAGGTGAACATGGGAATATGATTTCACAGCCAGAGGTGAACATGGGAATATGATTTCACAGCCAGAGGTGAACATGGGAATATGATTTCACCACCAGAGGTGAACATGGGAATATGATTTCACTACAAGAGGTGAACATGGGAATATGATTTCACCACCGGAGGTGAACATGGGAATATGATTTCACCACCGGAGGTGAACATGGGAATATGATTTCACCACCGGAGGTGAACATGGGAATATGATTTCACCACAAGAGGTGAACATGGGAATATGATTTCACCACAAGAGGTGAACATGGGAATATGATTTCACAGCCAGAGGTGAACATGGGAATATGATTTCACAGCCAGAGGTGAACATGGGAATATGATTTCACCACCGGAGGTGAACATGGGAATATGATTTCACCACCGGAGGTGAACATGGGAATATGATTTCACAGCCAGAGGTGAACATGGGAATATGATTTCACCACCAGAGGTGAACATGGGAATATGATTTCACTACAAGAGGTGAACATGGGAATATGATTTCACCACCGGAGGTGAACATGGGAATATGATTTCACAGCCAGAGGTGAACATGGGAATATGATTTCACCACCAGAGGTGAACATGGGAATATGATTTCACTACAAGAGGTGAACATGGGAATATGATTTCACCACCGGAGGTGAACATGGGAATATGATTTCACAGCCAGAGGTGAACATGGGAATATGATTTCACCACCAGAGGTGAACATGGGAATATGATTTCACTACAAGAGGTGAACATGGGATTATGATTTCACCACCGGAGGTGAACATGGGAATATGATTTCACAGCCAGAGGTGAACATGGGAATATGATTTCACCACCAGAGGTGAACATGGGAATATGATTTCACTACAAGAGGTGAACATGGGAATATGATTTCACCACCGGAGGTGAACATGGGAATATGATTTCACCACCGGAGGTGAACATGGGAATATGATTTCACCACCGGAGGTGAACATGGGAATATGATTTCACAGCCAGAGGTGAACATGGGAATATGATTTCACAGCCAGAGGTGAACATGGGAATATGATTTCACCACCGGAGGTGAACATGGGAATATGATTTCACCACCGGAGGTGAACATGGGAATATGATTTCACCACCTGAGGTGAACATGGGAATATGATTTCACCACAAGAGGTGAACATGGGAATATGATTTCACAGCCAGAGGTGAACATGGGAATATGATTTCACAGCCAGAGGTGAACATGGGAATATGATTTCACCACCAGAGGTGAACATGGGAATATGATTTCACCACCAGAGGTGAACATGGGAATATGATTTCACTACAAGAGGTGAACATGGGAATATGATTTCCCCACCGGAGGTGAACATGGGAATATGATTTCACCACCGGAGGTGAACATGGGAATATGATTTCACCACCAGAGGTGAA
Source organism: Euprymna scolopes (assembly GCF_053919585.1). Taxonomy (NCBI): domain Eukaryota; kingdom Metazoa; phylum Mollusca; class Cephalopoda; order Sepiida; family Sepiolidae; genus Euprymna; species Euprymna scolopes. The sequence continues at coordinate 95,867,339 of NC_136485.1, forward strand.
CATGGGAATATGATTTCACAGCCAGAGGTGAACATGGGAATATGATTTCACCACCGGAGGTGAACATGGGAATATGATTTCACAGCCGGAGGTGAACATGGGAATATGATTTCACAGCCGGAGGTGAACATGGGAATATGATTTCACAGCCGGAGGTAAACATGAGAATATGATTTCACAGCCAGAGGTGATCATGAGAATATGATTTCACAGCCAGAGGTGAACATGGGAATATGATTTCACCACCAGAGGTGAACATGGGAATATGATTTCACCACCAGAGGTGAACATGGGAATATGATTTCACTACAAGAGGTGAACATGGGAATATGATTTCACCACCGGAGGTGAACATGGGAATATGATTTCACCACCGGAGGTGAACATGGGAATATGATTTCACCACAAGAGGTGAACATGGGAATATGATTTCACAGCCAGAGGTGAACATGGGAATATGATTTCACAGCCAGAGGTGAACATGGGAATATGATTTCACCACCGGAGGTGAACATGGGAATATGATTTCACCACCGGAGGTGAACATAGGAATATGATTTCACAGCCAGAGGTGAACATGGGAATATGATTTCACCACCAGAGGTGAACATGGGAATATGATTTCACCACCGGAGGTGAACATGGGAATATGATTTCACAGCCGGAGGTGAACATGAGAATATGATTTCACAGCCGGAGGTGAACATGAGAATATGATTTCAACACCGGAGGTGAACATGGGAATATGATTTCACCACCAGAGGTGAACATGGGAATATGATTTCACCACCGGAGGTGAACATGGCAATATGATTTCACAGCCAGAGGTGAACATGGGAATATGATTTCACCACCGGAGGTGAACATGGGAATATGATTTCACCACCGGAGGTGAACATGGGAATATGATTTCACAGCCAGAGGTGAACATGGGAATATGATTTCACCACCAGAGGTGAACATGGGAATATCATTTCACCACCAGAGGTGAACATGGGAATATGATGTCACCACCGGAGGTGAACATGGGAATATGATTTCACCACCAGAGGTGAACATGGGAATATGATTTCACCACCAGAGGTGAACATGGGAATATGATTTCACCACCGGAGGTAAACATGGTAATATGATTTCACCACCAGAGGTGAACATGGGAATATGATTTCACCACCAGAGGTGAACATGGGAATATGATTTCACCACCAGAGGTGAACATGGGAATATGATTTCACCACCAGAGGTGAACATGGGAATATGATTTCAAAGCCGGAGGTAAACATGAGAATATGATTTCACAGCCAGAGGTGATCATGGGAATATGATTTCACTACAAGAGGTGAACATGGGAATATGATTTCAAAGCCGGAGGTGAACATGGGAATATGATTTCAAAGCCGGAGGTGAACGTGGGAATATGATTTCACCACCGGAGGTAAACATGAGAATATGATTTCAAAGCCGGAGGTGAACATGAGAATATGATTTCACAGCCGGAGGTAAACATGAAAATAGGATTTCACCACCGGAGGTGAACATGGGAATATGATTTCACAGCCAGAGGTGAACATGGGAATATGATTTCACAGCCAGAGGTGAACATGGGAATATGATTTCACCACCAGAGGTGAACATGGGAATATGATTTCACCACCAGAGGTGAACATGGGAATATGATTTCACTACAAGAGGTGAACATGGGAATATGATTTCACCACCGGAGGTGAACATGGGAATATGATTTCACCACCGGAGGTGAACATGGGAATATGATTTCACCACCGGAGGTGAACATGGGAATATGATTTCACCACAAGAGGTGAACATGGGAATATGATTTCACCACAAGAGGTGAACATGGGAATATGATTTCACAGCCAGAGGTGAACATGGGAATATGATTTCACAGCCAGAGGTGAACATGGGAATATGATTTCACCACCGGAGGTGAACATGGGAATATGATTTCACCACCGGAGGTGAACATGGGAATATGATTTCACAGCCAGAGGTGAACATGGGAATATGATTTCACCACCAGAGGTGAACATGGGAATATGATTTCACTACAAGAGGTGAACATGGGAATATGATTTCACCACCGGAGGTGAACATGGGAATATGATTTCACAGCCAGAGGTGAATATGGGAATATGATTTCACCACCAGAGGTGAACATGGGAATATGATTTCACCACCAGAGGTAAACATGAGAATATGATTTCACAGCCAGAGGTGATCATGAGAATATGATTTCACAGCCAGAGGTGAACATGGGAATATGATTTCACCACCAGAGGTGAACATGGGAATATGATTTCACCACCAGAGGTGAACATGGGAATATGATTTCACTACAAGAGGTGAACATGGGAATATGATTTCACCACCGGAGGTGAACATGGGAATATGATTTCACCACCGGAGGTGAACATGGGAATATGATTTCACCACCGGAGGTGAACATGGGAATATGATTTCACCACAAGAGGTGAACATGGGAATATGATTTCACAGCCAGAGGTGAACATGGGAATATGATTTCACAGCCAGAGGTGAACATGGGAATATGATTTCACCACCGGAGGTGAACATGGGAATATGATTTCACCACCGGAGGTGAACATGGGAATATGATTTCACAGCCAGAGGTGAACATGGGAATATGATTTCACCACCAGAGGTGAACATGGGAATATGATTTCACCACCGGAGGTGAACATGGGAATATGATTTCACAGCCGGAGGTGAACATGAGAATATGATTTCACAGCCGGAGGTGAACATGAGAATATGATTTCAACACCGGAGGTGAACATGGGAATATGATTTCACCACCAGAGGTGAACATGGGAATATGATTTCACCACCGGAGGTGAACATGGCAATATGATTTCACAGCCAGAGGTGAACATGGGAATATGATTTCACCACCGGAGGTGAACATGGGAATATGATTTCACCACCGGAGGTGAACATGGGAATATGATTTCACAGCCAGAGGTGAACATGGGAATATGATTTCACCACCAGAGGTGAACATGGGAATATCATTTCACCACCAGAGGTGAACATGGGAATATGATGTCACCACCGGAGGTGAACATGGGAATATGATTTCACCACCAGAGGTGAACATGGGAATATGATTTCACCACCAGAGGTGAACATGGGAATATGATTTCACCACCGGAAGTAAACATGGTAATATGATTTCACCACCAGAGGTGAACATGGGAATATGATTTCACCACCAGAGGTGAACATGGGAATCTGATTTCACCACCAGAGGTGAACATGGGAATATGATTTCACCACCAGAGGTGAACATGGGAATATGATTTCAAAGCCGGAGGTAAACATGAGAATATGATTTCACAGCCAGAGGTGATCATGGGAATATGATTTCACTACAAGAGGTGAACATGGGAATATGATTTCAAAGCCGGAGGTGAACATGGGAATATGATTTCAAAGCCGGAGGTGAACGTGGGAATATGATTTCACCACCGGAGGTAAACATGAGAATATGATTTCAAAGCCGGAGGTGAACATGAGAATATGATTTCACAGCCGGAGGTAAACATGAAAATAGGATGTCACCACCGGAGGTGAACATGGGAATATGATTTCACAGCCAGAGGTGAACATGGGAATATGATTTCACAGCCAGAGGTGAACATGGGAATATGATTTCACCACCAGAGGTGAACATGGGAATATGATTTCACCACCAGAGGTGAACATGGGAATATGATTTCACTACAAGAGGTGAACATGGGAATATGATTTCACCACCGGAGGTGAACATGGGAATATGATTTCACCACCGGAGGTGAACATGGGAATATGATTTCACCACCGGAGGTGAACATGGGAATATGATTTCACCACAAGAGGTGAACATGGGAATATGATTTCACCACAAGAGGTGAACATGGGAATATGATTTCACAGCCAGAGGTGAACATGGGAATATGATTTCACAGCCAGAGGTGAACATGGGAATATGATTTCACCACCGGAGGTGAACATGGGAATATGATTTCACCACCGGAGGTGAACATGGGAATATGATTTCACAGCCAGAGGTGAACATGGGAATATGATTTCACCACCAGAGGTGAACATGGGAATATGATTTCACTACAAGAGGTGAACATGGGAATATGATTTCACCACCGGAGGTGAACACAAGAATATGATTTCACAGCCAGAGGTGAACATGGGAATATGATTTCACCACCAGAGGTGAACATGGGAATATGATTTCACTACAAGAGGTGAACATGGGATTATGATTTCACCACCGGAGGTGAACATGGGAATATGATTTCACAGCCAGAGGTGAACATGGGAATATGATTTCACCACCAGAGGTGAACATGGGAATATGATTTCACTACAAGAGGTGAACATGGGAATATGATTTCACCACCGGAGGTGAACATGGGAATATGATTTCACCACCGGAGGTGAACATGGGAATATGATTTCACCACCGGAGGTGAACATGGGAATATGATTTCACCACCGGAGGTGAACATGGGAATATGATTTCACAGCCAGAGGTGAACATGGGAATATGATTTCACAGCCAGAGGTGAACATGGGAATATGATTTCACCACCGGAGGTGAACATGGGAATATGATTTCACCACCGGAGGTGAACATGGGAATATGATTTCACCACCTGAGGTGAACATGGGAATATGATTTCACAGCCAGAGGTGAACATGGGAATGTGATTTCACAGCCAGAGGTGAACATGGGAATATGATTTCACCACAAGAGGTGAACATGGGAATATGATTTCACAGCCAGAGGTGAACATGGGAATGTGATTTCACAGCCAGAGGTGAACATGGGAATATGATTTCACCACCAGAGGTGAACATGGGAATATGATTTCACCACCAGAGGTGAACATGGGAATATGATTTCACTACAAGAGGTGAACATGGGAATATGATTTCCCCACCGGAGGTGAACATGGGAATATGATTTCACCACCGGAGGTGAACATGGGAATATGATTTCACCACCGGAGGTGAACATGGGAATATGATTTCACCACCAGAGGTGAACATGGGAATATGATTTCACAGCCAGAGGTGAACATGGGAATATGATTTCACCACCGGAGGTGAACATGGGAATATGATTTCACAGCCGGAGGTGAACATGGGAATATGATTTCACAGCCGGAGGTGAACATGGGAATATGATTTCACAGCCGGAGGTAAACATGAGAATATGATTTCACAGCCAGAGGTGATCATGAGAATATGATTTCACAGCCAGAGGTGAACATGGGAATATGATTTCAAAGCCGGAGGTGAACATGGGAATATGATTTCAAAGCCGGAGGTGAACGTGGGAATATGATTTTACCACCGGAGGTAAATATGAGAATATGATTTCAAAGCCGGAGGTGAACATGAGAATATGATTTCACAGCCGGAGGTAAACATGAGAATATGATTTCACCACCGGAGGTGAACATGAGAATATGATTTCACCACCGGAGGTGAACATGAGAATATGATTTCACCACCAGAAGTGAACATGAGAATATGATTTCACCACCGAAGGTGAACATGAGAATATGATTTCACCACCGAAGGTGAACATGAGAATATGATTTCACCACCGAAGGTGAACATGAGAATATGATTTCACAGCCAGAGGTGAACATGAGAATATGATTTCACAGCAGGAGGTGAACATGAGAATATGATTTCACAGCCGGAGGTGAACATGAGAATATGATTTCACAGCCGGAGGTGAACATGAGAATATGATTTCACAGCCGGAGGTGAACATGAGAATATGATTTCACAGCAGGAGATGAACATGAGAATATGATTTCACAGCAGGAGGTTAACATGAGAATATGATTTCACAGCCAGAGGTGAACATGAGAATATGATTTCACCACCGGAGGTGAACATGAGAATATGATTTCACCACCAGAAGTGAACATGAGAATATGATTTCACCACCGAAGGTGAACATGAGAATATGATTTCACCACCGAAGGTGAACATGAGAATATGATTTCACAGCCAGAGGTGAACATTAGAATATGATTTCAAAGCCGGAGGTGAACATGGGAATATGATTTCACAGCCGGAGGTGAACATGGGAATATGATTTCACAGCCGGAGGTGAACATGGGAATATGATTTCACAGCCGGAGGTGAACATGGGAATATGATTTCACAGCCGGAGGTGAACATGGGAATATGATTTCACCACCGGAGGTGAACATGGGAATATGATTTCACCACCGGAGGTGAACATGGGAATATGATTTCACAGCCGGAGGTGAACATGAGAATATGATTTCACAGCCGGAGGTGAACATGAGAATATGATTTCACAGCAGGAGGTGAACATGAGAATATGATTTCACAGCAGGAGGTGAACATGAGAATATGATTTCACAGCCGGAGGTGAACATGAGAATATGATTTCACAGCCGGAGGTGAACATGAGAATATGATTTCACAGCAGGAGGTGAACATGAGAATATGATTTCACAGCAGGAGGTGAACATGAGAATATGATTTCACAGCAGGAGGTGAACATGAGAATATGATTTCACAGCAGGAGGTGAACATGAGAATATGAGTTCACAGCAGGAGGTGAACATGAGAATATGATTTCACAGCCGGAGGTGAACATGAGAATATGATTTCACAGCCGGAGGTGAACATGAGAATATGATTTCACAGCAGGAGGTGAACATGAGAATATGAGTTCACAGCAGGAGGTGAACATGAGAATATGATTTCACAGCCGGAGGTGAACATGAGAATATGATTTCACAGCCGGAGGTGAACATGAGAATATGATTTCACAGCCGGAGGTGAACATGAGAATATGATTTCACAGCAGGAGGTGAACATGAGAATATGATTTCACAGCCGGAGGTGAACATGAGAATATGATTTCACAGCCGGAGGTGAACATGAGAATATGATTTCACAGCCGGAGGTGAACATGAGAATATGATTTCACAGCCGGAGGTGAACATGAGAATATGATTTCACAGCAGGAGGTGAACATGAGAATATGAGTTCACAGCAGGAGGTGAACATGAGAATATGATTTCACAGCAGGAGGTGAAAATGAGAATATGATTTCACAGCCGGAGGTGAACATGAGAATATGATTTCACAGCCGGAGGTGAACATGAGAATATGATTTCACAGCCGGAGGTGAACATGAGAATATGATTTCACAGCCGGAGGTGAACATGAGAATATGATTTCACAGCAGGAGGTGAACATGAGAATATGATTTCACAGCCGGAGGTGAACATGAGAATATGATTTCAACACCAGAGGTGAACATGGGAATATGATTTCACCACCGGAGGTGAACATGGGAATATGATTTCACCACCGGAGGTGAACATGGGAATATGATTTCACAGCCGGAGGTGAACATGAGAATATGATTTCACAGCCGGAGGTGAACATGAGAATATGATTTCACAGCCGGAGGTGAACATGAGAATATGATTTCACAACCGGAGGTGAACATGAGAATATGATTTCACAGCCGGAGGTGAACATGAGAATATGATTTCACAGCCGGAGGTGAACATGAGAATATGATTTCACCACCGGAGGTGAACATGAGAATATGATTTCACAGCCGGAGGTGAACATGAGAATATGATTTCACAGCCGGAGGTGAACATGAGAATATGATTTCACAGCCGGAGGTGAACATGAGAATATGATTTCACAGCCGGAGGTGAACATGAGAATATGATTTCACCACCGGAGGTGAACATGGGAATATGATTTCACAGCCAGAGGTGAACATGGGAATATGATTTCACAGCCAGAGGTGAACATGGGAATATGATTTCACCACCAGAGGTGAACATGGGAATATGATTTCACCACCAGAGGTGAACATGGGAATATGATTTCACTACAAGAGGTGAACATGGGAATATGATTTCCCCACCGGAGGTGAACATGGGAATATGATTTCACCACCGGAGGTGAACATGGGAATATGATTTCACCACCAGAGGTGAACATGGGAATATGATTTCACAGCCAGAGGTGAACATGGAAATATGATTTCACCACCGGAGGTGAACATGGGAATATGATTTCACAGCCGGAGGTGAACATGGGAATATGATTTCACAGCCGGAGGTGAACATGGGAATATGATTTCACAGCCGGAGGTAAACATGAGAATATGATTTCACAGCCAGAGGTGATCATGAGAATATGATTTCACAGCCAGAGGTGAACATGGGAATATGATTTCAAAGCCGGAGGTGAACATCGGAATATGATTTCAAAGCCGGAGGTGAACGTGGGAATATGATTTTACCACCGGAGGTAAACATGAGAATATGATTTCAAAGCCGGAGGTGAACATGAGAATATGATTTCACAGCCGGAGGTAAACATGAGAATATGATTTCACCACCGGAGGTGAACATGAGAATATGATTTCACCACCGGAGGTGAACATGAGAATATGATTTCACCACCGGAGGTGAACATGAGAATATGATTTCACCACCAGAAGTGAACATGAGAATATGATTTCACCACCGAAGGTGAACATGAGAATATGATTTCACCACCGAAGGTGAACATGAGAATATGATTTCACCACCGAAGGTGAACATTAGAATATGATTTCACAGCCAGAGGTGAACATTAGAATATGATTTCACAGCAGGAGGTGAACATGAGAATATGATTTCACAGCCGGAGGTGAACATGAGAATATGATTTCACAGCCGGAGGTGAACATGAGAATATGATTTCACAGCCGGAGGTGAACATGAGAATATGATTTCACAGCAGGAGGTGAACATGAGAATATGATTTCACAGCAGGAGGTGAACATGGGAATATGATTTCACAGCCAGAGGTGAACATGAGAATATGATTTCACAGCAGGAGGTGAACATGAGAATATGATTTCACAGCCGGAGGTGAA